>NW_006408525.1:6810264-6812231 GCF_000296735.1 Chrysochloris asiatica | reverse complement strand
TCGCAGCCCGATTCGTAACCACTACGCTACCAATTAGTACTGGACTAATAACCACAAAGTTGGCTGTTCAAATCCATCAGCCACTCCTCGGAAACCCTATACAAGGTCACTATGAGTTGGAGCTGACTTGATGGCACTTAGCAATAACAACAACAACATATGCAAATTTCTTATTTCTTACTTGCTAGTTAAAGATTGAACTTCCTTGGAGCTACCAAGTACTTTAATATGTGGCCATTTGCTGTTAAAGCTTCCAAAATTTTCCTAGTTTTAGCTCCTGCTCTGATTTCTTTGTATATGTTTTTATGTCTAGAAGTACTCTTTCTGTTTTCATAAAATTTATTGTTGTTGTTAAGTGCCGAGGAGGAGTTGGCTCCAACTCATAGTGACCCTGTCTAGGGTTTCCGAAGAAAGACTGGTGAGTTTCAACCACCAACCTTCCGGGTCAAACCAACCTCATGGTCTAGTGCATTATCCTATAAGTACCGCATCAGGACTGTTTTCTTAGAATAGATAACTGGAAATAAAAATATTTTTCATTCATATTTTGAAAGTGGTATCCGCTTACTGATTTTGTTAAACGTATTGTTGTTGTTGTTAAGTGCCGCTGAATAGGTTCTGACTCACAGTGACCCTGTATAGGGTTTCCAAGGAGTAGTTGGTGGGTTTGAACTGTTTACCTTGAGGTTTGCAGTCCAGTGCTGATCCTACAGCATCACACCAGAAGTCTAAGCATGTACTACTAGCATTTGGTATTCTAATCTGCAAAAAATGACAGCTTGTTTTAATTTTTAGGTTAGTGTCAAGGTAGAACACTAAATTTTTTTTTTGGATTTTGTATTTCCTTGTTATTTTTTTTTGGCCTTTGTGTTAAGCTTGTCAACATTTTTCATTCTTAAAATTTTTTTGTTTATTTAAGTCAGTTTGTAGGACTCTATAATAAATACTTTGGATATTAAACATTTGACATATTTACTGCAAAAATTTCTCCAATCAATTTACCGTTTATTGGCTATTACTTTTTATTTGCTGTTGTTTGTGATGTTTGTTAATTTAAAATTTCTGTGTAATCAAATTTGCCATCTGGTTTTTGTGTCATTTCTGGTTTGGCATATTTGCTCAGATACATGTCTGAAAAGACTGATTCTAATTTATGACTTGGTATTTTGAATATTCAATTTATGTTAATTATTTTGGAGGGTCGGTGGTGCTGCAGGGTAAGTATTAGACTGTTCATTGTAAGGTCTGCACCTCAAACCCACCAGCCACTCCGAGGAAGAAAGATCAGGCTTTCTGTTCCCATAAAGATTTAAAGCCTCAGACAACCCTACACAAGGCCACTATGAGTTGGAATCTACGTGATGGCAGTGGTAGTGAGGTGGTAAAAATTTAGGAAGTTAGGATCTAAATCTGTGGTTTTGTCTCCCCTTCTCCCTTGTTTTTTAGCTGTGAAGTAGTTAATCCAGTATGAGCCAAGGGATCATTTCCATTTTCAGCTTTAAAAAAATAATTAAAATAGATTTTATATATATATACATATATATATATATATATATATATATATATGTGTGTGTGTGTATATATAATAACTCTTGTATTGCTTCATAAATTATATTAGTTGTCTGTGTAGTCTTGCATCAGAAATGTGACTATTTTCTCAGAAACTTGCATTGCATCATGTGACGTACTGACTTCCTTGTTTTTAATCATTTTGTTTTGCTGTGGTTGTATGGGAAGTGTTTGCACACTTTTACTTTTATGTAATAAAACTTCATAATGTTGCCATCTTGAGGTTGTTTATAGAGCCATGTATGGTTGCAAGGAAATTGCTGACAATTTTGAAATGCTTGCTGTGTGCCATGAGAAAATAAACTCCTAGATTGTTTTATGTTTAATATTTTTTGATGCCAGAGATACAGTTCTTGGATTTAGTCGGTTTGAAATATATTTTCTCTCATTAAAAAAAA
>NW_006408525.1:6806801-6810164 GCF_000296735.1 Chrysochloris asiatica | reverse complement strand
CTGGACTGAAAGGTTGGTTTGAACCACTAGATCAGTGGTTCAAGCTCACCAGCTGCTCCTCAGAAACCCTATACAGGGTCAACTATGAGTCAAAAATGACTCAACGTCACTTAACAACAAGTAAGTACATAAAATGCTCTGGCTTGTTTTTTTTTTTTTTAAAGAAAAGTTTTTATTGTGAACTGAGTGATAGTACACCGTTGTTTCATTGCAACGATTACAATCTCCATACATCACCATTCAACAGTATTCACTTCCATTCCCTCTGATTATTTTGTTTGGGGATTGGGGGATGTACACAGAAATACTCAGGAATATATAATCATTTAAACCACCAAAGGGCACATTCCGCAAGCCTGCCTCCTGGCCGCCAGGACTCAGTCCCTCTCTTTCCATAAGTCCAGAGTCCTCAGCTGCTCCCTCGCTACATGTCCTCATCTCTTCCTCCATCTCTGGTGTCACTGCTTCTCTGGATAGAGTCCCACATTCCACCTGTGCTCTTCTCCCTTGATGGTCCTAGGGTCCTCAGTTTCTGGTATTTTCCCTCATTTTAAAATGCATTTTCCATTCAGCTTGCCCTGTTCCTCCCCTCTGCCCCCATCCTCTCAATGGTTCTACAGTTAGTAGCTTTATTTCTTTTGAACCAGGACCTTTTTTTTAAACTTTCATTGTGAATTGAGTGATTAGTCTACATGGCAGAACATCAGTCAGTTTTGCATTCAATCCTTTTGCATCTCGTTTCATTGTAATGATTACAAGCCCCCCCCCTTTTTTTTGATGTACACAAAATACAATCCTTTAAACAACCAAAGGGCACATTTTGCAAACCAGCCTTCTGCCCTTCAGCACACAGCTGTTCCCCTTCCTTGAATGTAGAGACTTCAGATGCTGTCTCTCCATGTCATTGTTTCTGCCTCTGCCTCTGCTGCCGACTCCGCCTCTGACTCTGGTGTCCCTGCCTCTTCTGGTTAGGATCCCATGCTCCGCCCATGCTCTTCCCTCTTGCTAGTCCCTGGGTGTTCCCCTTTTTGTTAAACATCTTCTGCCTTTACGATTGTGACATTCACAGTTAGTCATGATAACGGTGGTGGTGGTGGTTATGGTAACAGTTGTTGTTGTTAGGTGCCATCAAGTTGGTACCGACTCATAGCGACCCTATGCACAGCAGAATGAAACACTGCCTGATCCTGGGTCAACCTCACTAACTTACTGTTGCCATGCTTGTCCATCGATGCTGCCACTTGGCCATTCCATCTCTTTGGGGGTCTCCCTCTTTTTATCTGACCCTCCACCTTACCAAACATTATATCCTTCTCCAGTGACTGGTCCTTCCTGACAATATGTCCAAAGTATGAGAGATGAAGTTTGGCCATCTTGGCCTCCAAGGAGCACTCTGGCTGCACTTCTTCCAAAACGGATCTATTGGTTCTTTAGGCAGCCCATGGTACTTCCAATATTCTCCTACAACACCATAACTCAAAAGCATCAATTCTTGTAAGGTCTTCCTTATTCATTGCCCAGCTTTCTCATGCATATGAGGTTATTGAATAACAAAACAGTACCATCAATTTAAATGAAAAAAAATTTAAATAGTTCTACAATTACAGAAATGAAAAATCAGTAGGATACTGTTACCAAGTCTAGTTATATTTCTTTTTCCTAAGAGAACATTTAAGTTTTGTTTCAAATGTCAGAGTATTATAACTATTATTACTTTAAAAAATAGATGAATTCTCCTTTTATTCTGAAGCCGATGTTTGCATCAGTTTGGATTAGATGTAAAAGTGAAGCAAGTTTCAAAATCAAGATTTTTTTTTTTGATAACTTTGTTTGAGCTTACTTGTATCATTCTTGGGATTTTAATAAAATTGTATAATTTTATTTGTAGAAACAACTTTTTCTGTGAATGAATCATTTTAGTCAGCACTTTGTTTCTTGACGACTTCATAACCATTACCACAAAGGCACAGTATAATGAAAAAGTAATAACATTTTTATACATAACTAGGGCAAGAATTCCTTGGGGAAATGTTGAGTGAATGATTACAGGGGAGGTAATTTTTTAGTTACAGATTAACTGCTTTGAAAGTTAAATTGAGCTTTAAAAGTTAGTGTTTTTTAAAGAAATAAACTCATTTATGAAATGAGATTAACTGAATAATTAGAGGCTGGTTGATAAGATGACAAACATCTTCATTTAAACAAAATTAACTTCTACTCGTTTCTTCAAACCATTAACTGATAGTAAAGTCTGTTTCTCTACCTGAATATTTGTTGATGTTATTAGGTGCCATCCAGTTGGTTCCAAGTAATAGTGACCTGGTGCAAAACAGAATGAAACACTGCCCGATCCTGCACCATCCAAAGTTACTGTTCAACTTTCATGAGCGTATGAGGCAATTGAAAATACCATTGCTTGGGTCAGGCGTATCGATGTCCTCAAAGTGACATCTTTGCTCTTTTAAAGAGGGCTTTTGCTCCAGATTTGCCTAATGCAATGCATCATTTGATTTCTTGACTGCTGTTTCAATGAGCAATGATTGTGGATCAAAGCAAAATGAAGTCTTTGGCAAATTCATTCTTTTTTGTCCAGTTATCATGATGTTACTTATTGGTCCAATTGTGAGGATTTTCATTTTATTTATTTTGAGGTGCAATCCATACTAAAGGTTGTAGTCTCTGATCTACAAGTGCTTCAGATCCTCTTGACTGTAGCAAACAAGGTCGTGTCATCTGCATATCAAACCTTGTTAACAAGTCTTCCTCCAGTCCTCATGCCATGTTCTTCCTCATATGATCCAGCTTTTTAGTTCAATTGCTCAGAATACAGATTGAATAAGAATGATGAAAGGATGCAACCCTGTGCACATCTTTCCTGATTTTAAACCATTTAGTATCCCATTGTTTTGTTCTAACTACTGACAGTTGGTCTTTGTACAGGTTTCTCAAAAGCACAGTTAAGAATTCTGGAATACGCACTCTTCTCAGTGGTATCTATAGTTATGATCTACACAGACAAATACCTTTTTTTTTTTTCTTAAATGTTTTATTGTGAATTATGTGATAGTTTACATGGGAGAACATTAGTTTTACATTCATTCTATTGTATATCATCTCATTGCCATGGTTCCAATCCCCTCCATGCATCATCAACCAACCAAAGGGTATATCCTGCAGTCCTTCCCCTGTACCCCTCAGGTCTTCAGCACACAGTTGCTCTCCCTCTTTGGATCTAAAGTCTCCAGCTGCGCCATCGCTCCACGTCATCATCTCTGTCTCCATTTCAGGCGTCACTGCTTCTCTAGGTAGGGTCCCGCTCTCTGCTCTTCTCCCTTGATGGTCCTAGGGACCTCCGTTCCTAGA
>NW_006408525.1:6798450-6805996 GCF_000296735.1 Chrysochloris asiatica | reverse complement strand
GGCAAGCATGTTGCTTGTTCTTGTAGTAACAGTTGGTCTGCCTATGTTGTTATATATTTTTCCTGTAGGTCTTTCTTTCAAGAAGTTTCTTCTGTTCTTCTAGCCACTTCAGGCTGGTCTGCTTGTCCTTTCAAGTGGGAATTTCCCATCTCTGGAGATCTCACAGCCAAATACCTTTGCATGGTTAATGAAACACAGGTAAAATATCTTTCTGGTACTGTCTGCTTTCAGCCGAGTTCTATGTGATCTCAGCAGTGATACCCCTTGTTCTACGTCATCCTCTGAATCCGACTTGAATGCCTGGCAATTCCCTGTTGGCGATGTACTGTTGCAACCATTTTTTAATTATCTTAAGCAAAATTTTACTTGCACTTGATACTAATGATGCTGTTCTATGATTTCCACATTCCATTGGATTGCCTTTCTTTGGAATGGGCACAAATATGGTTGGCCCGGTAGCTGTCTTCCAGATTTCTTGGCTTAAGATTAGTGAATATCTCCAGCACTGCATCAGTTTGTGTAAACATTTCAATTTGTATTCTGTCATTTTCTGGAGCCTTGTTTTTTTTTTTTTTTTTTTTTTGCCAGTGTCTTAAGTACAGCTTGGACTTCTTTCAGTTCTTGATCATGTGCTGTTTGCTGCTTGAAATGGTTGAGCATCAAACAATTCTTTTTGGTATAGACTCTGTGTATTCCTTCCTTCCTTTTGATGTTTCCTGTATCATTCAGTATTTTGCCCATAGAATTCTCAGTATTGTATGTCAAGGCTTGAATTTTTTTCGACAGTTTTTTCAGCTTGAGAAATACTGAGTGTGTTCTTCCCTTTTGATTTTTAACTCCAGGTCATTATAATGCTCATTATAATGCCTGACTTTGCCTTCTTGAGCTGCCCTTTGAAATTTGCTGTTCAGTTCTTTTACTTCTTTCTTTCTTTCATTTGCTTTAACATCTCTACACTGGATGCTAAAGTTTCAGAGTCTCTTCTGACATTCATTTTGGTCTTTTCCTTCTGTCTTGTCCTCTTAATGACCATTGGTTTTCTTCATATATGATGTATATAATGTTCTTGACATCATCCCACAACTCTTCTGGTTTTCAGTCATCAGTGTCTAATGCATCATGTCTGTTCTTGAGATGATCTGTAATATACATTCTTTTCAGTGATATCCATAGTTTTTTATGATCCACACAGTTGAATACCTTTGCATAATTCAGGTGGGATATATTCAGTGACATATTTTGGCTCTCCTGGACTTGTTTTAATTTTTACCATCTTTAGCCTAAACTTGTATAGGAAGATTTGATTGTCGCTTCCACAGTCTGCCCCTGAGCTTGTTTTGGATGGTGATTTTTTTTCCTTTGGAGTCTTGGTGTGGCACTGTGGGTTAATGTGTTGGGCTGCAAGGTCATTTTGAACTTAAAGGTCAGTAGTTCAAGCTCACCAGCCACTCCTTGGAAACCCTATACAGGGTTGTTGTGGGTCAGGACCGACTTGATGGTACTTAACAACAACAGTTAATTGTTTCCTTTAGTAAACCTGAAAACTTGTGTGTGACCGTTCTTCCTCTCTGTTTTATATAAATTTTCTGACCTTTTGGTGTCAAGATACTATTGTTCTGTAAACATCAATTTCTTTGAATGTAGAAATAACTATATTGTAGCTGTTGCACTGAGTTGCTTCCGGCTCACTGTGACCACATGTGTGCAGCGTAGAACTGCTCAATAGGGTTCCCAGTGCGGATTGTCAGGCCTGCCTTCTGAGGCACCTCTCAATGGGTTCAAACCACACTTTCAGCTAATAGTTGAGCACTGAAGAGTACTTAACCCTTTGTGCTACCCATTGACTCCTTGATATAAATGAAGGTATGTGTTATTTAAGGTCCTCAATGTGTTCTATGAAATAGAACGTTAAGTAATTTGGATGTTATGTGAGCACTATATTATAAATAGATGAGAGGCACACAGGATGGGCACCATTTGGGCTGGAACCCATGCTGCCGCTGTTGTGCCAAGGGACTGTGTGAAAATTTGGACTCCACTACTGCTGGTTCTGAATGGTCGCTCCGCCTGTGTCCAGGAACTATGCCTGGTCCTTGCCTGCTGAGGCTTATACTTTCCTTCTTGCCAGCTCCCTTCCCTTCCTCCCTGCCTGCCTTCTTTGTTTGCTCAGTGAACTTTAAAGTGATCCAGCCCTGCCTGCCTCCCCACCACTGTATCCCAGGCATTCATCATGTGCAAGGCTCCTAGGCTGAGTAGGGCTGCGACTTAGGCTGGGCATCCCACTTAGACCTGGTGTCCGTCTTCGTGTTCCCTGCCTGAGGTGAGTGTGGTGGCGCAGGCAGCCTCAGATGGGTACCATCTAACGGCTGTGGGTGAACACAAAACCTGAAGTTCTAGTGAGAGATAAATTGGATCTTGTACAAAGTACGTCTGATACCTCCCATTTTCCTACGGGATTTTGGAACTCCGTTATAATCTAATGGGACCACAGACATATATATATATATATGGTCCGATGCTGCCTGAACAGATGTTAAGTGACACCTATATGTAAAGACAAAAACTTCAGCATGGAGATACGTTATACTTGACATCTAAGTCTATCTTTATGTCATAAGAATTTTGTGAGAATAGTGTCTGTGGAAACAAAACAAAATATAAACACACACAAAACCCTTACTCCCATTGAGTCAATCCCAACTTTCAGTGGTCCTGTAAGTAGTAAATCTTTATAGAAGCAGACTGCCACATCTGTCTCCCGTGTAGTGGCTGGTGGGTTTGAATTGCTAACCTTTTGGTGAATAACTGAGCGCTTTAGTCACTATACTACAAGGTTTCACTGGTGTCTGTGAAAGTTTTTTTTTTTTTAAGAAAACTGCTAGGTTAGACACAACATTCATTATAAATCTTTGGTTGATAGGGTAAAGCCACTTGATGACAACCTGCCGTGACTTTTTGGTTAGGTATGTAAAGGGTATTGGAGCTACTAGTTGTCTTTTTTTTTTTTCTTTTCTTTTGACAGTCCATGGTACTTTGAATATTCTCCTATAACTACTAGCTGCTCCGCGGGAGAAAGTTGAGGCTTTCTACTCCCGTAAGGATTTACACCCTTGGAAACCCTGTACAGGGTCGCTATGGGTCGGAACTGACTCGACAGCACTTAACAACAACAACAATAACACCATAACTCAAATGCATCATTTCTACAGTCTTCTTTATTCTCTATCCAACTTGCACATGCATATGAGGTTATTGAAAATACCATGGCTTGGGTCAGGCTCAACTTAGGCTGCAAACTGACATCTTTGCTCTTGAACACTTTAATGAGGTCTTATGCAGCACATTAAAAAAAAAAAAATCGATCTACCTATCTATCATCTATCTATTTATTTATAATGTTTGATTGTGAATTATGTGATCGTTTACATGGGAGAACATTAGTTTTACATACATCCTATTGTATATCGTTTCATTGCCATGGTTACAATCCCCTCCATGCAACATCAGCGACTAGTTGTCTTTTGGTTACGGTTCCCCTCATCCCCATTCCCTTGAAGGAAAAGGTACTTGGAAACAAATAGTTTAATATAGTTGAACTTATGAGTGCCATGTTGCTGATAGTTACAGAAGTTTATGAACCAGGAGATTGATAAATTATGTGTGTGATTTGAGAAATTGCTGGAAGCAAATGAATGAACTAGAAAACCTACCATCAACATATGTTAGTCATTTTGTTATAGTATGAAAAAAAAAAAGCTAATGAATACAGAAGGACATTTTCCCCATGATAAGAAGATTCTTCTTGTGTTTAAATATACAACAAATTTCCTGTGATCTTTAATAGTGTCTTATTATTTATCTATTCTTATGGGCAGTTTTCAAAAACACATTATTTCCCAGAAATTATTTAAAGTTGTTAATTTACAGCAGCATATTTGGCATATTTCAGTATGTGAAGTGTCATTCTTAATAGAAGAAATCATGTATACTTGCATGTTTCTCCGTTTGTGCTGGAAATGTATAAATTGTTACTGGTTTATTCATTGACAAAGTAGCTTTGTTGTCCAGCACACAGATTCCATTCTACATTCCCCTCCCTACCCCATGTCTTTATGCTTGTTAAGCAGACATTATTTGACAGGAAGGAGGAAGCAGAATTTTCTCTTGGACTACTTCAATATTTTATGTAGCGCAGCAAAATGCAGGGATGCTGAGGAACAGAAGTAGTGGCAGATGGGCCTATCTGATGTTCTGCAAAGATTGGGTAGTTCATTTTGATTACAGACTCTGGCAGTCTGTGAAGTGAAGATATGGAGCTACAATCCATTCTACAGGCTGCAGTAACCATGTGTGTTGTGGTAAAGCCAAGAACAACTTTGTTTGAACATAGTAGAGGAGATAACTGAAGCCACTTTTAGTTTCCAGATACACATGTGCATATGGATAGCAACATTGTCAACACATGTGGCAAATTAATAATCTTTTGCTCTTGCTCCTTCTTACCTGGAATTCAGAAACAATGCTTCCGGCACCCGTTTTACTGGGTAACATTAGAGGTCGAGCACTAAATATGGTGAAGAGGACTTTAAAAAGTTCATGGAAAAATTCCATTATCTTTAAATTTGTTTTTTCCATGGAGGTCAGTAGTCCCAATCCACCAGCTGCTCTCGGAAACCCTATACAGAGTTGCTATAAGTCAAAACTGACTCGATGATATCCATACCACCACCACCAGTAGTTACAGATACTGAACATATTCTCATGTGCTTTTTGGCCGTTGGAATATCTTCTTTGGTGAACTGTTCGTTCGAGTCTTTTGCCGATTTTTTTTCCCCCTTTAAGTTTTTATTGTGGATTAAGTGAAAGTTTACAGAGTAGATCATCATCAGTTTTACATTCAACAAATCATACACCTTGTTTTATTACAATGATGATAATCCCCTTCATGTACCATCAGTTAACAGTATTTCTATTCACTTCAGCTCTTGTTTTAAAAAACAAAACACTCAGGCATATATAATAATTTATACCACAAAAGGGCACATTCTGAATGTCTGCCTCATGGCCACCATCTCTTAGTCCCTCTATTCCCATGAATCTAGAGTCCTCAGCTGCTCCCACTGTCCATGACCCCATCTCTGCTTCCATCTCTGATGTTACTCTTCTCTGGATAAGGTCCCGCATTCCGCTGAGCTCTTCTCCCTTGATGGTCCTAGGGTCCTCTGTTTCTGGACTGTAAGATTGACTGCTCCCCGTTTTATGTTACAAGACTTCTACCTTTACAATTGTGACAGTTGCAATTAGTTATGATAACAGTTATCCCCATCTCTTTTCACCAGACCCATCTAGATGAGATGAAAACTATTCAGTGGGGACTCTTTCTTCCCCCACACACTCTTAAACTAAACTCCCCCTTGAAACCTTGTAAGCCAGTCACTTCATGCCTTTATTGCCCCCTCATTTTAGGTAGCCAGTGTCTAAGTTGCCCATCCCTGTCTACCTGGTATACAGAGGGGATAGCATTGATACTTGATGTGAAGACTCCTTCGCTCTCTGTTGGTATTTAGAGTTACTACCTCCATTAGTAAGAAGCTCTGGTAGCGTAGTGGTTACGAATTGGGCTGTGAACCACGAAGTCAGCAAGTTCGAAACTACCAGCTGTTCCGTGGGAGAAAGATGAGGCTCTCTGCTCCTGTAAAGATTTACAGCCTTGGAAGCCCTGTACCACAGCACTTAACAACAACCTCCATGAATATAGGTCAAGTTCATGAAGTAGCAATTTACCCTTGTTTCCTTTATCAAAAAAAAATCTTCCTTTAGTCGAGTTCTGATTATCAAGCCATCGAGGCTACGTCAAATGAGTACTATCTGCAAATTTGGGTGTTCTTATGCCTCTCCACTCACTTCATATCAGCTGGATGCTCCACTCTCAGCTCTAGCCCTCTGTGCTTATGTCCTTGTCCATGGGCTCAGGTTCCCCCAGGTCTCACCACACTTTGGACGAACCAGCCCTTTCTCTTCTCTCTCTCATCTCCAGGTCAGTGGGAATCAATGGACCATGGTTGAACTCAGCCCATTTCTTCATTGCTGCCTTTCCTCCTCTTCCACTCACCAGTAGACCATTGTGGTCACCAGCAAGCTTACATGCCTGCTCACGTGTTCCCGTTGAGTTTCAGTCTTAGAGGGGGGTTTGTCTTGAAGGAACTTGAATGTTTGCCTTGATGGCTTCCCGGCGAACATCTTGTTTATTCTTGTGGTAGCCAGTCATACTGCCATTTTTGTTTTGGATTTTTCCTGCAGATCTTTCTTTGAAGATGAATCTTCTGTCACTCTAGCTGTTTCAGTCTGGTCTGCTTGTCCTTTCTAGTGGGAATGTCTCACCTCAGAAGGTTCTGGATGGGACTCAGGATTCCACCTAAGGTCCTATACTCTGCAAAGGCTCCGCAAGAGGTGTGTTTCACTGGGCAAGTTCTAGAACCCCTTTTAGGTATTCCAATCAGTTACAGGCTGAAGGCGGCGGGCTTACAAGTTTTCTGTAATCATGTTTCCTGACATTCCTTTCTATCCCACTCAAGTGTCTATTTTACAATAGTAGGCAAGGGAAACCAATATTCATAATACAGTCAAGCATCTTAGTATTATTTCCCCTTTCAAACTATGCTTTGGTCTCTGTATCACAGAGCCCTATTGTTCTAAGATTAAGCATGCATCACTATTTACCTCTGTCCAACTTAGCCCACGCAAACCTGTTTCAGTGTTCCCCTATCTACCTTGTTCTTCCACCTCCTCACCCTTCTTGTATTGCCCTCCCCAACACCCGAACTGTGATGTGTCTGTCTTTACCCGGTGCACTACTGTTACCTCCCTCCACCTCCCCCAGAACCTCCCACCCCAACCCCACCATTGTGGTTACCTTATATTCCTTTAACTTTTCCCTCCATTTTAGACAGTCTATTTTACCCTGTAATTTACCTGACCTTCCCACCAGCTTAGATCGCTGTTGCTCTGTGCTTACCTTCTTTCACATTGTAGTTGTTTTGATCATAAACTGACCTCCCAGATCCTCTGATATAGTTTTATTTTGTTCTTGACTCTTCCATTTGTCGATTGACTTCTGGGTAATGCTGCCATGTACGTCAGCTCTGGTTGTTGTCTGTTTTTGTTGGATCTCTGTTCACAGAACTCCTTTTAGGATGTTTTTCATCGCAGGGTTGGCTTTGGCAAAATCCCTTAGCTCCTCTTTATCCTGGAATATTTTGATTACACCATCGTATTTGATTGACAGCTTTGCTGGGTAGAGGATTCTTGGTTGGCAGTTTTTTTTTTTCTTTCAGGGTTTTATGTATGCCTCCCAATTGCCTTCTTGTCTGCATGGTTTCTGTAGAGCAATCTGAGCTTAATCTGATTTGCTTGCCTTTGTATGTTACAGTTCTCTTTTCCCTAGCTGCCTTCAGGATTCTGCCCTTATCTTTGATTTTGGAGAGCTTGATTATTATATGTGTTGGTGTTTTTCTTTTAGGCTCTATCCTTCCTGGGGTTCGTTGAG
>NW_006408525.1:6791221-6797853 GCF_000296735.1 Chrysochloris asiatica | reverse complement strand
TGACTTCTTCCTTATTTTTCTCAACTACATTGTATAATGTTTTGATACATTTTATAATCATTTTCCTGAATTCCTTCTCAGGCATTTCCAAAGCCTGTCCTCCTTCTAATATGGAGTGTAGGTCTACCTCCAGCTCATTTGTCTCAGTCACTTTATCTTGTTTCTGGACATGTGCTGATATGATCATCTGTTTTTGTTTTTGGGACATATTCAGTGGTTAGCTATGGCCTTAACAACTAGATGGGTGTGTTTTCTTTGTTTTTATGTTTTCTGATTGCCTCCAAGTAGATATGATCAGGAGATGGGCTTCCCTTTTCAATTTTTTTCCTTTATCTCTGTGGTTCTATCAGGCATCTGTGGCTGCTCTGATCCTTCCCCAGTTCGGTCTTGCCCAAGGTGGCTGCTCAGGGAGCAGCTGAGAGCCTTGTATTTGAAAGCACTGGATTTCTTGCTTCTGCTACAAATTCCAATGGCTGTAAGCCTTCCAACTTTCTAAATATTCCTTTATAAGTGGTTTAGAGTTCTGGGACCATCCCCTAAGCCTCCTTGGTCTGGTATTCTGTGTTGTTGCTGACGGAGCTCCTCACTGCACTTCTACCCGATCTAGTCTTGCCCATTTTTTTTGATTCAGCTCTTTCTTTTTGTTAAGTTGTACAACTATTTTATATATTTTGGATGTTAGACCCTTATCTGGTAGATGTTTCCTGAAACTTCTCTCCCAGTCAGTAGGCTGTCTTTTTACTTAGTTGATAAAGTTTCAGCTTTTAAAATTGTAGACATTGTAAAAGTTGTTAATTTTCATTTCATTGATTACTAATGAGATTGAATACATTTTCATGTTTATTAGACATTTGAGCATCCTCTTATATTTTTCCATCTTACAGTTAGGCTTTATGTCTTTCTGATACATACTTTAAAGAAAAATAAGAAGCGTTGATACTTACAGATTTAGAAGCAGTATAATAAATGGATGTTCTTAAGCTTGGCAATGACTGATTTTGGTTTCAAAATGGAGCTTAATGTGGAAATTTTAATGATTTCATTTGTTTTTGATAATAGGGCTTATATTTTGGGTTCACAGAGTCAACCGTAAGTATATATGACTCATTAAAAAATTAATTACCTGCCACAGACACAGTTGGTATGAACATTATCTGAAGTCCTATGAGTTATTACTTTTCTTGAGGCTAGTATAGCTTAGGGGTCAGAGTCAGTATTTACAGTGTTAGCCTTCCTCTTGATTAACAAATCACTCTTTAGGTCTCAGTTATGAAAATTGGAATCTCCTTCCTGCCTCAGAAATTGAAGTTCTGAGAAGTTGTTTAATCATTTTAGGAGCATAAATATACAAAGATTTTTTTTTTTTTTTTCCTTTACATGAGCTTACTTAGAGCTAGTTTCTTTATAAGAGGGCATTCCATTTTTCCATGAACTTTTTGAAATCCTGTCATATATTTTTTTAACTCTTAAAATACATATTAACCCTTATGGTAGCAGAAAATGAGTGTCTGCTTTGAAGAAATTGAATCCTTTTTTATTGTTAGAGATTCTAGTTTATAGAACAAATGTTGGACCAATCTTAAAAATTCTGGTACTTTGTCACTTAATTAAAGATTGTGGATATAATTGAAAGTGTGAACCTTCAACTTGACTTTGCCCCCCCCCCCCTTTTTTTTTTAAATCAGAGAAATCCTTAATGACACCATTTAGCCCTATTGATTTTCTCAAAGTCTGGAAGTGTGTGTTCTATACAAAATCATCAGTGGCAAAAAAAACCCACAAACCCTCACTGGTTGTAGGCTGCCTCTTACCTGAGATGTGCCATTTGGGATGTCTGTTATCATCTACCTGAAGTAGCTTTGAAGAAATGTTTGCTGTAGGGAGCCTGCCAGAGGAATTTTGGCAAGTAAATAAATTCTCTGTAGTTCACCTGTACCAAGCCCCTTTATAAATTAATGCTCATTGTGATTTCTTTTTTGTTAGATGTTTGTAAATTCTTAGCTTACTTCAGAAAGAAATGTATTCCCAGGGTTTATTTACCTCCCGTGTTATCTCCTGATTCACTTGTTATTAAATTCTCATTAATGTCTCTGGAACTAAACTATTAAAACCAATCATTTCATTTACTTTATTGAAAATCTGAATGCATGGTACCACATTGGCTCTGTGGGAGAAATGAAGAAGTAGATTACCTGGCATACTTGAGAGACTTCATATCTACTTGGAGAGATACGAGTTAAATATTACATTTAAAAAAAATCATCATATTGGTGCACACACCCCCCAAAAAAAAAAAAAAAACCCAGAGGGAATAGAAGCAAATACTGTTGAATGATGAAGCATGAAGGGGATTGTAAACATTGCAATGAAATGAATATGATTGTAATCACTGCAATGAAATGAATATAATAGAATGAGTGTAAAACTGATGTTCCCCCACATGAACTATCATTCAATTCAGAATAAAAACTTGAGGGGAAAAAAAAAAAAAAAGAATGAATAGAAGTGCCCTGGAATCTGCTTTTGACATATGGTATGAACAAGAAAATTCTGTCACTAAAAAAAAAAGAAGTTGTGATATAAGGCAGTATATAATAGGACTACAGAACACTGCTCTTGTGAAAAACTGTACCTCCTTCATCTCTTCATTGAACTAACACAGTAGCTTCTCAGCTGGTCTCTCTGTGCCCCCTGTCCAGCCCTTTTTCAGTCTGTTTAACACACTGTCACCAGGGGGTCAGAAAAACTGATAGTTACTTCCTTGCTTAAAACCTGAGAATGGATTCTTTTTTAATGGCTTTTGAGTATTCTTCCCTAAACCTGCACTTGATGCCTCTATTAGGATTAAATATGGATGTATATTAGATAGCAAACAGCATCTTAAGTAAGATTAACCAACAACCCAAATTAGTTCTGACACACAGTAACCTTATAGGAAAGAGAGAACTGCTCTGTAGGGTTCTGAAGGCTGTAATCTTTACTAAAGCAGACTCCCACATCTTTGTCCTACAGAGCTGGTGGTGGGTTCTAACCACAGATCTTATGAGTCGGTAGTCAAACACTTACTACTGAGCCACCAGGGCTGCTTTTAAGTAAGATAAGAGGGGTCTGTTTTTCTCACACATAAATCTAGAGATAGGCTGTCCAGTTGTCTGGCAGTTCCATGGCCATCTAGGTTTCTTTGCGACTTCACCATACTTAGTGCGTGACCTCTAATGTAACGCTCACTCAGTAAAATGGGTCTGGAGGCATTGCTTCTGAGTTCCAGGTAGGAAGGAGCAAGAGCAAAAGGATATTATTTGGCACATACTTGTTACCTTTTGAGGAGCTTTCTTGAATTCTCTCAGAGCAACTTCTATGACATTTCTTTGGCTATTAGATGAAAAGGAAGCTGGAAAGTACAGTCTTTTAAGTGGGTACATTGTGTAACCTTGAGTACAGTCAAGGGTCTATTATGACTGCCAGTTATTCTAACTTCATTTCTTGCAGTCCTTCCTCTTTTCACTGTATTCCATTTATATCAAATAACTTGCAGTTCCCTGATTATCCATGTTAATTTATACTTTTGTCCGTACTTTCCACTCATGGGATACCTTTTGCCCTTTCTGGCCAGGTGAACCACTCAGTTGCCATCTAGTCTGTTCCACTCGTGGGGATCCCATGTGTTTCAAAGTACAGCTGTGCTCCAGAGGGCTTGCAAGGCTTTCAGGAGTAGATTGTTAGATATTTCTTCCAAGGTGTCTCTGAGTGAACTTGACTCTCAACCCTTTTGGTTAGCAGTTGAACACATTAAACATTTGCATCATTCATGGACTGTATGCTTCCCTTCAACCATAGATTAAGAGTCACTACAACTGCAAAGCCAGTTGAACTGCAAAGTCAGCGATTCAAGCTCACCAGCTGCTCCTTGGAAACCCTATACAGGGTCGCAATGGGTCGGAACTGACTTGACACTTAACAACAATCTCTTAGAAGTCTTTCTCGATGGCTAACTCAGACAGAATGAATCATTCCTATTTGGAGCCCTCCTCTATACTACCTTCAAGGAGCCTTAGTGGTGCTGTAGGATAAGCATTGTATTGCTAACCTCAAGGTTGGCAATTCAAACCTAGCAGATACTATGTGGGAACAAGATGAGGCTCTCTGGTTGTGTAAAGATTTATAGCCTCAGAAACCCTATACAGGATCACTGTGAATTGGAGTCGATTTGATGGCAGTGGGTTTATTTTTGGTTTGTATGCTACCTCCACTTTAACATTTCCTACGTGATACTGCGGAGGCCTGGTGTGGCACTGTTGGTTCATTCACTGAATTGCAAAGTCGGCTATTCCAGCTCACCATCCGCTCCTTGGAAACCCTGTGCAGTGTCACTGGGGATCAGAACTGACACTCGACGGCACTTAACAGCAACAACATATGCATGTGCAAGTTGGACAATGAATAAGGAAGATTAGAAAAAACAATGCATTTGAGTTATGGTGTTGGAGAAGACTACTGAAAGTACCATGGCCTGCTAGAAGACTAAACAAATCTGTCTTGGAAGAAGTGTAGCCAGAATATTCTTTAGAAGCCAGGATGACGAGACTTCATCTCTCATGCTGTGGACTTTATTATCAAGAGGGTCCAGTTCCTGTAGAAGGACATTAAGACCACCGATGAGATTTATTGGCACAGTGACAGCAGCCATGGGCTGAAGCGTAGCAACAGTTGTGAGGATGGTACAGGACTGGGCAGTTAACGTTGTGCATAGGGTCACTGTGACACAGAACCAACTTGATGGCACCTACCACCACCACCATTAACGGCAACAACATTGATAGACTCTAGAGCCTCAGATCAGGAAGTCACTTAAAACTGGCCTACTGTTTTTTCCCACTTGCTTTTTTGTTTTTTTTTTTTGCTTTAGAATATATTTTTCTTTCTTTTAATTACTCTTTAGGTAGAACTTAGGTACTGAAGTAAGTTCTTTGTGGTGAAATAGAGTAGGTTAATTCCATGTTTTAAAATGGTGCCCTGAGATGCAGTATATAAGGGATTTTGATCTCGTTTGAGTGGCATAACAGGTTGCATGACTTTGTCTTCTGTCCTCTTCTCCCAGCTGATTTTGCATCTTTTTTAAGGTTGTTAGTTTGGAGGGATAAATCTTTAGTTCAGGTGTAGCTTTGATTAAAGGTAATTTACTATGGTTTGTTCCTGAAAGACAGTTGTAGGGTATATTTTAAAGCTAACTTCTTCAGTAGCACTTCTTTTTGCTCACATACTATTTTCTTCAATACTTGTGTATCTAAGCTGTCTTGCAGGGTTTTGTAAATATTTAAGATGGGAACATATGATGTAAAAATTCTTCAGATGCCTAGAGAAAAAAGAAAACCCAATTTGAATGTAATATTTAGTATTCTTACACATGGTTAATGCATTTTGAAACAATTATCATAGACTGAATTATGTCCCCCCAAAATATGTGTCAGCTTGGCTAGGTTATGATTCTCAGTGGTTTAACACTTATCGAAGGCACTTAACAACAACAATGATGTAATGTGGCAGTTAAATGATGATTCCCCATGATGTAAACTGATGTGATAAGCCAGTGAGAGAACTAATGATGTACTGTAGTCCCCTTAATCCCATCATACTGATCAGATGTAAAGGAGTTTCCCAAAGGTGTGGCCTGCATCATCTTTTTCATCTTTTATCTTACAACGATAAAAGGACAGAGAAGTGAGCAGACGAGGAGGGACCTGTGCTTACCAAGAAGGAAGAGCTGGGATTGGAGTACATCCTTTGGACCTGATGTCTCTGTGCTGTGATGCTCCTAAATCTGGGAGAAGATTGATGCAAAAACATGGGGATCTCCGAGGAACCGAGGAATGGATCTACAGATGCTGAAAGGAGACAAGGACCTTTCCCTCAGAGCTGGCACTCTAAATTTAGACTTCTAGTGTCCTAAGACTGTATGAGAATAAATTTGTTAAAGCCATCCATTTGTGTCATTATTGGTTATAGCAGCACTAAGTGACTGAAACAGTGACTTTCATAGCCATGCTTTTTACAGTGTGACTGTGATCTATCTGTTGAGAGATGGTATGACCTGTGAGTCTGGTCAGCCTTATGTCTATAGCATAAGTGGTACTCTTGTTATTTTAATTTTTTCTTTAGGGATGTCAAATAAGTATATATTGATATCCTTTGTCTCTTTTGTTAATATTCAGTTTTTAAAAAGCCTTGTTAACTTTCTTATCTTATTTTACTTATTTTTCTCAATTTTGTCCTTTGTTTCTGTTTTTCTTTTCAGTTGTGACTGTGTTGAGTGAGTCTTGAATTTTTTCTTTGTTTGGCCACGCAGCAGATGGTGGACCTTTTTGGTCATTATTTTTCCATCATGCTGGAGATCTCAAACAGAAAAGTAAATAAAAGAGGGAGAAGTAGGTTTGTATGAAGGAAGAATGAATTAGTATGTCTCTCTAGGGTTGCTTTTTTTTTTTTTTTTTAATTTGTGAATTATGTGATAGTTTACATGGGAGAATATTAACTTTAACATTCGTCCTATTGTATATCATTTCATTGCCATGGTTACAATCCCCTCCATGCATCATCAACCAGTAGGTTTGCTTTTTTTCTAATGTAAACTTTTT
>NW_006408525.1:6789893-6791083 GCF_000296735.1 Chrysochloris asiatica | reverse complement strand
GTTTTGTTTTGTTTTAATTTACACAAAAATATTTAGGAATATATAATCATTTAAACCAAATGGCACATTCTGCAAGTCTGCCTCCTGCCCACCAGCAAATGGCGTTTCTCTTTCTATGAGTCTAGAGTCCTCAGCTGCTCTCTCTCTCCATGTCATCTTTGCCTCCATCGCTGACGTTGCTGCTTCTCCGGATAGGGTCCCACATTAAGACCATATTCTTCTCCCTGATGGTCCTAGAGTCCTTCTGTCTGGAATGTAGGATTACAGGCTGTAATCATTACAGAAGTAGACTGCCATGTCTGTCACCCACAGGGTTTGACCTGCTGACCTTTCAATCTTCAGCCGAGTGCTTAACTACTAAGCCACAAGAGCTCTTAATAAAACTCTTAAATCAGATTGACTTTTTCAGTAGCTTTCAGATTTGAATACCCAATTTAAAAGTTTTGTACCTTACTAATATTTCCTTCACATTATCACTAGAATAATTCTAATAATAACTGCTGAAAAAGCCTAGACTCATTAGCATATTTATCACCCTTTTATTCCTTCTACTTCTCATTCCATGTATCTCTCTTGTGGTACCCACACCTTATGTCCCAGCTTCTCAAATCATTCCCTCTGAGCATTCCTAATATCTTCTGGTCTCTTTTTCTTTTTATTTTTTTTGTGTGAATTATGTAATGGTTTACATGGGAGAACATTAGCTTTACATTCATCCTGTCGTATATCATTTCATTGCCATGGTTACAATCCCCTCCATGCATTATCAACCAACCAAAGGATATACCCTGCAAGCCTGCCCCTTGGTCGTCAGCACACAGCCCCTCTCCCTCTCTGGGTATAGAGTCCCCAGCTGCTCCATCTCTCCATGTCATGGTCTCTGCCTCCATCTCTGACATCACTGCTTCTCTGGGTAGGGTCCCACACTCCACTCTTCTCCTTTGAAGGTCCCGGGGACCCCCACTCCTGGACTCAATCACTCCCCTCCTTTTGCTACAAAACATGTACCTTTACATTTCCAACCCTCACAATCAGTCCTCATAACAATTATTCACTGTTGTACCACAAGAGTCCGATCCCCTTTCATCAGCCCCACTCAGACAGATTGGATACTACTCAGCGGGGATTCTACCTTCCTCTGCGCCCTCTGGATCTAGGCTCCCTCTTGAAAGCTTGTAAGCCAGTCACTT
>NW_006408525.1:6766062-6789793 GCF_000296735.1 Chrysochloris asiatica | reverse complement strand
CATTTTGGGTAGCCAATGTCCAAGTTGCCCATCCCTGTGTCTACTCTGTGTATGGAGGGGGTGGGAATGGTCCTCTCTGTAAAGATCTGTTTTCTCTTTTGAGCTACTACATCCATAGGTGTAGGTGAAGTTCATCAAATTGTATCAGAGTACTCTTTTTTTTCCCTCTTCTTTCTTCTTCTAGTTGAGCTCTGATCATCCAGCCATTGAAGCCCGGTCAAGTGGGTATTATCTGCAAGTGTAGGTGTTCTTATGTATATGCCCTCTCTTCTTATCACTGGACGCTTCACTCTCCAATCTAGTCCTTTGGACCTAAGAGTCCCCAGGTCTTGCCACACTGCTGGCCAACCAGGTCTCCACTTGGGTTCACAGGAGTCTATTGAACATTGTAAGGCTTAGCTTGCAGCTTCATTGCTGTTTTCCCTCAGTTCCCCTTATCGGTGACAAACGTGGTCACCAATTAGAGTGTATGTGTGCTCGTGTAGTTCCATTGAGTCTTAGTCTTGGAAGGGGGTTTGCCCTGAGGGTACCCGATGGTTTCTTTTTCTTTTGAATAATTATTGTGATTTGGGCGAAAGTATACAGAGCAAATTGGTAGCACAGTAGTTCTATAGGATTAGCACTGGACTGTGAACCACAAGGTGGGCAGTTTGAGCCCACCAGCTGCTCCACATATCAAAGATGAGGTGGTCTGCTCCTCCAAAGATTTACAGCATTGGAAACCGTATGCAGTGTCTCTATGAGTCGGAAATGACTCCATGGCACATACCAATAATAACGAAGATTTAAAAAGCTTTGAAAACTTCCTTCTTGCTGCTTAACATACACGTTCTTGCTGTGTCTTGTACTTTTAATGAACCCTTTCTTGATTCCGTCACTGTTTTCTTTTTCTGTATTATAGCATTTGTTTATACCCTTTAGGCTATTTATTGCATTCTACGTTGTAGTGGAGTCCTGGTGTGGTGCTGTGGGTTAATGTGCTGGCCTGCAGGATTGGTTTGAACCACAAGGTCTGTGATTCAAGCTCACCAGCCTGTCCTCGGAAACCATATACAGGGTTGCTATGAGTTGGAACTGACTTGACGGCACTTAACAACAGCAACAACCTTGTAGTGGCATGATCCATACAGTCAAAAGCCTTTTTGTAGTCAGTAAAGCACAGGCAAACATCTTCCTGATATTCTCTCCTTTTAGCCAAAATCCATCTGATGACAGCAATGCTATCCTTTGACTGTGAGAAGACTTTTGACTGTGTGGATCATGACAAGTTATGGACAACATTATGGGCCATGCGTATTCCAGAGCACTTTATTATTGTATTCATGAAAAACCTGTACTTAAACAAAGAGGCAGTTGTTCAAGGAGAACAAGGGAACAGTGAATAATTTAAAATCAGGGAAAGTGTGCACCAGGGTTGTATTCTTTCACCATACTTAGTCAATCTGTTTACTGAGTAAATAAACCAAAAAGATGGTTTATATGTGAGCATGGCATCAGGACTGGAGGAAGACTCAAGAACAACCTGCAATATGCAGATGATACAACCTTGCTTGCTGAGAGTGAAGAGGACTTACTGATAAAGATCAAAGACCACAGTCTTCAGTATGGGTTGCACCTCATTGTAAACAAACAAAAATCGTCACCACTGGACCAATAAATAACATCCATATAAATGGAGAAAAGATTGAAGTCGTCAAATACTTCCTTTTGCTTGGATCCACCATGAACACTGACAGAAGCAGCAGTCAAGAAATCAAATGATGGATTGCATTAGGCAGATCTGAGCAAGACCTCTTTTAAAGTGCTCAAGAGCAAAGATGTCAGTTTGAGGACTAAGGTGCACCTGACTGAAGCCATTGTATTTTTCTTTGCCTCATATGCATGTGAAAGTTGGTCAGTGAACAAACAAATCTGTGTTGGAAGAAGTACAACCAGAATGCTCCTTAGAAGCCAAGTTGACCAGACTTCATCTTCTTACACTTCAGACCCATTATCAGGAGGGAAGAGTCCCCGGAGAAGGACATCATGCTTGGTAAAGTGGAGGATCAACGAAAAAGAGACCCCAAAAGAGATGTATTGGCACAGTTGCAGCAATAGTGTGCTCAAACATAACAGTTGTGAGGTTGGCACAGGACTGGGCTGTGTTTTGTTGTGCATAAGGTTGCTATGAGTTGGAACCAACTGGATGGCTCCTAACAACAACAACCTTGTAGTATTGCGAATTGTGCATTCATTTGTTTTACAATTTTCAGCCCTGTCTCCAGAGAGTCTGATATATTGGTGTGAGATGGAGCTTGTGCATAAATATTATTTTAAATGACACTCTGGTGATTCGAATTTTACAGTTGGGATTCAGAACTACAGGGATAAAGATAAAACATAGTGCATGTGTCCTGAAATAGGCAAGTAAATGTGTGCTGACAGATGTTAAGCAGTTTTAAAGCAAGAACATGTTTTATCTTTGTATCCTTTCATCCCCTCAAACTATTGCCAGTTATTATATGTATACAGTAGTCCTTATCTGTAGTCTCCTTCCAGGGTGTCAGTTACACTTGGTCATCTACAGTACCAAAATATTTGAATTGCATGCCATTTTGTTTTGAGCCATCTAGTCAGTTACTACTCATAGCAACCTTATATAGGGTCTCCAAGGCTATAAATGATTATTTTTAAGTATAAGTCAAGCCTCATTTTTCCCCTGTGGAGTGGCTGGTAGATTTAAATTGCTGACCTTGTGGTTAGCAGCCCAGCACACCCCCAATATGGATTTAATGTTTGTATTTAGGTTTTGTCATTGTTACATTTAGAAAGAGTCCTGCTTCGTATGGAAATAGCATATGTTTTCATCTGTAACTATCTGGCATTTGCTACAAAATTGCTAGATATGTAGGGAAATGGATTGAATATAGATAAAATGAGATGACACAGGCATTGATAACTGTTGACCTCGGATAGTAGATGAATAGTGTTTCATTATACTATTGTTGCTATATTTACATGTTTGACATTTTCTTGGAGAACATTTTAAAATCCTACATTCTGATTGGTTAAGTTCCGCTGAGTCACTTTTGACTCCTAGCGACCCTGTATAGTTTCCAGGGGGTGGCTGGTGAGTTTGAACTGCTGACCTTATGGTTCATTCTGATTAGTGTGATGAATTGTCACCCATCCTGCTCCATCCAGGAGCTGGCTTCCTCTTCCTCTGCTGGACTGAGAGCCTGGAAAATACAGATGGGTGAGTGACTGCTAAATACCCACCTGGCAGCCAAAGGGTTAATGCTGTCCATGCAGGGCACTCTGGGTACCTGTCAAATGTGTATTAAAAACCTTTGTGTATAGAGGGTTCAGTATGATCCTTTCTGTGGTTTCAGGGAGGTTCTTGGAACATAGCCCCAGGATAAGGGGAACAACCAGTTGCTTCTCGGAAGCCCTATACAGAGTCGCTATGAGTCAGAACCGACTCTACTGCCCGTAACACAGTAATAACAACTGTAATTAGACAATATATATTGTTCCATTTGGTTTTCTTGTTATTTCATGTAGTTGTAGTGGTCGCTCAGCATATTCCTACATTATCTATGTAACCAGAAATAGCTAGACAAACAAAACTCTGAAATGGTTTTTTTTTGCTCTTGTTTGTATTTAAAAAAATACCCTCTAGAGAAGACTCCTGGTGTGGTGCTGTAGCATCATCACTGGACTGTGAACCCCAAGGTTTGCAGTTCAAACCCACCAGCTGCTCCTTAGAAACCCTAGACAGGGTTGCTATGAGTCAGAACCAACTCCATGGTACTTAACAATAGAAGTCTTGGGTTTAGTGAACTCTGAATTAGTTTTCTCCTAATAGAAACAGCATCTGCTAAGTCATCTGTTACGGGGTAATTTTCACTAGATTGCTTCGGACAACTTTAGCCCAGCTGTGATTTATCAGGATCCCTGAGCGATAACTATAATAAACACAGTAAAAGATAATACCAGTTTGTAGCCAGTGAATACAGCAAAATTACCAGATTGAATCTTTGATCTGTTAAAAACAAGTTAGTCATGACTTGTTTTTGTTTTTTAATGTAGTTTAGATAGCAAAATATGTCTTAAGAAAGTAGCTTTCATATTGTTTATAATTTTAAAGATTATTAGGGAACTTAAGTATTCATAAATATTCTTAGTAATATTGAGTTAACATTCAAGCTCAAATCTCATCATGTATGAGAAAACGTAAAAGACTACAAACCCTGCACAATGCCAAGAAGTAAATGATATTTTCTGCGTTTATATACGGGTTAGCTGAAGTCTTACCCATGTGTAACTTAAACATGTTGTCACAGCTAGTTACGTGGCAGATTCTAGATTTGAATATATGCATGTTTGTGCCCTTAACCATTTTGTGGAGATGGCCACATGGCAGTTTAGTGGGCCATATTAAACCTGTTGGTGGTGTTAAGTGCCACTGAGTCAGTACCGACTCATAGCGACCCTGTATGGGGTTTCTGAGGAGTGGCTGGTGAGCTTGAACTGTTGACTTGGCGATTCAAACCGACCTTGCAGTCCAGTGCATTAAACTACAGTGTCACACTGGGATTCCATGTTATTTAAATGAATTAAAAAAAAAGATATGTTATCAGCAATTAAAGTTAGAGATTCCACGTTAAAATTCATATATCTCATTTCTCATGAGAACTTTGAATGGGGATTCATAAAAAATATAATAAAAAGCGTGCCAATTTTATTTTTTAAAGTACACAATTCAGTGGTATTCGATCTATTCACCATGTTGTAAAACTATCACCACTATCCATTTCCAAAAGTTTTCCTCATCCCAAACAGAAATTCAGTATTCCTGGTGTGGTGCTGTAGGATCAGTACTGGATTGCAAAGCACAAGGTCAGCAGTTCAAACCCACCAGCTGCTTCTCGGAAACCCTGTACAGGGTCTCTATGAATCGGAACTGACTCATTGACACTTAACAACAACATAGCTATAACCAGATTACTAGTGTGGCTCTGTAGGATGAGCACTGGATTGCTAACCACAGAATCAGTCCAAACCTAACCGCTGCTCCTTGGAAACTATACAGAGTCACTGTGAGTAGGAGCTGACTTGACAACACGTAGCAAGAACAGAATCTCTGTAACCACTTAATATACCCCCGCCTTCTTATGGAGTCCTGGTGTGGCACTGTGGGTTAGTGTGCTGGGCCGCAAAGTTGGTTTGATCTGCAAGGTTGAAGGTTCAAGCTTACTAGCTGCTCCTCAGAAACCATATGCAGGGTTGCTAAGGGTCAGAACCGACTCTGTGGCACTTAGCAACAACAATGAATTGTTTCCTTTAGTAAACCTGAGAACTTGTGTGTGCCCATGGATTGCTTCTTTTTTATTTCTTGACTGTGGATGCTTAGATTTCATCTTTCTTTAGCTTGGTTTAGATCCGTCATCACTCCTGCAGACTCTTATTCTACAGAAATAAAATTGTTTCTTAGGTCATCAGTTCTCTTCTCTTTTTCTCCTTGTCCTTGTGAATTTATATCCTTTTATTTATTTATTTTTATTGAGGTCTTAGAGGAGATAAAAATATGTCTTTAGTTTTCTATATTTTTGCTGAAACTGCCTTTTCTAAACCAAAATTAATAATATTAATAATATGCCATTTACCTTAAAACTTACTAGATTTATTGTTTCATTTCTTGCAAGTTTCAGAAAAATTGAAAAACTTTTTAAAGTTAACACTTTTATATAGTCTTCTGTAGACTAACAAAATGTTAGCTTGTTTATTTTGAGTAAATAAAAGTACTCTGTATTTTCAGTAAATATGGGTCCTGGAACATTTGGTCTCTGCCTGAGATTCTATTTTGAGAGTATACCATAGCTTATTTAACCTGTCCTCTGTTGATAGACAGTGTTTGCTTCTTAAAAATGTTGTGAAAAGCTATTTTATATGTACGTTTCCTTCCATTATAAATTAATAAATTTTTGGTCATGAGATTTCTGTTTTACAGAAACACATTATCAAGTAGTTGTTCAAATAATCTGTAACCAACAGTACGTAAGACTATGGTAGTATATTTTAATGGTTGATTTTTTTCTTCTTCACTAGACTATGAGCAATCTAATTTATTGCTCATAAATAAAGACATTAATGAAAACTAGACACCTTGAAGAAATAGTTTTTCTAGTAGTTGAAGTCTTATCTTCTCCATTACTGGAATTTATGGCATAAGATTGTTCTATTTTTCATTTTTGCATTCTAAAAAGGAAAACAAGAAACAAATTAGTGTTAGAGATGCTGATGCTATGATTCCATTTTTTAATGAATTAAGCACTTCATATGCTTATTTTTCTCTAACTGTTCGAGCTTACTGCTTTTTCAGTGTACTACATGTTGTAGAACCCATGAAACCTCCCTCCATACCGCATTTGATTAGCTATACTTGCGACGATTAATGAGTCTCTTCTTGCTGGCTTTTGGAGTCCTTACTCTTTGTTTTTCTTTCTGTCCTTCTATTTCGTATCAATCTCCTTTGAACGTTTTTCTCCCTCTGCACACACTGTAAGCATTGGTTCCTTTCAGTTTCTTCTCTTGTCTTACTGTGTTTCTTATTCTTGGTTTTAATTGCCACCTATCAGCTGATGACTCCCATGAAATCTCTTCTAAGCTTTAGGCTTATAATTCTAAAAACCCAGTAGAACGTCAGGTTCCTCATATTAAATATGTCCAAAATGGAGTTTAGCATGTTTTCATCCTGACTGACTTTGCCCCTAGGTACCCTGTTCTCACAGTAACACCATCATCCCGCAGATTTCCCAGAATAGAAACCTGGCTGTTATTCTAGATGGCTTCTACTTCTTGTTCAGTTCTAAGTTCTGTTGACTTTTTCTCCTGCACCTTTACCAATTTTGGTTTTGTCTTTTCTTCTTGTAGTAGCATTTCTGCTTCTAGATATATTCCCTATCTAAATCCTGTTTTTTACACTACTGGTAGATTGAACTATTTGACTTGGAATTGACGGCATGTCCCTCCCAACATTTAGCCCAAACACAATATGACAGAAAGGAATCTCTATGACTTGGTCTTGCTGCCTCTCTAAGTTTATCATTTACTGACAAACCACGTTTTGTTGTGTTTCAATTTGTTGTGCTGTGTAGATAATGCAATTTTTACAAGTTGAAGGTTTGTGGCAAGCCTCTGTCTGGCAAGGCTGTCAGTGCCATTTTTCCAGTAGCCTGTGCTCGCTTTGTGTCTCTGTGTCACATTCTGGTAATTCTGAAGGCATTTCAGTGCTGTTGCACGTTCAGTAGAGTGTAATATGGTGTGAACATTTAAATGCACTGGGAAACAAACAAAATTATATGACATGCTTTACTGTAGTTTTAGCTTTAATGTCATGGTCTGAAACTCTCAACTTCTATTGTTGTTGTTAAGTGCCATTGAGTCGATTTGGACCCATAGCGACCCTGTATAGGGTTTCCAGGGAGTAGCTGGTGAGTTTGAACCACCGACCTTGCAGTTCAAACGGCTCTGCAATCTGGTGCATTAACCCACAGCGCCACACCAGGACTCCCAACCTCTCTGGTATCTCCAAAAAAAGCCTGTACCATTCTCTGCTTTTGGCACTGCGGGTTAATGAGCTGGACTTCAATGTCAGTTTGAATTGCAAGGTTGACGTTTCAAGCTCACCAGCCGCTCTTTGAAAACCCTATACAGGGTCACTGTGAGTCAGATTCAGCTCAGTGGCACTTTAAAGTAAAACAACAACAACAACATTCCTTAACTTGTTTTAATTACATCTGTCGCACGCCCTGGCCTTTTTTAGGGGGGCCTCCACTTACCCTTTAAAATTTAGTGTAATCATCCAATCCTTCTCGAAGCCTTCTGTATTTCCCTACATTGGACCCAAGGTACCATGTTTGTGCCTCTATTGTTGATCATTGCACTAACCATGTAATATTAAAGAGCAGTTATTACTCTGTCCCTGTGAAAAGAGATGGTTCTTGCAGTTTTGAGTCTTAAATGCTTCAGTTAAAGTACTGGCTCAGTTAATTTATTGTTTTAATGTTAAGTGTCTGAGATATTTAGATTGTTCGTGTAATCTATTTGTAGATTTTAAAAAATAAATGGTTACAAAAATCTAAGCTAAGTTTTTGGAGTATCTTCTACGTCAATAGATAATGTGCTCGAATCATGTAAATAATATAAATTTTATACTGAAGGAAATGAGCATGTTGCTGCTGAAAACACTAATGCCAGAATCAAATGTCATTTAGTCTGTTTGTTAATTTGAAGCTTTTGTTCCCTGCCTAAGATTTGTTTAAAGTTTTATCTTTTGAAAATAACAGGTCAAGAATTTTCATGTTAATTTTCTAGATTAAATTTGAAAATATTAGAGTGAGGGCAACAAAATATCTTTGGGTTTGTTTTTTCTAAAACAAATTTGTCAATTTCTCTTAGGAATTGGGTTGAAAAAAAATGTTATTCTCCTGTTTTCTAACCTGTGTTTTATTTCTGAATTGCAGTTACAGATATAGAGCTGAAACGACTGAAGGATGCCTTTAAGAGAACTTGTGGACTCTCGTGTTACATGGGCCAGCACTGCTTCATCAGAGAAGTGCTTGGGGATGGAGTGCCTCCAAAAGTTGCTGAGGTGATTGTATAATTCGTTTTCCTTTAAGAGAGTTGTCCAACTAGCCTGAACTCTCGAAGGGGCCTCCTGACCTTATAACAGATTTAATCTTCACCACAGTTATTTTTCTTGTTGAGGGGATAAACAGGTCTTGTTTTAGATGTCAATATGGCTATGTTCCTAAAGCCAAATTGGAGTTCTGCAGAGCTACTGCTCTGCTGCTTTTGTACTTCTGAGCTTTAATAGCAACGGATTGTAATTATAGGAGGATTGGTTTGACTTCTTATTCTTAAAAATGTCATCTCAAAAAAAAAAAAAAAATGTCATCTCTCTGACATACTATTTTTCTATTGAAAGTATGTGTAGTACTCTGAAATAATAGATTCCTGGTGTGGCGCTGAGGGATCAGCTCTGATCTGCAAAGCATAAGGTCGGTGGTTCAAACCCACCAGCTGTTCCATGGAAACCTTATACAGGGTTGCTATGAATTGGAAACGACTCGATGGCACTTATTAATAACATGTGTTACAAATTTGGTATTAAAGAAACCCTTCCATATAGTAAAACTTAGCTAATGATATAAAGTTAAATGTTGTAAATGAAACAGTAGCTTAGTGGAAATTCTAAAGGCTCATTTAAATTCTACTAAAATTTTTAAGTAGAGAAAAAATGTGCCAAGTTTGTAAAAGCATTTTCTAAAATTAGTAAGATTTAATTACATTTTTGTAGTACATTGGAAACCCTATGCAGGGTTGCTACGGGTTGGGATTGACTCGACAGCACTTAACAACAACAACATATATACATATGTCATTTAAAATGGGAAATGAGAATAAAATGAATAAAATTGTGAACATTATAATAGGAATTTTAATCTTGATATATAGACATTAACTTTCCCTTTCTAATTAATGACAGTTTCTATCTCTAACCTGTGTTGAATGCTTTTGAACCTTGAAGTTTGCATAGTATGTTGTTGTTGTTGTTAGGTAACATCAAGTCAGTAGGTACTAAGTCATAGCTACCCTATACACTACAGAATGAAACGCTGCCAGGCCAACCTCACAACTGTTGCCACACTTGAGCCCATTGATGCTACATTGCCATTCCATCTCAATGGGGATCTTCCTCTTTTTCTCTGACCCTCCACCCTACCAAACATGATATCCTTCTCCTGACAATATGTCTGAAGTATGAGAGATGAAGTTTGGCCATGCTGGCTTCCAAGGAGCATTCTGGTTGCACTTCTTCCAACACAAATCTGTTGGTTCTTTTGGCAGCCCATGGCACTTTCAATATTCTTCTCCAACATCATAACTCAAATGCATCAATTCTTCTACGATCTTCCTTATTCACTGTTCAACTTTCGCATGTATATGAGGTGATTGAAAATACCATGGCTTGGGTCAAGTGTACCTTAGTCCTCAAGCTGACATCTTTGCTCTTCAATACTTTAAAAAAGTCTTGTGCAACAAATTTGCCTAATGTAATATGTCATTTGATTTCTTGACTGTTGCTTCTGTGAATGTTGGTTGATCCAAGAAAAATGAAGTCTTGACAACTTCAATCTTTTCTCCAATGTTGTTTATTGGTCCAATGGTGAGGATTTTTGTTTTCTTTACATTGAGAAGCAATCCATACCGAAGGCTGTGGTCTTTGATCTTCATCAGTAAGTATTATAAGTCCTCTTCTCTTTCAGCAAGCAAGGTTGTATCATCTACATGTTGCAGGTTGTTTATGAGTCTTCCTCCAATCTCGATGCCACATTTTCTTCAGGTAACCCAGCTTCTAGGATGATTTGCTCAGCATACAGGTTGAATAAGTATGGTGAAAGAATATAACCCTGTCGCACACCTTTCTTAATTTTAAACCATTCAGCGTTCCCATGTTCTGTTCAAACAGCTGCCTCTTGGTCTATGTACTGATTCCTCATGAACACAATTAAGTGTTCCGGAATATTCATACTTCGCAATATTGTCCAGAGTTTGCCAGGATCCACACAATCGAAGGCCTTTGCGGAGTCAATAAAGCACAGGTAAACACCTTTCTGGTATTTCTGCTTTCAGCCAAGATCCATCTGATGTCAGCAATTTTATCCTTCATTCCATGTCCTCTTCTGAATCCGGCTTGAACCTCTGGAAGTTCTCTGTCAATGTATGCTTGCAACCTTTTCTGTATTACCTTTATTAAAACTTTCTCGCATGGGTTATCAAAGATAATTGGCCGATGATTTCCGCATTCCATTGGGTCACCTCTCTTTGGAGTGGGCACAAATATGGACCTCTTCCAATCAGTTGGCCACATAGTTATCTTCTAGATTTCTTGGCAGAGATGAGTGAGTGCCTCTGGTGCTGCCTCACTTTGTTGAAAGATTTCAGTTTGTGTTCCATCAGTTCCTGATGCCTTATTCTTTGCCAGTTCTTTCAATGCCCCTTGGATTTCTTCCTGTAGTATCATTGTCTCTTGATCATATGCTACCTCTTGAAATGGTTGAACATTGTACTTTTGGTACAGTGACTCTGTGTATTCCTTCTGTCTTCTTTTGCTGCTTTCTGCATCATTCAATAATTTTCCCAGAGAATCCTTCAGTGATAAAAGTCGAGGCTTGCATTTTTTCTTCATTTCCCTCAGCTTGAGGAATACGGAGTGTTTTTCCTTTTGGTTTTCTAACTCCATATCTTTGCACAGTTTGTTGTAATATTTGAGTTTGTCTTCTTGAACTGACCTTTGAAATTTTCTGTTGAGCTCTTGTAACTCCTCATTTCTTCCATTTGCTTTAGCATCTCTATGCTGGAGAGCAAATTTCAGCGTCTCTTCTGACATCCATTTTGAATTTTTCCTTCTTTCTTTTCTTCTTAATAACTTTTTGCTTTCTTCCTGTATGGTGTTCTTGATGTCATCCCACAACTCTTCTGGTGTTCGGTCTTTAGTGTTTAATGTATCAAATCTGTTCTTCAGATGATCTCTAAATTCAGGTGGGATATAATCAAGGTCATATTTTGGCTCTCGAGGACTTATTTTCATTTTCTTCAGCTTCAGTTGATTTGCATATGAGCAATTGATGTATATAGATTGCATTTGTTGTTGTTTTGTGTTAGAAAACTTTTAAAGGATATATTAGGTCTCTTATATGCACTATTGTGTAAATTATGTAGTTTCATGTGCTTATACATTTTTTATAAGGATAGCATTTTTCCTGAGATTATTGAGTTTGCTGTTAGAAGATGATTAATCCTCCTATTACTTTTATCTTCTTGTCTTTAGATACTAGTATAAGTAAAACTTGGGATCCTTTGTAGTACTGTAGGATAAGCACTGGACTATTAACTGCAAGGTTGGTGGCTCAGACTCATTGCTCCTTAGAAATCCTAAACAGAGTCACTGAACTAGAACTGATTTGATGGCATTTATAGCAATTACATAATATAAAACTTAGAATGTAGAAATTTTTTTATTTTGGGATATAGCTATTATTGTAATGTTGTATATATGTAAATTGAAGAAGGGGCTTAAACAAGTCTGAACTGATTCATTCAAAGTATTCCCAAATTCAGATATGTCCTAACTTTACCCCCTCTATCCTCAGTTCCTTTCATAACTCAAAACTGTCAGGCCCAATATAATTTATGTTGCTGGGGAAAACTTAGGTTCAAATATCTGGCTCATTTTTAAAATCTGTATATATGTGTATGTATACATATATATATTAACTGTCATGAAGCTGACCTCTATTCATGGTTGAACGCATGCACAGTGATATCAGACCATTTTAATCCATGGTGTTTTCAGTGGCTGATTTTCAGTAGATCACCAGGCCTTTGTTCCTAGTCTGTCTTATTCTGAAAATTCTGCTGAAATCTGTTTAACATATAGCAATACCCAAGCCTGTTCATTAGCAGATGAGCTTGAAGTGCATTGACGAGGAATGACAAGTGGGTCTTCCACATGGAAGTCTAAGAGCACTGCACTGCTCTTACTGACTCCATGGCTTTTCATCTGTGCACATAAAGTAGCAGACATCCATCCAGCTCCTTTAGCCAGTTTTTAGTTGGGTTGTCTTTTCATTACTGGATTGTAAATGCTTTACATATTCTATATGCAAGTCCCTTATAAGCTATATGAGTTCCAAATACTGTCTCCCGTTCTGTATGTAGTTTTTGTTTGTTTTTTTTTTCTTTCACTTTTTTGATGGTGTTCTTTGAAACAAACGTTTTAAATATTGGATCAGTTTTGTTTTGTTTTTTTAATGGCTTGATATTGGATCTAAAGAAACATGGTCTAATGCAAGGTTACAGTGATTCGCTTCTGATTTCTTCTAAGAGTTTTACAGTTTTTAGCTCTTACATTTATATCTTATCCATTCTGAATTAATTTTGATATATGATGTGAAGTGTTGAACTTTACTCTTTTGAATGTGGATCTCGAGGTTTCTCAACACCATTTCTTGAAAAGACCTTCCCCATTGAGTTATTTTATCACTTCTGTTAAAAAGAAAAATTGAGTGTAAATAAATGGAAGGGTTTATTTTTAGACTCTCAATTTTAATTAATTCATCTGCATGTCTTTCTTTGTGTCAATACCATACTGTTTTGATCCCTCTAGCTTTGTAGTATGTTTTGAAATCAGGAAGTAGAGTCCTCTAACTTAGTTCTTTTGCAAAATTGTTTGGGCTATTTTGATTCCCTTATGTTCCCGTATAAATTTTAGGATCAACTTTATAATTTCTGCGAACCTTGTGGTTGGGATTTTTGAGAGGGAATGCTTTGCACACCTGTAAATCAATTTGGGGAATATTGTTATTTTACCAATATTACCTCTGACCCATGAAATTGGGCTATTTAAATCTCTGTTTTCGTCTAACAATATTTTATGGTTTTCAGTGTACACATCACATGTCCACCAAGGGAACAAAATATTGTTGTTGTTGTCAGGTGCCATCGAGTCGGAACCGACTCATAGCGACCCTATGCACAGCAGAACGAAACAATGTTCGATCCTGGGCCAACCTCACTACCGCTGCCACACCTGAGTCCATCAATGATGCCACCTGGCTGATCCATCTCGTTGGGGGTCTTCCTCTTTTTCTCTGACCCTCCACCCTACCCAGCATGACATCCTTCTCCAGCGATTGTTTCCTCCGGACAATATGTCCAAAGTAGGAGAGATGAAGTTTAGCCATCCTGGCCTCCAAGGAGCACTCTGGCTGCACTTCTTCCAAAACAGATTTATTGGTTCTTTTGGCAGTCCATGGCACTTTTAAGTATTCTCCTCCAACACCAAACAAAATATAGTACATCCAAATAAATGAAATATTATTTGTTAATTAAAAGGAATGTAGTTCTGATACATGCTGTCGAAGCCTAATGCTAAAGGTCACATATTGTTTGATTCCATTTTTATGAAATGGCCAGGATAGTCAAGTCAATGACACTATGGGTTAATGTTCTGGACCACAAGGTCGGTTTAAACTGCAAGGTGGGCAGTTCAAATTCACCAGCCAGCAGCTCCTTGGAAACCCTATACAGGGTTGCTATGAGTTGGAACTGACTCAGGGGTACTTAACAACAACAACAACAACAACCTAGAGATAGAAAGTAGATTAGTGGCTGCCTCGGTTTGGGGATTGCATAGTGGGGTATAGAAGGGAATAGGAATGTCGAGTGGCAGAGTATAGGGTTCTTGTTGGTCTGTGAAATGCTTTTAAATTAGACTGGAGGATGGTTGCTGAATTCTGTGAGTACTAAATACCATTGAATTGTATATATGAATTAGGAAAATGGTATGTGAATTATATCTTCATAAAGCTGCTACTTTAAAAAGTTTCAATAGCATATGCTTTCAATAACTTTTTATTCTGTTTAGGATTCTCTGACTTTTTTGCTTGGTTGGTTGGTTATATTTTGTTGCATTTGAAAGTTTCTCAGCCATTATCTTTTTCAAATACATTTTTCCCCCATTTTGTCTTTTCCTTATGGAATTCAATAGCACCTATGATTGTTGTTAAGTTCCATTCGCCAACCTTGCAGATCAAACTGGCCTTGTGGTCCAGCCCATTATCCTGCACCGCCACACCAGGACTCCAGCACCTATGATAGGCAATTTCGTATTATCCCATTGTTTTCAGTGTGCTCTTTCCCCCACTGATTGTCCCTCCCACTGTCACCTCCCTTTGTATTTTACTTAAGGTAATTTCTGTTGACTCATTTCCATGTTCACTGATTGTATCATTGGCTATAAGAGTTTAATAATGATTCAATTAACAGAATTCATCTTTGTCACCATTTTTCTAGTTTCTTTGCCTCTGATAGTTTTCATATCTAAGTGATTTTCACCATCTGTGTATGTGTATTTTTTAGTTCACTAGATCCTTTAACATGTTAAATCACAATTAAAAAAAAAAACAACTTTTGCTGTGAATTAAATGATAGTTTACAGGGCAGATCATCAGTTTTGCATTCAACCAGTCATGTTTGTTTAAATTGCCATAATCATGATTATCTAAAAGCCCTTATTTGCTTATTCTAGCATTTTGGTTATCTCGGAATCTAGTTATTATGTTCATTACATTTTTCCTTGATGATGGTTTTCTTGCTTTTGTGTATATTTTACAATTTTTGATTGCATGCTAGACATGTGGTAGAGAACAGTGCAGTAGCATTTGCAGCTGGAAATGGGCACACCTGTATTTCTGTCAGGCCTTCATTGTCAAGCTAGTAAGTTGAGTCCATATTAAGATGAATTGGGTTTGGCTTTTGTTGTTTACAGTAAGTAATATCCCCTATCAGTGACTTCTCTTTCCGGGGTTTCAGTCACATATTTAAATTACATCGGTTTCAGTAACTTCATGAAATCTTGCACCGTCCTGCTCCATCCCAGATCTGGTTCCTCCTCTTCTGCTAGCCGTTAGTCTGGAAAACACAGTTGGGTACCAGTTGTTTGTGTAGTTTATATTGGGTTCAATATTATGTGCACTTTTTTTTTTTTTTTTTAAGTGCTGTCGAGTCGGTTCCGACCCATAGCGACCCTGTACAGGGTTTCTGAGGGTGTAAATCCTTACGGGAGTAGAAAGCCTCATCTTTCTCCCGCGGAACGGCTGGTAGTTTCGAACCGCTGACCTTAAGGTTCGCAGCCCGATTCGTAACCACTACGCTACCAGAGCTATCTGTAGTATCTGTAGTACAGGGAAGGTCTTGGAGAAAAAAATCACCCAAGGATAAGAGGGAACTACTCTGGTAGCGTAGTGGTTACAAATCGAGCTGCGAACCTTAAGGTCAGCGGTTCGAAACTACCAGCCACTTCGTGGGAGAAAGATGAGGCTTTCTACTCCCATAAAGATTTCCAGCCTCGAAAACCCTGTACACAGGGTCGCTGTGGGTCGGAACTGACTCCACGGCACACAGCCACCACCACCACTGTATGTAGTTCCTTTTGTGTACCTCATGCTTCCACTTTCTCTCAGGTTTTCTTAAACTTAAGAGGGATACTGGGCTGTAGAAGTGTTCTCAGAGTTTTTTCTTCACCCTCAAGTTCCAAACTTCTTATAAGTTTATCTCCACAGAGATCTTTCTACGTGTTCTTATTTCTCACCCAGCAGTGCTCTGCTTTTGCTGCATGGTGTTTGTTAGGGTAGTAATTGTAGTCAGGGGATAGTTTCTCTGTTATGTTGGTCCAGACTCGGGCTTCAGAAACCTGAGTTTTCGTGAGATTCCTGGTCTTGTTTCTTGTGTCAGTCAAACTCTGACTTGTTTTTCTGACAGATCTTAGGTGGAAAAGTTTTCTATTTTTCTAACAGCTGTAGATCTCTCATTGTTTTAGGATAGGCTCATAGGCTAGGGACTGTTTTCTTCCATCAGAAAAAGAGGGCTTTTCCCCCACTTCCATTCTTTCCCTCAGTGGAAATTAGTCTTTATCTGTATTCTGGAGGTGGCAGTGCTTGCTGTACCTCCCCCATTGGTGTTTTTTTTTTTTTTTTTTAATGTTTTATTGTGCATTCCTCTCCCATTGTTTTAAGGCTTTTCCTCATATGATAGAATGATCTGGGCAGAGCTAGGGGGTTGTATGTATTTTGCACAGCAGCTTTTGATAACTAGTCCATGCTTACAATACCAAGGGAGGTTTTTTTTTTCAGACTCCTTACCCTACTTTTGGAGTCCTGGTGTAGCACTGTGGGTTAATGCGCTGGACTGCAAGGTCATTTGAACTGCAATGTCAGCGGTTCAAGCCCACCAGCCACGACTTGGAAACCCTATACAGGGTTGCTGTGGGTTGGAATCCACTCAATGTCACTTAACAAAAACAACAACCTACTTCTAATATCTGATAAACTTGTTCATGGAAGAGTTTCTAAGTACAAACTCCTTGTCTTTGGGGCTATCTTTGAGCCCATTTGCAGCAGTTTGTTAATTTTTGGGGGTTTTTTTTTTGGTATCTGTTTGTATGGCATCTGTTGTCTCCCCGCATGGTCAGCCCATACAGCTTCTCTTGTTGGCAGGACCCTACCATTCCTTTGATTCAGGCTACTTAGTTGCCTGGAGACCAGCTCAATGGTGGGCTCAAGAAAAGCTATAATAAGATAGTTTATATGACTCTTTCTGTATCCAAGGTGGAAGTAGAACTCCTTGAAACGTCATTTTTATGTGAATATTCTATAAATTTCATTTCACCCAAAACTGCATTGAGCATTTTGCTCTGTCCTTTGGGCTTTTTAGAGTCATCACTGTTTTCCTACCATCCACAACTCCAATGAGCCCTCAAAGCTGCACGTGTACCACATTACAAAGCATTGTTTTAGATTATGGCTTGTTCATTATTAGTTTTGCATGCTGCAAAAATATGAAGCAGTAAGCATGTCTCCCACAACCTTCTCTATTCAGTTACCTTCAATAATTCATTGAAATGTCTACACAGAACTGAGATACCATACTATGGGTTTATTAGAGAAGTTAATAGGTTACAACAGTCAGTTGCTGATACATGCCCACAGGACACACCACTCCACCATAAGCTTCCGCCCTAGACCAGCAAACGTAGCTCCCCTACTTAAGGGCCTAGAGGTAGGTACCCCACTCTACCTGTCCAGAATCACTCAGTTTCACATGCTCTGTGAACTGGGAAGTCTCCTGCTCTGTCTTGTGCTTTGGTTCTGCTGCTGCTATTCTTCTGCCACTCCTCTGGTGTCACAGTTTTCTATCCCTCCATTGAGGAGGCTCAGTTCATAGGGATCTCTGAGTCCAAACAATGTGCTCCCCTCCTGGCTGTTTTCTTTGATGGCAGTGAGAGTCCCACCCCATTCCCACCCCTACTTTTGAGCTGGTTCATTTTATATCCATGCTAGAGTTTCCAGTTTTCACAATTATAATGAAGTCTGCTAACATCCACAGCTGAATCATGCCATCCTATCAGTGTCTTCTCTTACTCAGACCCAGAGGGCCAGAAGCGTCATTTGATGGGAGTTAGAAAGTATTGCTAGAATAGACGGATAATTCACTACACCACACAAGTAAATCTTGTCTCTAATTAAAATATGCTTCTTGGTGACAGACTTTATGACTTGGGGGGTTGGTGTGGGGAATGAAAAAAAAAAAATGCATACACATAGATACATCCCAGAGTATTATGTCTAAAGTGTAAACTTGGTGAACATTTGATTTACTTAATGCTTTTAAAAAGTTATTATATTACTCTGAAAAAATTCTCTTAAGAGGATGACCAGGAGATCATATTCTGAAGTCATTTAGCTGTGCTAGCGTTGCAGTCTTTGAACATTTAACAGTTTTCCAAATTAAAGGGAAATGCACGTTTCAAGCAAAAACAAGTCTTTGGGCCTGGAGTGTTTTCAGACATAGTTATCATTATCAGTATATGAAAACAAACAAGCTGATTATTAGGATATTTTTCCATTAGTGTTGGTGAATCCATGCTGAGCTATTCATATTGCATTAAGATGCCCGTTGGGACTGGATATGCATTTACTAGATGACAGTCTAATGCTCGTTTTCTTTTTTAAATGCCAGTTGATCTGTATTATTGATTAAATTCCTTTATGCTGGGTTTACTAGCATCATGGACTAACAACTTTCCAGACAACTTTAGCCATTGATTGTTAGACTATGTATGCATGATGCTGTTAATCGTTGGCTTTTGCAATAGACTAAAATATTGAAAATATTTATATGAACAAGTGAAAAGCAACTATTTTCATTTGTTACAGTAAATCCTGTTTTTGACATGTTAGCTGATAAGCAAACACCCACCAGAATACCGATTTGAAATCCTTTTCTGTAATTAGAATCTGTAGACTATTCTCTAGTCTACTTTTAACTGCATTTCTTTTTTTTGTGCTAAATACATGTAGCATTCATGTTAATTTTAAAGTGTTAGTGTCTTTGTGCCTCAATTTATAAGACAGAAGAAGAAAGAATTTGGGAAAAATTTCTAAGATGAAGATGATACAAAAGAGTGTAGTTACTATCTTCTTGTAAAACTCTGCTTGGACTTTTAAAATTTGCATTATTGTCTTTATGGTTCTTAATTGTCAAGATTTAGCCTCGAGTGATTTTTAAACAGCTTTATAAACTGTTGGAAATAGAGGTTATAGTGGAAGAACAGACATGTCATTAAACATAATGGGACAAGTGAACTAGTATAAAACATCACATCAAGTACATTACATAAATTAGGAATGCTTTAAGTAGTATGCCACATGTCAAAGAAGTTGGTTATTTAAAAATATATATATGTAAATAGATTGAGTTTTTAGTGAAAGTTTATACAGTAAATTAGGTTCCCATTTGAGAGTTTCCACACAAATCGTTTGGTGACATTAGTTACGTTACAGTGCGTCAATATTCTGTTGGTGTTCAGTTTGTTCCCTTTCCAGTACTTCAGTTTCCCTATCCCCTTGTCTTCTCTTACTGGCTTCAGGAGAATATCCATAGGACAAAACACAAAAAAACCTATACTCTCTAAATATGTTCACTTTAATGTACTTCTGTTCTTAAAGCTTTGTAAAATACTGAATTAGTTGTACTTTTTTAGTATTTCAAGAAGAATATTTAAACCATTTGGAAACATGAGCCTTAGTCTGAAGCACAAGCACACTAAACCTTTTATTAGAAGTGTTCATGAACTTCAGGGTTATAACTGCTTGATGGAAATGAGAAGAGTTAGACTAGATGTGTGATGGAGTTGTTATATGCCACTGGAATGCTGTGTACACACTGCAAGTGTGTAGGATGACAGTACTGCAGTGTGGCTAAGAGTACAGGCTCTGAAACCCTTCTGTCTCCATTCAGATCCTCACTACCACTGACTGTTCCCTTGGGTAAGTACACCTCCCTGGACCTTTGTGCTGTTGTCTGTATCATAGAGGTGTTACAAGGATTACATGAGTTGTTGTTAAGTGCTGTCAAGTCAGTTTCAACTCATAGCGACCCAGTATAGGGTTTCTGAGGAGCAGCTGATGGGTTTGAACTGCTAACCTTGTGGTTCGCTGTCCAATTCTGATCCTTCAGCTCCACACCAAGAGTCCACATGAGTTATTGAATATAATAAAGTGCTTAGAATGCAGCCTAGCACAAAAGTCTCAGTAAATGTTATGTATTTATTAGCTATTTTAAGCAGTTACTATGTGAAAGACCTAATGGGACAAGATATCTTTAGGAACTGTTAAAGATATATAGAATGCATTTCTTGGAACCACATATTGAAATGTGTTAAGTGAGGGGAAATCCTGACCATATCTGTGCTTGTTTCTCTTTTTTGTCCATACTGACTATGCAAATGGCTTTTTAGGTAAAAGCAGCATAAAAAGTATGCTTTATTTGGTGTTAGGTGCCATTGAGTTGATTCTGACTCAGAGCTACCCTGTCTACAACAGAGTGAAGCACTGCCCATCGAAACAAAATTCTGTGTCTTCTCATAGTCGTCATTGCTCTGTGTGAGTGCATTGTTGCAGCTTCTGTGCTAGTCCTTCTTGTTGATGGTTTTCCTCTTTTTCACTGACCCTCGACTTTAGCAAGCATAATTTCTTTCTCCAGGAGCTGACTGGTCCTTCCTGCTAACATTTCCAAAGTACAGGCCGCAGAGTCTCGCCAGTCTTACTTCTAAGCAGCATTCTGGTTACACTTCTTCCAAGACAGCTTTGCTTGTTCTTTTGGTTTTATCTAGTAGCATCGGATTATCAGAATAGAGAATTGTGGCAAGCAGCTGAAGGATAATGACATACAATATCTGATGCCCGAGATGGAATAGGATAGAAATTCACACCTGGAGAGCAGAGGAATCGGTACCTGCAGGCTAATAGTCAGGGAGAATCACTGTGGTAAAAGATAATGAACACACTGCTATCAAGTCGGTTCTGACTCGAAGTGACCCTGTAGGATAGAGTAGAACTGCTGCTTAGGGTTTCCAAGATTGTACATCTTTATGGAAGCAAACTGTCTCATCTCTCTCCTCTGGAGTGGCTCTCCGAGCGTGGAGGGTGGAGGGATGGTCAACCCCAGATCTGTGGTTAGCAACCTATGGTTAGCTAATCTGTGGTTAGCACTGCACTATCAGGACTCTTTTAAATAATGAGGCTGTTGTTAAGTAAATGCCATTGAGTCAATTCTGACCCGTAGCGACCCTGTGTAGTAGGGTTTCCAAGGAGCAGCTGGTGAGCTTGAACCGTCGACCTTGCAGTTCAAACGACTTTGCAGTGTGATGCATTAGCCCACAGTGCCACACCAGGACTTCCCATTGGATTTGGATATCCTTAATGATGATAGCTTAGTCGAATTCTGAGGAAGGAAGGAAGAAAAGAAATATTGTTTGAGTATGTTTTCATACCTATTGCTAGTGCTGTTGTGTCTATTCCAACTCATAGAGACCCTGTATACGTTTTTTGAGGCTGTAAATCTTTGCGGGACTGCTGACCATGTGGTTCCAGACCCATGCTTATTGTGCAGCGCCACCACGCCCTTTATCATACGTAGAAACTAGAAGTATTCCTTATGTCATAAATTAGATATTTGTCATTTTCTCATGATGTTTGTAAGTAATTTTTAGAAATTACATTTCATAATTACCTAATGGTAGGATTGTTCCAATTATTTGCTGTGATTAACATGTTCTTGCATATGTTTTTTTCCGTTAATGGGCTTTTAAAGTGAAAAATGGATAACATTACTGGGTCAGAGGATAATCAACTTTTTATAACTCTTTGTAGTTACTGTCAGTCTTTCCCCAAAGGGTTATAAGCAGTTTATACTATAGGAATGTTGGTCTACTTTTTAATTGCAGAAATGTTCTGAGTTTAAAATAACCTGTGGTATGCCTCTGGGGAATTGTGATAATCAGTGTTCTAAAATGCCAAGTTTATTATTTCTGTATCTGAAAATATTTTTATTTCTCTAATTAGAGAAGCTGTTACCTTGAGTACTGGAAATAAATTTATATAACTTGTGTATTGTTAGTTTGTCTCTGTTTGAGACTTTCAGCATTGAGTACTATGAAAATTTGTTGTGTGAGTGACGTTGTACTAATGATGATGATTCATATTCAAGATACATGAACCAGCTCTCTTTTGAGTATTCATTTCTGTAATTTAATGTCATACAAGTCATATGCTAAATTGACTGTTTATCACTCTCACACAAGTTATGAAGTTAGATTTTGATTTCCCCATTTAAAAAATAAGTTATGTAATATTTACTTACATATGTAATATTTACTTACACACAAGTGGTATCATGTCTAAGTCAGTATAATGTACTGAGGCTCGGGTGAAAGGACATGAGGTGCCATGAGTTTTGGAAGGGCTTGCTTGAGAAGGCCTGGCTGTTAATTTGAGGGCAGGTCAAACTAATAGCCTTAGTATGGTAGTTCCTCACCTAGATGAGAGCTTTTGACTGTGAAGATAGCTCCCAGAAGAGCCTTACATAGGATGTCAAGTGTTATATTTAAGAAATAAGAACAGTATACCACTGGATCAAATAATTCTCCATCTGATAGGACTTCTAATAAGACCTCCATGGAAATCAAAAGAGTTATTAATATGAAGAAGATGAAAAGTACTATGAGGAAAATGAACAGTAAGGAAAATGAAGCAGGTGTAATGGTGTGGCGCTGCAGGTTAATGTGCTGGACTGCAAGGTCAGTTCGAACCACACGGTTGGCAGTTCAAGCTCACTAGCCACTCCTTGGAAATCCTACACAGGGTTGCTATGAGTCAGAACCGACTTGACGGCACTTAACAACAACAATGAAACATATGTGAGATCTTCAAAAAGTGTGGAAAACTGAAGTTAAAAGATAAAGGAATTTTTCCAAGAACCTTTTGAGAAGTCCCCCTTATATGTATCTGTTTTGAATTAAATTTCTGTCAAGTGTTGGTGACAAGAAAAGACCAAGTAACTTGTTTTTTTCGTTTAATTATGGTCTCACTTATCCCATTTAATGGCAAGCACATAGATGCTCAATATGTATTTGTTATGTGAGATACAGTTTTTATACTTACTTGGCTTTGTTATGAATTATTCTGTTTCTTTTTTTTATTATTGTTTTATTGTGAATTATATGATAGTTTACATGAGAGAACTTTAGTTTTATATTTATTCCATCGTCTATCATTTCATTGCCATGGCTGTAATCCCCTCCATGCATCATCCACCAACCAAAGGGTATATCCTAGATACCTGCTCCCTACAGTAACACCCCACCCCCACCCCCACCCCCAGTTTTTGGCCCACAGTCCCTTTTTCCTCTCTGGATCCAAAGTCCCCAGCCGCTTCATCACTCCATCTCCATGTTGTCTTCTCTGTCTCCATCTCAGGCATCTCTGTTTCTCTGGGTAGGGCCCTGCTCTCAGCTCTTCTCTGTTGATGGTCCCAGTGACTTCCACTCCTATCCTGGAGAATTAATCACTCCCTTCCTTGTTACAAAACTTCCACTTTGCATTTCCAATCCTTATAATCCGTCCTGATAAGCATTATTCACTACAGTATCACGAGTTACCCATCTGTATTTCCTTTCATCAGCTCCGCCCAGACAGATTGAATAGTACCCACTGGAGATTCTGCCTTCCGCCATGCTCCCTAGCACTAGGTTCCCTCTTGAAAGCTTGTAAGCCAGTCACTT
>NW_006408525.1:6748639-6764523 GCF_000296735.1 Chrysochloris asiatica | reverse complement strand
TGGATCATAAGGTATTTCTATTTTCAACCTTCTGAGGAAACGCCATATTGTTTTCCAGAGAGGTTGGACCATTTTGCAGTCCCACCAGCAATGCAAGAGTGTCCCAGTCTCTCCACATCCCCGCCAGCATTTTAAAAAGTGTTATTTCTTGTTTTCAAATAAGATTTTTCTGGTCACTGTTTAATTTGCATCTCTCTAATGGCTAGTGATCGTGAGCATTTCTTCATATACTGTGTTTCTTTTAAAAAGTGTTATTTCTTGTTTTCAAATAAGATTTTTCTGGTCACTATTCCTTTAGAAGCAAAACAAACCTTCGCTTCAAACTGTTCTGCTATTGTTCAGTTTCTGCATGGCCTTAATCTTTTGCTGTACACACAGATCTCCTAAACTAATCTACTCTATTGCTGCTTATGCTTTTTACCTCCTAGATAGAAGGTGATTAGAACACATGGTCTATAACTGTTTCCAAAAGTGCAGCTGTATTTTATTATTGCAGGAAGGCAAGGAAAAGAGGAACACTTACATTGACATTTACATTTACAAATGACCTCTAGAAGTGAATTAAAAAAGAAATCCTTAGAGTGTGATATGTCAGTACCAATTTTGCAAGGAACTAGAAACTTGAAACTGCTAGGTTAACGCAAATGCCCATGGCAGAATGTTTTTGTTTTGTTTTAATTTTAATTGACATTGAAGATTAATAGAATTCAAAACATTTTTTAAAAACAAATTTGAATAGCTAAATTAAACCCCTTTTATCATAAATGTGAACTATACCTTCATTATGATTTTAACTCAAATAAATCATTGTATAAGTGAAATTCTGACCAAAAAAAAAAATATATATATATATATATTTGGCAGTTTAAACACTCCACACCTCCAAAACCTCCAGAAGTATGTGTATATGATAAACTTATTTGTCTGTTTCCCCTGGTTAAAAATATATATTTTATTAGGTAAGTTACCATTTGTCTCTTTTTTAAGCTCAGTTTTTAAAATTGGGCTCTTAAGTTTTGTTTCATTTTGTCTTTCTAGTTTGAAGTTGTTATGGATTGAATTGTGTTCACCAAAATATTACTGAATTTCTAGCTCTTGTACCTGTGGTTGTAATCCTGTTTTGGAAATCATGGTTTCTTTTGTTATGTTAATGAGACCTGCCAGTTTAGGGAGAGTTGCTTCTGAGTTCTCAGAAGAGGAAAATAGACAAAGTTCCACATTCAATGGAAAGATAGATGCCATGTAATGATTATCTACAAACCAAGAAATGCCATGAAACCAGGGAAAGTCTGGGCTACCATCAAGGAAGTCATCAACCTAGCCAATTTTGACTTTTCTCCAGAACTTAGAAAAATAAATTTCTGTGCTTTAAGGCCCCCCCTTTTGTTATTTGTGTTACAGTGGCCCTATGTCACTGCATAGAATTTGGTGTCAGAGATTAAGGGAGCCATTCTAACAATTGCTTAAAATATGGAAAGGGCTTTGAAATTGAGTAATGGTGAGAGGCTGAAGGAATTTTGATGTGTATGATAGTGAGAGCCTAGAATGCCTTCAAGATTGTTGGAAGAATTAAGGACTTTCAGGACAGTTCTGACGAGGGCACATAAAGAATTGAAAGCTGTTAGGGAAAGCTTCTATGATCATAAATAGAATGGTGCAAAAATGTGACCATTGAATGTGCTTCTCTTGACACTCTTGTGGGACCAAGAAAAAGACTCCATTCTGTACATTAGCCTGAGCACGTCCTCCTGTTCCAGGAACATGCTAAATCAGCTCATGCTGCCTTAGAATATCCTTTCACCCCTAGCAACAGCAAGAACTAGATAAGTAGTAGACAGGACAACCCAAGGCCAGATGCCAGATGTTTTTCTTATCCTAGCCTAAGAACAAAAGACTACCAGTACTGACCAATTAAACTGTAACATCTCATACTTTGCCAATTGTCAACCAATCCAAATATTGTATAGCTGAAAAACCCTGAGCTTGCTTGAAAACTCTATAAAAACCCTACCAACTGGGAGTTCGAGGCTCTATCCCTAATCCGCTGCGTCGGATGCAGGTGGAGTCCGAGCTTGAACTTGAATAAAGAACCCTTGTGCACTTGCATCGGTGTCGGCTCCTTGGTGGTCTTTGGGGACCCCGAATTCTGGGCATAACACTCTCAAAGAAATGATGACCGTTTCCTCCAGTCATATTGTACACTGGCAGAAAGGTGATCCTTGTTACAATGTGGCAAAGAACTTGTCTGAATTATTTTGAAATATTTTGAGAGTACGGTCTACTTTCCAAGTTAACTGTATCGTGCCACTGTTGGTTTCCTGATTTTGATAAAAATACGGTAGTTATATAAGCTATTACCACTTGGGAATGTGGGCAGTAACTTTTTTGCTGCAACTTCTTAGGCGATTATAATTATCTCAAAATAAAGAGTTAAAAAAATTAAGCATTAAAACTTTTGATTCCCCATCTTCACTTAATCATCATATTTTTAAAGTAAATGTTTATAGCTTTGTGATAATCATAGACTGTTTCCATCTGAATTGCTGTCATATTATCTGATACAAGTAGTATTTAAATTTTTTAGTTAAAATGTATTCCTTGTTTGATTAGTATTGTTTGTTATTAGATTTCACCTTTAATGGTCAATGTATTTTGCACAGCTCCATTGTTTAGGTTTGTTGTTGTTACGTGCTGTGGAGTCAGTTCTAACTCATAGCGATCCTGTACAGGGTTTCCGAGGCTGTAAATCTTTCTGCATCTTTCTCCCACGAAACAGCTGGTAGTTTCAAACTGCTGACCTTGTGGTTCGCAGCCCGATTTGTAACCACTACGCTACCAGAGCTCCTCATTGTTTAGAGTAGATAGTAGAATTTCAGAAATAGTAAACTATCTCTAATCCCTCTTTTTTTTTAAAAAAGTAAAGTTTCATTTTTAGTGGTAAAATGTAAGATGTTTGAAAAGATTGTTTTCTGTTTCCCTCCCAGATCTTTTCTCTGGGAAGCAGTAGGGACATAGAATAATAGGAATTTATTCAGAATTTGTTGTTGAGTACCGTGGAGTCGATTCCGACTCATAGCGACCCTGCACAGGGTTTCTGAGGCAGCCTCATCTTTGTCACACAGAACAGCTGGTAGTTTCAAACTGCTGACCCTGAGGTTAGCAGCCCGATTCGTAACCGCTATGCTACCAGAGCTCCTTATTCAGAAGGTAAGATCATGAAATTTGATAGCTCAGAGCCTTTGGATTTCCTTCTATTGCTAGAAGTCACAGAATGGAACCCAGGTGCAAAGTATTTTGCTGCTGTCCATTTGTCGCTGTTCTTCTGCAAACTCCTTTGTTTCCGGATTCTGATTGGGTTTGGTCTGGGGCTGTGTCCTAGTGGTCTAGTGCTGCTATATCAGAAACACTGTAACAAGGGATGGCTTTAACAACAGAAATTTATTCACTCAGTTTAGGAGGCTAGAAGTTCAAATTCAGGGTGCCAGCCCTATGGGAAAACCTTCTCTCATGTTGGCTGGGGGAAAGGTCCTTGTCTCTTTTCAAGGTCCTTAGAAATCTCCATGTGACTTGGTTATCTTCCCCTGAGTCTAGGTGGTTCTCACTGCAGGGACCCTTTGTCCAAAGGACAATTTCTGCTCCTGGATCTTCTTTCTTGGTGATAATAGGTACTTTTGATCTCTGCTGTCTTGTTTAATCCCTTTAGTATCTCAAAAGAGACTGAGTCAAGATACAACCTAATCATGTAGATTGCATATTGCCTCATTAATTTAACTACTGCCTCATTAACATTTTATAGAGCTGAGCATTTTCAACACATAAGATAGTTACATCAGATCACAAATGGAGGATAATCACATAATACTGCATGACCCAGCCAAATTGATGCACTTTTTTGGGGGGGGGGGGTGTGCATAATTCAGTCAGTAAAAGGGCACTTCTCACAGTACCCTTTTGTTCCTGAGCTTTGGAATCCCTCATCCAGGTATGTTTGAGGATCCTTTTGTCCATATAGTTGTGAAAAGAGATGAGCAGCCTATTTTACCGATACTTTGAGCGCCATGTATTAAACAGTGTTTCTTAACTGAGAAATAGACTCTGTGACTTGACTTTTTGTTGTCTTTTTTTTTTTTTTTTTTTAATTCCTCCATAGGGTCAGGATTCTTTTTGAAGTAATCCCTGGGAGCCACATTAAGCCTTCATCAGTGTAGTTATTTGAAAGATGATAGAATATTTATTTACTATCCTTGAACCCCAAAGACATACTCCCTGAAGTGCTTAATTATCATTTGCCTGTTCTTCTTTAGGATGTTTGAGAGCATCATGCTATAATGGCCAAGGCTGGAGTTTTGTCTTCTGTGAATAATTTCCAGCTGAACCTAAAACCAACACTAATCTCTGCATAGTTTGCAAATGTTATAGGAGATATAGCTAAAAACAATTTATATATCTGAAGTCATACCTTTCTCTCTGAGGTATGCTGTCAGTGAGGGCTCTGGTTATTATTAATATCTTATTGTAGTCACGTCATTACATACTTTGCAAGCATGTCATTTAGCCCAGTGAACAGCCACATGTTCATTCCATTAATATTTTGAGGTCTTTACTATGTGTATGTAAAATTTCATGTATTTTTATGTGACATAAGTAATTTAAATGACGTGATATTTGTTGGGTGGCAGATACTACTGTTATTACCTGAATTGTATTAATGAGGGAAAGAAACGGAGGCTTAAGGCTATTAGGTTACTTGCTCAGGTCTTAAAGCTTAATGTACACATCCAGGATCTAAATCCAAGCATCCAAATCCATATTTGGTACTGTTCTATGTTGCCTACCACAGTTGATGACAGTAACTTAACATTTATGACGTTATTTACCATGTGCCTAGCACTAGGCTAACTAAACACTTAATGTAAACTGTCTCATTGAATTCTGCCACCACGTGATTAATCTCATTTTCTATGATTAATCTCATTTTATGATTAAGCAACTTGAGTTTATATAATTTATCCAAAGACATGACACCTAAGTAGCACAGCTAGGATTTGAACCCTGGACTTGAATTCTGGAGATGTTGGTTACTATGTTCCATTGAAAACTCTACGTTGATTGGTGGTATTGATTCTTTGCCTCTATACATCATGCATGGCATTGTCTTGTTTGGTCATTTGAAAAACCGTGTTTTGCAGTGATGATGACTTCAGTCTCTCCCTGCGTTAGGTCTCTGTGTAACTATGATATGGCCTGTGAGGGCCCTGGAAATGCATGTTCTTTTCCATCTTTCTCTCGGTGTTGTTAAATACATGATACGTTCTCATGATTCAAAATTTACAAAAATTGAAAGACCAGACAGTGAAGTGTCCCTCCCACCCAGTCTCTCAGCCACCTAGTTTCTCTTCCAAGAGTTGCTGTAGCACTGTATCTTTATTAGAGACATATTCTGAGAATTTAAAAAAAAAAAAAAAAAAACATTACAAATATGAACTGGGAGGTATTTACTATTATTTTAAAAATTGCCATTATAGTAGTTTCTTTGGGTTTCTACAACACTTTAGTTTCCCTGGAGCTTAAAGCTATCTAACTCTGGGGGGTTTCTTTTTAGAATGAATGTATGATTGGGTTAGTGCAGTGTTTCTCAAACATGCTTGATAAGATATCCCAGGGGTGTGGGTTTACTTGGCAACTGTGTGCCGTTGATTACTGGGAGAACAAATAAGAGAACAATGTCTTGGTACAAAGTTATTAACATTTTTTCAAAATAACATTTTAGAGCCCACATTCTATTAAAGGTACCTCAGAGCACCATCTGTAGACAGCACCTCAGCGATGCTCCCTGGCTACACTCTGGGTGTGTTATGACCAGTATGACCTTGTTCTGCTTGAACAACTGACTCTTGGTCTGTGTACAGGGTTCTCATGAGCACAATTAAGTGTTCAGGAATACTCACTCATAGTACAGAATGTGGACTTTTAATGCTCAACTGCCTTTAATGCCTCTGTGACTTGACTGAATCCCTAGAAATGAGGTGAAGGAATGGACAGTGGTGACTAGACAGATTTCCCGCTTGCTTGATCCATTTAAAAAAATAAACTAGTGAAAGATCGGAGGAAGTCCAGGTTCTGGCAGTGTGATTTGGGGCAATGTGTAGTCAGAGACCGATCTGGGGCATGTTAGGGACCTGATAGTGGTGACCCCTCTCTCTGCTGTATGGTTACTCTGTTTCTTTAGTTTATTTTTGTCTGTCCAGTAAAGGTGACTGGGCTGGCACAGGAAGGGAAAAGGAGATGTGCAGAGAGATACTCATGTTGTCTTTTTGTTACCTTTTCGCTTCATACTGCAGACATTGCCCCCAAGAAACTACACACATAAATCCCAATTTACTTTTGTTTATTAGCATGTGCTTTTAACTCCTTTTGTAATTGTTACTAACTCACTGTTCCAACTGCAGTATGATTGAGGTAAACTTCTGTTGGTGGGGCAGTGAAATCTGATCATCAATTTTGATGGAAACTATACTCTGTATTCTAAATTATCATTAAGAAGATATAGATATATGTAGTCTATTAATTGGATATTGTTTCTTAATAACTAGAAATATTTCTAAATAACTGAAAGCAGAGAATACCAGAAAGATGTGTATCTGGGCTTTATTGACGACGCAAAGGCTTTCAATTGTGTGGATGATAACAAGCTATGAAGAACATTGTGGAGAATGAGTATTCCTGAACACTTAAGTGTGCTCATGAGAAACCTGTACACAGACCAAGAGTCAGTTGTTCAAGCAGAACAAGGTAACACCGAATGTTTTAAAATTAGGAAAAGCGTGTGCCAAGGTTATATTCTTTCACCATATTTATTCAACCTGTATACTGAGCAAATAATTCGAGAAGCTAGGTTATATGAAGTAAAACGTGGCATCAGGATTGGAGGAAGACATTAACAACCTGCGATATGCAGATGATACAAGCTTGCTTGCTGAAAGTGAAGACTTAAAATACTGATGAAGATCAAAGAGCACAGCCTTTGGTGTGAATTGTATCTCAATGTAAAGAAAACAAAAATCCTCACAGGACAACATCCATATAAATGGAGAAAATGACAGGATTGAAACAATATTCATATAAATGGAGAAAAGATTGAAGTTGCTAAAGACATTTTGCTCAGATGAACCATCAGCATGCATGGAACGAGCAGTATTGCATTAGACAGCTGCTGCACAAGACCCATTTACAGTGTTCAAGAGCAAAGATGTCAATTCGAAGACTAAGGTGCGCCTGACCCAAGCCATGGTATTTTCAATAACCTCGTATGCATGCGAAAGCTGGACAGTAAATAAGGAAGACCATAGAAGAATTGATGCATGTGAATTATGGTGTTGGAGGAGAAAATGAAAAGTATCATGGACTATTAAAAGAAGAAACCAGTCTGTGCTGGAGGAAGTACTGCCAGAATGCTCCTTAGAAGCAGGATGTCCAGATTTTGTGTCTCATACTTCACACCGATTATCAGGAGGGATCAGTCCCTGGAGAATAATATCATGTTTGGTAAAGTTGAGGATCAGAGAAAAAGAGGAAGACCTCCAATGAGATGGATTGGCACAATGGCTGCAGCAGTGGGCTCAAACGTAACGATTATGAGGTTGGTGTAGGACCAGGCAGTGTTTTGTTTTGTTGTGCATAGGGTCGCTTGTAAGGCAGCACCAACTCAGTGGCACCTAACAACAATAACTAGCACTGCTTTTGAGTTATTTTAACAGTTGCCTTTGGCTAGGTTTTGTGTAACTTTGCTCTGTATTCAGCCTTTGAGTTCTCTAGGTAGTTTCATGAGGCCACAGATTGGACTTGGTAAGTGAGCTCACGTGATGAGTCAGGCCTGAAATGAGAGACTTTGTTGACAGAATAACACTTAGCTGCCAGAGAGCAGAGCAGAGCAGTGTACCATGCAGTGACTTATACTTTTGTATTTGAAAGCCAACGAAATGCTTATCTCTTCTTTCTAAATCAAAGAGTACATTCATAGAAATATTTGAAAGACATGTCTAGCATTATGTTATTTAACAGGTTTAGACTTGGAAATTACTGACAAAGCTCAATATTTCAGAAAAATGAGTTAAAGAAGTCAAGTACCATATTCATGTAAGCAGTTCTCTGACATTTGATTACTTCTCTCATGCTATGTCATTTTAAAATGTAACTGGCTAGGCCAGACCAACTGTTCTGTGCACATTTTTTATTCCTCCCTCTGTAATGGGACACCAGGCTTTAAGCTGAAGCTTTAAATATTTTGCTGTTAAGTAATATGACTTTCATGATGACGTACAAGTTGCTGTTAGTTCTGAAGGGACATTTTGGTTGCAGTTCTTTGAAGACTGATTTGCTTATTCCTTGGGCAGTCCACGGTATATTCAATATTTTTCCACAACATTAAAATGACTATTTGAATGTATCAGTTCTTCTTCTGTCTTCCTTTTTTTGTTTTTATTGTCCAACTTTTGCATGCATTGAGGCAATTGAAAAGACCATAATTTGGATCAGATGTACCTCAGTCATCATTCACATATTTGCTTATTAAAACTTTTAAGTTTTCCACCATTGATTTTCCCAGTGCCATACATTGGTTTCTTGATTGCTGCTTTCATGGATATTGATCGTTGATCCAAGTAGAGTAAATTTATCATTCCCCACTTAAAATTTTGTTTATTGTTCCACTTGTGAGGGTTTTTGTTTTCTTCATGTTCAGGTGTCATCCATACTGACCATTAAAAAATGCTTCAAGGGGGAGGGAGTGGAAGAACAAGGTAGATAGGGGAACACTGAGACAGGTTTGCATAGACTAAATCGGACAGAGGTAAATAGTGATGCATGCTCAACCTTGGAACAACAGGGCTCTGTGATACAAGGTTCAGGGCATAGTTTGAAGAGAGGAAATAATACTAAGATGCTTGACTGTATTATGTATACTGGTTTCTCTTGCCTATTATTGTAAAATAGACACTTGAGTGGGATAGAAAGGAATGTCAGGAAGCATGATTACAGAATGCTTGTAAGCTCCTCTTTAGCCTATAACTGATTGGAATACCTAAAAGGGGTTCTAGAACGTGTCCAGTGAAATAGGCCTCTTATGGAGCCTTTGCAGAGTATAGGACCTTAGGTGGAATCCTGAGCCCCATCCAGAACCTTCTGAGGTGGGACATTCACTAGAAGGGACAAGCAGACCAACCTGGAAGAACACCTAGCATGACAGAAGATACATCTTCAAAGAAAGATCATCAGGAAAAACCCAAAACAAAAATGCCAGTATGACTGGCTACTACAAGAAGAAGCAAATTGTTTGCTGGGAAGCCATCAAGACAAGCAATCAAGTTCCTTCAGAGCAAACTCCTCTCTGAGACTGAAACTCAAAGGAAACACATGAGCAGGCATGTAAGCTTGCTGATGACCACATTGGTCTACTGGTACGTGAAAGAGGAAGTAAGGTAGCAATGAAGAAAAGGGCTGAGTTCAGCCACGTTGTATAGACTCCTGTTGACCTAGAGATGTGAGAGAGAAGAGGAAGGACTGATTGGTCCAAAGTGTGGTGAAACTTAGGGATACCTGAACCCATGGATAAGGAAGGACATAGCCACTGAGGGCTAGAGCTGAGAGTGAAGCATCCAGCTGATATGAAGTGAGGGAAGATATACAAGAACACCCAAACTTGCAGATAGTACCCATCTGACCCAGCCTCGATGGCTTGATAATCAGAATTCGACTAGAGGAGCATAAAAAAAAACAATTTTTGATGAAGGAAACAAGGGTAAATTGCTACAGTTTAATGAACCTGACCTATGCTGCTCATGGAGGTAGTAACTGTAAATATCAACAGAGAATGTTTTCACATCAAGTATCAATGCTATCCCCTCTGTACACAGGGTAGATAGGGACAGACAACTTAGACGTTGGCTACCTAAAATGAGGGGACAATAAAGGCACAAAGTGACTGGCTTACAAGGTTTCAAGGAGGAGTTTAGTTAAATAGTGTGTGGGGAAGAAAGAGTTGCCACTGAATAGTTTTCATCTTGTTTAGATGGGTTTGGTTAAAAGAGATGGGGATAAGATTCTTATGATTCAATAGTGAGTAATTGTTATCATGATTAATTGTGACTGTCACAATTGTAAAGGTAGAAGTTTTATAACGAATACAGGGAAGTAGTTAATCTTACAGTCCAGATACAAAGGGATCCTAGGATCATCAAGGGAGAAGAGCACCAGTGGAATGTGAGACCTTATCCAAAGAAGCAGCAACACCAGGGATGGAGGCAGAGATGGGGACATCGAGAGAGGGAGCGGCTGAGCACTCTAGATTCATGGGAAGAGAGAGACTAAGAGCTGGTGGCCAGGAGGCTGACTTGCAGAGTGTGCCGTTTGGTGGTGTAAATTATTATATATACCTGAGTTTTAAAAAAACCTGAAGTGAATAGAGAGAAATACTGTTAACTGTTGTACATGGAGGGGATTATAATCATTGTAATGAAACAAGGTGTATGATTTGTTGAATGTAAAACTGATGATCTGCCCTGTAAACTTTCACTCAATCTACAATAAAAACCTTAAAAATAAATAAGTAAGTAAATGTGAATATGCATTCAAAAACAGAGAAATGCTTCGAGCTGTCTTCATTTACAAACAAGGTTGTGTCGTCTTCATATTGCAGTTTGTTAGGAGTTTTCCTCCAGTCTTGATGATTTGTCCTTCATAATATATAGTTCCACAGATTATTTGTTCAGCATGTTGTTGTTGTTAGGTGCTGTTGAGTTTGTTCCAACTCATAGTGATCATGTGTACAATAGAACACAACACTGCCCAGTCCTGTGTCATCCTCACGATTATTATTATGTTTGAGCGCATTGTTGGTGCCACTGTGTTAGTCCATCTCATCGAGGGTCTTCCTCTTTTCACTGACCCTCTACTTTAGCAAGCAGGATAGCTTTCTCTTGATAGCATGCCCAAAGTACCTAAGATGGTTACTCATCATTCTTGCTTTAAGAAACATCCTGACTGTTGTTCTTCCAAGACAGGTTTGTTCTTTCTCTGGCAGTCCATAGTATATTCAATATTCATTGCCAACACCATATTTATTCACTGTCCAGCTTTCAAATGCACATGAGGAGATTGAAAGGTCAGGTATACCTTAGTGCTCAAAGTGATCTTTGATGCTTAACACTAATTTTGTAGTAGATTTTCCCAGTACAGTATTTCATTTGATTTTTTTGACTGCAGCTTCCATGAGCATTGATTGTGGATCCAAGTAAAATGAAATCCCTGACAACTTCAATCTTTTCTACATTTATCATTATGTTGCTTATTGGTCCAGTTGTGAAGATTTTAGTTTACTTTATGTTGAGATGTAACTCATACTGAAGACTGTAGTCTTTGATCTTCGGCAAAAAAAGTGTCGTCTGCATATGACAGGTTGTTAATGAATATTCCTACAATTCTGAAGCAGCAGCATCTTCATATAGTGCAGTTTCTTGTATTATTAGGATATAATATACTTAATATATAGATTACATAAGTATAGTGTAAAGATGCAGCCCACATACACACCTTCCCAGATTTTAAACCTTGTTCTGTTGGAATAACTGCCTCTTGGTCTACTTACCAGTTCCTCATGAGCACTATGAAGTTCTCTGGAATTCCCGTTCTTCATGTTATCCATGATTTATTGCAATCCACACAAATGCCTTTGAATAGTCAATAAGACACAAATAAACGTATTTGCTTTCAGCCAAGATCCGTCTGACATTAGAAATGCTGTCTCTCATTCCATATCCTACTCTGAATCTGGGTTAAGTTTTTGGTAGTTACCTGTCTGTATGCTGCTTAGAACAACCTTTTTGAATTATCTTCAGCATAATTATATTTGTGTGTGATAGTAAAGATAATGTTTGATAATTTCCACATTTACATTGTTGTTGTTGTTGTTAAGTGCCGCCGATTCCAACCCATAGCAACCCTGAATAGGGTTTCCAAAGAGCAGCTGATGAGCTTGAACCACCAATCTTGTAGTTGAAACGACTTTGCAGTTGGACACATTAGCCCACAGAGCCACACCAGGACTCCCCCACATTACATTAAATTATTATTTTTGGAATAGACATGTATGTATATGCATTTCTTCTAGTTAGTTAGCCAGATAGCTGTCTTCCAAGTATCTTGGCATCCAACATTGCATCTGTGTGTTGAAACATCGCAATTGGTATTCTGTAAGTTCCTGGAACTTTGTTTTTCGCCAATGCCTTTAGTGTCGCATGTACTTCTGTAGCACCATTGGCTGTTGATCATATACTACCTCCCGAAATGGAGGGACATCAATTGAGTTATCAAACATAATCAGTCTTTGATTCCCTGATGAAATAACAGAATCCATGCTGTGTAACACCACACTACTTACATGTTTCTATAGGTGTAAAGTACATAATCAGAATGGTCTCTCTTTAATTGTATAATCTAAACTAACTCCATTTTACAGGTGAGGAAACTGGTCCAGAAAAGTAGCTTAGTGTGTCCAAAGTCACTTAGTCTAGTCTGTAGCAAGAACTTGATTTTATTTAGAGTAATGATACATAATTCCCTTTTTATTTTAAGTAAACGCTAGCAATGTTTCACTTAAAAGAACATACAGATTATTCACTCTTATTAAAATAGACTATGGAAAGACTTCTTCATTATTGGCTAGAAACTTATCAACTGTTACGGAGCCCTGGTGGTGCTGTAGGATAAGTGTTGGGCTGCTAAGCACAAGGTCATCAGTTCAAAACCACCAGTCCCTCTGTGGTAGAAAGATGAAACTGTCTGCTCCGGTAAAGATTTATAGTTTTGGAAACCCTAGTATAGAATTGCTGTGAGTCAGAATTGACTCAGTGGAGATGAATTTGGTTTGTTTTTATTATATACTCTAAGCTATGCACTTTACTGATGTTACTACAGTTAATTCTTGTAAATGCCATGTCTGTTACTCCTGTTTAACAGATGTAACAAAAAAAGCGAAGCTTAATGCTGCCCTTTTTCTCTAAAACACTCTTGAAATACCAGTAGATCTTTAAAATAATCTCTGTAGAAATGAGCTTATTCAGAATTAATACCACCTTTGAGCTTGGCTTATTTAGTTCTATTTATAGGGTGCTTTGCTGACTTCTTTTGATACTTGAATTCGTTTTGAAATTAGTACATAGTTTTGACTTAAATACCCATATTAATCTTTAAAAGCATACTGTGAGAGGCACTGTTGGAGCTTCCACAGAACTGTTTGATGTCCTGTTAAAATCTAGCTCTGAAGAGTGCTGCAAGTGGATTGCCACTTCATTAGTTTGTGTTGCTAGAGTCTGATTTGTCACTGAAACAGTTTGTGGCATACATTCATAAATAACTATCATTGCGATTACTCTTCAAAATAAAAACAAGCCTCAAAACTACCTTTGGCTTCCTGTAGTCTCTTTCTCAGTTGTAGTTTTTATTGTGATATGGATGAAAGTATAAAGTGGATTCTTGGTGGAGGATCAGCACTGGACTGGGAACCCCAAGGTCCGCAGTTCAAACCTATCAGCTGCTCCTTGAAAACCCTATTCAGGGTTGTTGTGTGTTGGAACTGACTCGACAACACTTAGCAACAACACAGCCTAAAACAAATTGTTGGATTTTGATACTCACTTTAATTCAATAATGATTACAATGCCCTCCAGTGTAACTGCACTTTTCCCATTTCCCACTTCCTCTCTGTCTTTATTGTTTCCATTTGTCCTTCCTTCATACCCATTTCTGCCTTCTGACCTTTATCCCTGGGTAAATGCCACCTTTTTGATTTCAAATAGTTGGTTGTTCTAAGGGCTTCTTCCCTTCCTCCCTGCTGTTATGGAATGAGTATCTTATAACCTGTCTGTTGTTTGACTGAAACTTGAGCCGTGGTGGTCTCTAATCTTTTAATAATTGTTATGCCTTACATTTTTTTGCTTTGGGGAATTAAAATGACTATTATTTACTATAATTCTTAAACTTTTCCAGACATGTTAAATAATAGTCTTAGCTTTATTCCTTCAATAAGATTGTTTGTAGACTTCTGACAAGGTGATGAACTAAGCAGACGCGCTACATACATGGACCCACTACAACAAAGATATGAGATACAAAATAAAGCAGATACAGATGAAAATTCTGGCACCCTGAACTTCAGAAGAAAGGTTCGAGATGTGGATGATGTGCTTTCTGGGAGGAGAGGCCAAGCAGGAATGGCAAGAGGTAAAGACTGATTGATGAATGGCTGGCCAGACATGGTTCGACCATAGAAACACTTTACAAAAATTTAAAGGAAAATGCTATAAGAACAAACAGACAAAATAAATGAAAACTTTGAAACAATACAAAAACCTGCAATTAGAAATCCAGAAGATTAATACTAAGATTTCAGAAATGAACAATTCATTGCAAGGGCAAAGGAGACGATTTGAAGCAATGAAACCCAAATTAAGTGTAACACCATGAAGAGGAACAGCTTACAGGTGATTGGAATTCCAGAACAGGAAGAGACAATAAAATGCTCAGAGAAAATTGTCACAAAGAGTTGTTGGAAAAACACTTACCTAACATAAAAAAGATAAGATAAGCATATAAGAAGCTGACTACGAACTCCAGGATAGATCACAAAACAAAATCACCAAAACATATCATAATCAAGCTTTCCAAAATCAAAGAGAAGGAAAGAATCATGAGAGCAGCTCAGGAAAAACGAAAAGTTATCTACAAAGAAAACTAAGAAATCAGACTTAAGTTTTTCAGCAGAAATTATGCAGGCAAGAAGGCAATGGGATGACATAAAACTCTGAAAGAAAAAATTGCCAACAAAGAACCATGTATACAGCAAACCTCTCTCTCTAATACGATGGCAAAATTAGGACATTTCCTGATGAACAGAAGTTAAAGGTATTTGTAACAACCAGACCAACTTTACAAAAAATGCTAAAGGATGTTCTTTGGACTGAGAACCTACACCAGTTGACAATGACCTCAGATTCCCATATATGACAACACCACCCAGAACTCAATCCAGATATAGAAGTACTTAAACTAAAGCAAATATACGACACTGAAAATCATGAGAACCAGAGATATCAATGCATAATGAAGTGTCAACTACAAAGCAAAAAGATGGACTAGTGTACATACAACATTTTCAGATGACAAGGAAGTCAAATAGATTTCAAGATAAAACAAACTGTTTTAAGTAGGGTAGAAAATAATAAATTATAGGGTAACCTCAAAGAAAATGAATACACCTGTGCATCAAAATAAAAGAGGAAAATCAGGAAGATTTAATAAACATTAACAGAAACGAAAAGAAAACCCACAAACAAAATGAATTCAATAAATCATGGAAAGAGTTCCATACATGAGAAAAGGATACTATACAAGTAGGTTTAAGTAACAAAATGGAAATATCCGAGTAGGAACAGTACATGAAATGTGGTATACTACTATACAGAAGGTAAAAGAAATGAACTAATGGTACAAGTGTTGACATAAATTGAAACCATATCCAAAATCATGAGTAAACAATCAAGGTTGTAGAATGATCCATGTAACATGACACATTATATAAAGTAAAAATCACAAAGCAGATATAGTATGTATATATGTTGAAAATCTACCTAATGATCCAAAAGTGTACCCACAAAATACATGATAGTAGTTTTCTCTGGGGAGGAAAATTAAAGGGGGAGGAAGGAAAAGAATAAGGAATGAAGATTTTGACTCTGAAGTTTTCTTTCTGAAGCTAATATGACAAGCATTTTCAAAATCACTATGGCATAGGTTATTTTAGTATTATTTCAGAATTTTAAAAATGTAATTTT
>NW_006408525.1:6719337-6748539 GCF_000296735.1 Chrysochloris asiatica | reverse complement strand
GGAATAAAGAATCCAGCAGCAACACAAAATCCAAAAACACACATAAAAATTATTACCTGTTGGTACTTACACTGAATGCAAATGGATTAAATGTACCAGTCAAGAGTCATAGCAAAATGGATAAGAAAACAGGATCCTTCAATATGCTGTCTATAAGAGACATATCAAAAAGCCCATTAGTAGAAGAATGGTTAAACTAACTTTAGAGTATGTACACAATGGAATACTACAAAGTGATGAAAAATGATGAATCTGTGGAACATAGTTGAACCTGAAGCGTAATGCTGAGTGAAATTAGTAACGAAAGGGCAATTAATGTATGAAACTTAATGTTGTAAAAAGTTTAAAATTTAAGGGTTTCTTGATAAAGGAAATCTCCGATGGTTGCAGAGCAGGAGGGAAAATTATTCATGGGGTTGAAGTTAGATACATGTTAACAAACATGGATAACAGGGCAGACAATATACGACAAGAGTGAGATTAACAGAGGTAAGACTAGGGTAGCTGGAGACCCAGGGAGGAATACAATAGTTAAAGTGAATAGAGGTAAATGCTGTTAACTATTGGTACATGGAGGGGATTGCAACCATGTAATGGAATCCTGGTATGGCCCTGTGGACTAATGCCCCAGACTGCAAAGTCCTTTGAACTTCAAGGTCAGTGCTTCAAGTTCACCAGCTGCTCCTTGGATTGGAATAGACTCAATGGCACTTAACAACAACAACAATGAAGTAAAGTATATCATTTGCTGAATGTAAAACTGATGATATGCTCTGTAAACCTTCACTCAATTCGCATTTAAAAGGTTGTTTCTAATTAAAAACTAAATATTTTCCTAAAAATAAAGTGTTTATTGTACTTAGATTTATTATTTCTGAGTATGTTTATGAGTTCCAGCATTTCACCAATGACTATTTTAAGTGGCTAGTTCTTCACTCATACCTTCTCCTATGTCTTAATTGTTTAACTTCGTACATGTTGCTAAGTGTTGGATGTCGTAAACTGATACAGCAGATCAACTTGAAAAAGATGTAGGACCTCATAAAGTTTGTGCAACTTTCGTTTCTCAATACTGTTCTATCTAATTGAGTTTCAGAGGCACAAAACAGTTTTGAATGTTTGCCAGATTTTGTCCCAGTGTCATTTTCTGACTTTGGAGATGGTAATGGGCCAGAGTCTACTGGGCTTTCTAAAATTTTTCTGCCTCAACTTGACCCCTCACTGGAAATTGCTAATCTCTGACAGATGGAATTCAACTGCTTGAATTGGGAACTGGATCCTTTCCTTCTGAGACATTATCAAGTCTTTTTCCCCTGCTGTTTCTTAATCATAGTTAACATGTGTACTGGTTAATCCCATGCTGTTCTCTAGATAGAATTAGAGGATTAAACAGCAGGAAAATATTTAATTCTTTCATCACCACCATATAGCCTACAATTTTATTAAATAAGCAAAAAAAAAAATATTTTTTTTGCTCTGTTGGCTAATATTTTCAAACTTAGTCTTGTACTCATATCCTTAGATAGACGAGGACTCAAAAAGTTCATGGAAAAAATTCTATTATCTTTAAATTCCATTCTTCCATAACCTTTTTGAAGTTTCCTTGTATGTTAAGCTTTTAATAAAACGGCAGTTTAAGTACACTAATTAAATACATTCAGACTTCTTGCTTTTAGCCTAATGTCCCAACCTAAGATGAATTTAACTCTTGATTCTGTTATGTATATTTTATTCCTCCCAGCTTTATTTACAAAATTGATAAAACATGCCTTCTATGTCAAAATTGAAACCACTGGTTTAAAAAATGTGTAACCATCGCTATAAAAACAGATTCCAGTTGTCATTCCCTTTGAACCTTCTCTCCAAATAAGCACACCTTTCCTGATTTTAAATGATTCAGTGTCCCATTGTTCTGTACAAACGACTGCCTCTTGGTCTACATACAGGTTCCTCATGAGTACAATTAAGTGTTCTGAAATACTCATTCTCCACAATGCTGTCCATAGCTTGTCATGATCCACACAATAGAATGCCTTTGCAGAGTCAGTAAAGCACAGGGAAACATCTTTCTGTTCTCGTCTTTCATTCAAGATCCATCTAACATGATCAATGATATATCCCTCATTCCACGCCCTTGTCTGAATCTGATTCGAACTTCTTGCAGTTCCCTATCATTGTATTATTGGAGCCATTTCTGAATTATCTTTAGCAAAATTTTGCTTGCATATGATATTAATGATAGTGTCCAGTGTTTTCCATAGTCTCTTGAATCACCTCTCTTTGAAATGGGCACAAATGTGGATCTCTTCCAGTCAGTTGCCAGATAGCTGTCTTCTAAATTTCTTGGCATAGATGAGTGTCTCCAGTGTTACATCAGTTTGTTTAAAGATTTCAGCTTGTAATTCATTAATTCCTGGAGCCTTGTTCTTTGCTAATGCCTTCAGTTCACACTGGACTTCTTCCTTCATTATCATTGAAGTGAGATGCTACCTGTTGAAATGGGTGAATACTTACCATTTCTTTTTGGTACAGTGACTCAGTGTATTCTTTACATCTTCTTTTGATCCTTTCTGCGTCATTCAATATTTCGCCAAAATAACCCACTCTTTCAGTATTGGAAGTTGAGCTTGAATTTTTTCCTCAGTTGTTTCTGTTTGAGAAATACTGAGCATGTTCTTCCCTTTAGGTTTTCTAACTCTAGATCTTTACACATTTCATTGTAATATTTGACTTAGTATTCTTTTTTTTTTTTTAAGCTTTTAATGTGAATTGAGTGATAGTTTACATGGGAGAACATTGATTTTTCACTCAACTTACCATATTTTGTTTCATTGCAATGATTGCATTCCTCTCCATGCATCATCAGTTAACAATATTTGCTTCTATTTCCTCTGCTTTTGTTTTGTTTTGTTTTTTGCTGTACACAAAAACACACAGGAATATATAATCATTTAAACAACCAAAGGACACATTCTGCAAGCTAGCCTCCTGGCTGCCAGCACACAGCCTTTCTCTTTCCATGAGTCTGGAGTCCTCAGGTGCTCTATCTCTCCATATCATCATCTCTGCCTCCCATCTCTGGTGTCCCTCCTTCTCTGGTTAAGGTCCCATGTTCTCTGCTCATGCTCTTCTCTTTTGGTGGTCCTCGGGTCCTCTGTTCTTGGAATGTAAGATTAACTACTCCCCCCTTTATGTTATAAAACGTCTACCTTTACAGTTGTGACAATCAAAGTTAGTCCTGATAACAGTTACTCATTATTAAATTAAAAGAATCTTATCCCCATCTCCTTTCACCAGACCCATCTAGACAAGGTGAAAGCTATTCAGTGGGGATTCTACCTTCCCTGCCTGCACACTCTGAAACTAAATTTCCTCCTTTTTTATTTATTTATTTTTTGTGTGTGTTTTATTGTGAATTATGTGATAGTTTACATGGGACAACATTAGTTTTACATTCATCCTGTCATATATCGTTTCATTGCCATGGTTACAATCCCCTCCATGCATCATTAACCAGCCAAAGGATATACCCTGCAAGCCTGCCCCAAGGTTGTCAGTACACAGCTCCTCTCCCTCTCTGGGTCTAAAGTCCCCAGCTGCTCCCTCTGTCCACGTCATCGTGTCTGCCTCCATCTCTGGCGTCTCTGTTTCTGTGGGTAGAGTCCTGATCTCTGATCTTCTCCCTTGATGGTCCCAGGGTCCTCCGCTCCTAGGCTGAAAAGTTAATCACTCCCCTCCTTTTCATTTTCAACCCTCACAAGCAGTCCTAATAACAATTATTCACTACTGTATCACAAGAGACTATCCGCATTTCCTTTCATCAGCCCCGCCTAGACAGATTGGATACTACTCAGTGGAGAGTCTATCTTCCTCCACGCCCTCTGGATCTAGGCTCCCTCTTGAAAGCTTGTAAGTCAGTCACTTCTTGCCTTTGTAGGTCCCCCACTTTGGGTAGCCAGTGTCCAAATTGCCCATCCCTGTCTAGTCTGTGTATGGAGGCGGTGGGAATGATCCTTGCTGTAAAGATTTGTTCCCTCTTTTGAACTACTGCATCCATAGGTGTAGGTCAAGTTCATCAAATTGTATCAGAGTACTTTTTTTTTCCTCTTCTTTATTCTTCTAGTTGAGCTCTGATCATCCAGTCATTGAAGCCAGGTCAAAGTATTATCTGCAAGTGTGGGTGTTCTTGTGCATATGCCCTGTCTTCTTATCAGCTGGACACTTCACTCTCCACTCTTGTCCTCTGTGGCTATGTCACTGACTCTGGGCCCAAGAGTCCCCAGGTCTCGCCACACTGCTGGCCAACCAGATCTCCACTTGGGTTCACAGGAGTCTTATTGAATGTTGTAAGACTTAGCTTACAGCTTCATTGCTGTTTTTCCCTCACTTCTCCTTGTTGGTGATGAACTTGGTCACCATTCAGAGAGTGTATTCCCTTTGAGTCTTAGTCTTGGACGGGGGTTTGCACTGAGGGGACGCAACCACTTGTCTTCATGTCTCCTGGGTAAGCAGCTTGTTTGTTCTTTTAGTAGTTAGTCGATCTACCTATATTGTTTTGTATTTTTCCTGTGGGTCTTTCTTTCAAGAAGTATCATCTGTTCTTTTAGCCACTCCAGGCTGGTCTGCTTGTCCTTTCAAGTGGAAATTTCCCACCTCTGAAGATTCTGGATGCTGTTTAGGATTCCACTTAAGATCTTGTGTAATGCAGAGGCTCCACAGGAAGCCTCCTTCACTGAACATGTTGTAGCCCCATTTTAGGTATTCCAATCAGTTATAGGCAGAAGATGGACTTACATGCTTTCTATGGTGATATTTCTGTCCATTCCTTTCTCTCCCCCTTAAATTTCTTCTTGAAAACTGTAAGCCAGCCACTTGGTGTCTTTATAGCTCCCACCACCATTTTAGATAGCCATTGTCAAAGTTGCCAGTCCCTGTCAACCCTGTATACTGAGGTGATAGACTTGATCTTTGATATGCAGATTCCTTCTCTCTCAGTTGGCATTTTGAGCTACTACATCCATAAGTATAGATCAAGTTCATTAAATTGTTGCAATTTACACTTGCTTCCTTTATCAAATTTCTTTATCTTCCTCTAGTTGAGTTCTGATCATTAAGCCGTAGAAGCTAGGTACTGTCCGCAAGTTTGGGCATTCTTGTGTGTTTCTCCCCTCTTCATGTCAGCTGGACACTTCACTCTCAACTCTAGTCCTCTGTGGCTAGGTCAGTGTCCCTGGGCTCAGGAGTTTCCAAGTCTCCCCAAACTTTGAACCAAGCAGCACTTCCTCATCTCTCATCTCAAGGTTGACAGGAGTCAATGGAATATGGTTGAACTCAGCCCATGTCTTCATTACTGCCTTTCCTCCACTTCCACTCACAAGTAGACCAACACCATTACCAACGAACTTACATGCCTGTTCATGTGTTCCCTTTGAGTTTCAATCTTAAAGGGCGGGGTGGGGGGGTTGTCCTGAGGGGACTTGATTGCTTGCTTTGATGGCTCCCCAGCAAACAACCTGCTTGTTCTTGTAATAGCCAAACAGACTGCCGTTTTTGTTTTTATCTTTTTCCTGCTGGTCTTTCTTTCAAGAAAGAATCTTCTGTTCCTGTAACCTCTCCGGGCTGGTCTGCATGTCCTTTCAAGTGGGAATGCCCCACCTCAGAAAGTTCTGGATGGGGCCCAGGATTCTACCTAAGGTCCTGTACACTTCAAAGGCTCTGTAAGAAGCCTATTTCACTGGACAAGTTCTAGAACCCCTTTTAGGTATTCCAGTCAGTTAGAGTCTAAAGACAGGCTTACAGGCTTTCTGTAATCATGTTTTCCGATAATTCCTTTCTATCCCACTCAAGTATCTATTTTACAGTAGTCTGCAAGAGAAACCAGTATCCATGAGACAGTCAAGCATCATAAGGTTATTTCCCCTTTTACCCATTCAGGCTGTGCTCTATCCCTGTATCACAGAGCTCTGTTGTTCCCATTTAGCACATGCAGACCTAACCTAAGTGTCCCCCTATCTACCTTGTCCTTCCACTCCACTCCCCCTTCTTGTGTATTGCCCTCCCTTTGACTTTGTATGTTTGAGCCTGCCTTTTGAAATTTTCTGTTCAGCTCTTATTTCCTCATTTTGTTCCATTGGCTTTAGCATCTTTACACTGGAGAGCTAGTATAGGTCACCATTTCCTTAGCGTGGTGCTGGTTTGCCAGAAAACTTTTCTTTGTGTCTGTTTTACCTTCAGCTTTGTTATTATGCCTCCAAGAAGGTCTCGCTCCTTGCTCTTTTCTCTCCTCTAGCAGGAAACTGCTGTTATCCTCAGTACTGACTAGTGCTAAGGGGGGGTAGAATGTTCTCTGTTACCCGTTGTGCCCTCACTTTCAGGCTAGCAACTATGTCTGTGGGTCTTGAGAAAGTGTAATCCTACCTCTTCCCCTCTCCTGGGAGAGAGGATTTTTCTGTTCTCTTTTCCTGGCAGAGTGATAACTAAAAATAGTTATGCCACAAAGTGTGTTTTTTGTGTTCTGTGCAAGTTAGTTATTGTCCAAAGCCGTCTCCTTTAGCAGGTTGTTTAGAGATCAGTGGCACTGGAGATATATAGTATTGGCATCATATGGCAGTGTTATGCAATACAGTTACAAATGTTATCTATTGTATGCTGTCGAGTCAGTTCATCTCACAGTGGCCCTATATAAGGTTTCCGAGAGTGACTGGTGGGTTTGAACTGCGAATCTTGCAAGTAGCATCCCAGTGCTGTCCTACAGTGCCACACCAGGACTTCATATATCATCTAGTACATATATTTAGACTTCATTTTGACCAGGTAAGTGTTATTTCATGGAATATTGTTTAGCCTTGAGTTTCAGTGATGATAAAATTCTACCTTATAAATACTGTTTTTGTTGTTGTTGTTAAGTGCTGTTGAGTCATTTCTGACTCATAGTGACCCTGTATAGGATTTCCAAGGAGCAGCTGGTGTGTTTGAACTGCCAGCCTTGTGGTTCACAGTCCAGTGCTTATACTACAGCGCCACACCAGGAGTTCTTGTAAATATTAGATATTCGATGAAGAATTGTTAAGTGGATGAATGAATTTGTTTTTGCCCCTTTCCTGTGCTTATTTATTCTTCTTTATTTCTGGTTAATATTATACTTCTTTATTTCTAAGAGTTTAATAAAATGTCTTTAGAGTCTTGTAGTATTTCTGAACACTTAATTAGAAAATATCTTTACTTCTAATCACAGTGATACATGTAAGTTCTACAAAGGTTGAAGGAAGTTCTGTTATTGCACAAGATCCTTATCCCATTATTGGGGCTATTGAAGAAAACCTTTATCCTTTTGGCCTTGGTAAGGACTCTGGAGAAGAAAAAAAAAACTATTCTGCTTATATGAGCCAGTTATATGTTTGATGTATACATGGTGTAAAAGAGGAAAAAGGCAGAGAGAGTTAGCATCATTTCACTAAAGTTTCCTAGACCATTGTCTGAAAATGGATTAAAGGAAATCATTGTCAAATTCTTCACCACATGTCAACATTTTCTAAGGCTGGCTTTATCACTCTTCCTAGGTGATTTACTGTTCTTTTGGTGGAACATCCAAAGGGCTTCATTTCAATAACTTAATAGTTGGACTTGTTCTCCTTACAAGAGGCAAAGATGAAGAAAAAGCGAAATGTAAGTACGGTTATGTTTTTCAAAATTAAACTGCAGCTATGAGTTAAATTATTTACCATAAAGCTTGATGGTAGCCAAAGGATTTGAATAGATACTTCTACCGAGATGGTATATAGGTGGCCAATAAGCTCTTGAAAAAGTACACAACACAATCTTTAGACAAATGTAATTGGAACAACAGTGAACCAGTTCACATCCACTAGGATGGCTAAGTAAAAAGGTTAGTAACAAGTGTTGATAAGCATGTAGAGAAATTTGAACCCTCATACATTATTGGTGGGATTGTAAAATGGTGTGGTGTGGTGCCGTGGAGTTGGTTCCGATTCATAGCAACCCTGCATAGGGTTTTTGAGGCTATAAATCTTTATGGGAGCAGAAAGTGTCATCTTTCTCCCACAGAATGGCTGGTAGTTTCGAACTGCTGACCTTGAGGTTAGCAGCCCGTCTCATAACCACTATGCTACCAGAGCTCCTTGTAAAATGCTGTAGTCACATTGAAAAGCAATTTGGCTGTTCCTCAAAATGTTAAACATAGAATTACCTTATTCTATGACTCACCAATTCATTCCTAGGTATGGGCCTAAGAAAATGGAAAGCAAATGTTCACATAAAAGTTATATGCATAAGTGTTCATCGTTGTATTATTCATGTTAGGAAAATTGAAACAACCCACATGTTTATCAGCTAATGATTGACTAACTAAAATGTGATATAGCCCACAATGGAGCATTACTCAATGAAAAGGATTGAGGTATTGATACATGCTGTAACATGAATGTATGCTTAAAAAATGTTATGCTAAATGAGAGAAGCCAGTCATGAAAGGTTACCTATTATATGATTGCATTTATATGAAATGTCAAGAAAAGATAAATTTACAGAGACAAAGCAGATTAGTGATTGCCAGGGATGAGAGCTTTGGAAGAAATGGAGGAATGACTGCTGTTAGGTGTGGGATTTCTTTTGGGTTGATTGAAATAATCTAAAAATAGATACTAGTGATGGTCGTGCATAACTCAGTGACTATACTGGTACCTAACCCCATAGAATTGTGTACTTTCTATTTAAATTGCACAGAGTCTATAACATTTAGCTCCAAAAATGCCTACCTTTTTATTCTTGGCCTTCAGATGCTAGCTCTTCAGTCTCTTTTTCTTAACTGCTCACTGATTCCTATGAAGTCTCTCAGATCCTCTCTTCCTCTGAAACCAAAACTGCTTTTTTTTTTTAATAATCCTTAAAGAAGTTTTATTGAGGTTTAACTGACCTAAAATAAAATAAACAAGTTTAGTGTATGCTTCTTTGTTATGTTTGACACGGTAACTCTAAGTCATGAATACCTAGTGAGCAAATCTGTGCCAGCTTTTTTATATATTGGGATTTAACTGTGATTCTCCACCACTCATCTGTCCAAGTTTGTTGCACAGGCTCTGGGAATTGATGGAATACAAATTAAAGTCTTTCAACAAACTGACACAGCACTGGAAGCACTCGCTGTTCTGGGCCAAGAAATTTGGAGGACACAACTGGCCAACTGATTAGAAGAGATCCATATTTGTGCCCATTTGCAAGAGAGGTGACCAACAGAAAGCAGAAATCATCGGAATTCAATATCATTACTATCACATGCAAGATAATTCAAAAACGGCTGCAACAGCATGTTGACAGGGAACTGCCACAGGTTCAAGCCAGATTCAGAGGAGAACATGGAATGAGGGATATCATTGCTGACGTCAGGTGGATCTTGACTGCAAGCATAGAACAACAGAAAGATGTTTACGTGTGCTTTATTGACTATGCAAAGGCTTTTAACTGTGTGGAACTTGACAAACTATGGACAACATTGAGGAGAATGAGTATTCTAGAACACTTAATTGTGCTAATAAAGAACCTGTATATACACCAATAGGCAGTCATTCAAACAGAACAAGGGAACACTTAATGTTTTAAAATCAGGGAAAGTGTACACCAGGGCTATATTCCTTTACAATGCACATTCAGTCTGTTTGCTGAGCAATAATCCGAGAAGCTGGATTATATAAAGAAGAACATGGCATCAGGTTGGGAGTTAGACTTAATAACAATCTGTGGTATGTGCAAGTGACACCATTTTGCTTGCTGAAAGCAAAGAGGACTTGGAAATACTGATGAAGAGCAAAGACCACAGCCTTCAGTATGAGTGGCACCTCATTCTTTGTAAAGAAAACAAAAATCCTCACCATCAGATCAATAAATAACATGATAAATGGAGAAAAGATTGAAATGATCAAAGACTTCATTTTGCTTGGATCTACTATCAACTCCCATGGAAACAGCAGGCGAGAAATCAAATGATGTATTATTAGGTAGATCTGCTTGTCAAAACTTCTTTTAAGTGTTCAAGAGCAAAGATGTCAGTTTGAGGACTGAGATGTGCCTAACTGAAGCCATAGTTTTCAGTAGCTTCATAAGCATATGAAAGTTGGATAGTGAATAAGGAAGGCAGTAGAAGAATTGATGCATGTGAGTTGTGTTGGAGAAGAATATTAAAAGTACCATGGATTGTCAGAAGAACAAACAAATCTGTGTTGGAAAAAAAGTACAGCGAGAATGCTCCTTAGAAGGCAGGATGATATAAGAAACTTTGTCTCTTGTATGTCCAGCATATTATCAGGAGGGACCAGTCCTCAGAGGAAGATATCATGCTTGGTAAAGTAGAGGGTTATTGAAACACAGGAAGACGACCCCCAACGTGCTGTATTGGCACAGTGGCAGCAGCATTGGGCTCAAGCATAACTTGTGAGAATGGCGCAGGACCTGGCAATATTTTGTTATGTTGGGCATAAGGTCACTATGTCAGAACTGACTTGTTTTGCACCTCACAACACCAACAACTGTGATCCTTGTTTATCTGAATTAATATTTTTCCAGCAACACGTATGCATATACATTGGCCGTAGTGGTGGTGTTGTTGAGTGCTGTCCAGTTGGTTACGGCTCCTAGCGACCCTATGTAGGGTTTCCAAGGAGAAACTGCTAAGGTTCAAAACCGATCTTGCAGTCCAGTGAATTAACCCACAGCGCTATACCAGCACTCCATAAACTGGCTATGGTAGTGGTGATGGTGTGCTGTGGAGTCGGGTCCAACTCCTAGCCACCCTGCATAGGGTTTCCAAGGCTGTAAATCTTTATGGGAGCAGAAAGCCTTATTGTTCTTCCATGAAACAGATGGGACTTTCAAGCTGCTGACCATAAGGTCAGCAGATTGACTCATAACCACTATGCTACCAGAGCTATAGGCAGCTAGTAATTTAAAATAAAAATGTTTTGTAACAGATGCAAATGTATATATGGTTTTGAAATTTATTTGTTTTTTATTATTTCAAATATATATATAATATATACTTTTACTTATCTTTATTATTAGTTTACAGCATATCATATTTGTGCCAAATCTTAATTAAAAAAACACACAAAATATTAAGGTTGTTGTTGTTGTTATGTGCCATGGAGTTGATTCCGACTCATAGCTACTCTGCATAGGGTTTCCAAGGCTGTAAATCTTTACGGGAGCAGAAAGTCTCATCTTTGTCCCATGGAACAGCGGTAGTTTCGAACTGCTGACCATGAGATTAGCAGCCTGATTCGTAATCACTACACTACCAGAGCTCCTGAAAATATTTATAGTTCTGGGTACAACTAACTCTCTGTCACCCCCTTAACCTCATCCCTTTACTTCTCTTAACAGTTAATCATGCTTATGACCATCTGTTACTCCTCAAGGTTTTTACATATTTATGATGTGTTTATGTATCCTTAAACAGATCTTCAGCTGTTTTGCAGGTTTATGCTTTCTAAAAATGGTATAGTATTGTATGGCTGATTTTGCATTTTGTTTCACCCCTGACTATTTGTTTTCGATATTTATCCTTTTTGACACACACATCTGAATGTTATTTAAACTGCTGTGTAGTATTCTACTGTGTGTATTTCAATTTACCAATTTTCTTGTAAATAGACCTACATTTCCCCCCCTACTATTTGCTATTACAAACAATGCTCCAGTGCGTTTCCTTGCCTTCATAAGTGAGAGTTTCTCAAAGGTGAAATAGAGTTGCCTAGAACTGGAGTAATTTGATAATACATTTTCATTTTTACTAGATCTTGGTAAACTACTCTCAAAATCGTTTGCACTAATTTGTAGTCCAATTAACAGTGTAAAAAAGGTCCCATTTCTCTACATCATTGCAACTCTTGTTATAATCATAACTAAATTTTTTGCAAGTCAGATGTGTTTGGAATGAAATTAGTCAGTCATTAAAAGAACACGTATTGAATGACACCACTATTGTAAAAGATTCAGAAAAGGTTTTCTTAATAAAAGAAACCATCTATGATGGTTACGGGATGGGGTATGAGGAATTATTCACTGAATAGAGGGTAGATACATGTTAACATGGGTGATGGGTCAAGTAGTATACAACACAAGGGAGGTTGGCAGAGGAAAGATGAAGGTAGTGGGAGACACAGGGAGGAATTTAAGAGTTAAAGTGTATAGAGGTGATTATTGGTAACTGATGTTACATGGAGGGGATTAAAATCATTGTAATGAAGTGAAGTATGGGATTTGTTGAATGTGAATCTGATGATGTTCTCTGTAAGCCTTCAATCGATTCACAATGAAAAGTTTTTAAAAGTTGAATGTGTTTGAAAGAGGTATTACAGGACTGCTTTAGTTTGCATTGCTAGATCTTGAGGAATAAAATTACATTTGTAAAGTGCTTGGCACTAATTATCCTTCTTTAATTGTTACCTCCTTGTTCCCTTTCTATTTCTACTAGTGTATATTTAATCTATGGTAAAATTAATTTATTCTTTCTTTCTCCTAGACATTTTTAGTCTTTTTTCAAGTGAATCTGGGAGCTATGTTGTTCGGGAAGAAATGGAAAGAATGCTCCATGTGGTGGATGGTAAAGTCCCAGATACATTGAGGAAGTGTTTCTCAGAGGTATATTTTTAATTTGCATTTCTTTCCTTCTTGTTGACAAAGTATGACCTCTTAGTTGTCTAATCAGTTTAATTATGATGAATAGATGTTTATGTGTCATATATTTTTGACATGTTTCTCTCTAATATTTGCAGTTTCACCTATAGATCTGTTCTGCTCAAAGGCCCATGACTGTCATTACTGCTATATTTGTGAATCTGAAAATAACTCTCTGTATTTACATATAATGAAACACTCTCAAACTCTCAACCAGCAGATACACACCTGCTCTTAACTAGAGTATTCCCTAAAGTACTGTCATGTCAGTTGCCCAGATATTAACCTTCCACCTAGTTTCTGCATCCTTTGAGCCCTTTCAAGTTCTAGTCTTAAACAGCTTTTGGCTCTGGGGCACAAGGGGTTTGGGGGACTTAGAGGTTGTAATTAGAGGTCATGTTCAGCAATGTTACAAACTAAATTTTTTTCTCTGGGTTGGTCTAACAGTCTAACTTTTTTTTTTTTTTTGTATTAAATCATATAAAATGATGTATTTCCTTACTACATATCATTTCCTTTGTTATGTAACATATTACCATGAACTATGAACTAAGTGGCTTAAAGTAACATACATTTATTATCTCACAGTCTCTGTGGGTCAGGAGTTTGGGCAGAGTACATTTGAATCTCCTACTCAGGGTCTTACAAGGTTTTGGTCAAGGTGTACTCTAGGTGTTCAGTCTCATCTGAAGTTCAAGGTACTTTTCCAAGCTCACTGATCATTTGCAGAATTCAGTTTCTTGGGGTTATAGAACTTAAGTCCAATTTTCTTAATAGCCATCCACTGGGATCCACTCGTAGTTCCTAAAGGAAACCTCCTCATAACATGACAGCTGACTTGCTTCCTTGAAGTTAATTATAGTTCACAGAATCTTCAGTGGATACAAACAAAACATATTTATATGAGATTTCAACATGTAGATTTTGTGTAGATTAAGTTGTTAGAATATTTAAAGATAGAGTGGTGGAGAAGAGTGTCTAAGAATTTAAAGTAGTTTTAAAAAGGTTTTATGGGATGAGTCCGTTCTTACCTGAAAAAGTAAGTGTTATTAATGTCTATTTAGAGTGAGGAAAGGGCACCAGCATTCAAGGAATACTTTTCTTACTTGAGAGTTTTACTGAGGACAAAAATACACAACTAATTTGGCCCAGAACATGACCAGTTTCTTGATCCAGTAGTGTGGCTCATCTTTACAATGGGAAATGACCTATGTAATTGAAAGCTGACTATATTTAGAAATGATTTCTTTAAGGTGGGGGTAAGAAGAAATTTGAAGGATTACGTTTTTTTAAATATTTTTTAAATAGGTGCTAAGCTCGTATTAGTTCAGACAACAGTCTTTTTTTTTTTTGAAGACAACAGTTTTTTAATGGTAATGAACATCATTTTTTGTAATGTTCTTATAAGGTAAAGACAAATAACTCATCTGAACCATTTTTAAATTGACATTTTCTTTCTGGGCATAAAAACAATGCAGTAATAAAGGAAGTAATAAGTCAAATCATGTTCTGCCACACGCATTAACTTGTCATCTGAGATAGCCTACTTACAACTTCTAATCCTGGTGTGGCGCCGTAGGATAAGCATTGGACTGCTAATCTCAAGGTTGGTGGTTCAAACCCACCAGCTGCTCCTTGGAAACCCTATTCAGGGTTGCTATGAGTTGAAACCAACTCTACGACACTTAACAACAACAATTTAATCATTTAATTTTTATACAGACTTTTATTCTTTTGAATGGTAGCTGAAAGTTTTGTATCTTGATAGTTTTAATAACTGTTTTGATACTAGGATTTTTTTAAAAGTAGCCCACAGTGCATTTTTTGAGGTTTGATCTCTAACTGATCATTATAGTGTTCATAACTGTATTTATAGAATGTTGTTGTTGTTGTTAGGTACCAGCTCATAGTGGTAAGTGGAAAGGTCTGGAATGTGAAACACAAGTTTAGTGGTTCTAGTCCAGTAGCCACTCAGTGGTAGAAAGATGAGGCTTTCAGTTCCCACAAAGATGTACAGTCTTGGAAACCCAGTGCAGAGTTGCCATGAGATGGAACCGACTTAGCAGCACTTAACAGTAACAGCAACCACATCCGTTTTATGCAGTCAGACGTTCTGAAGGATAATTGTTAAGAACAGTTGGATTTCCAAGTATACACTATTTAATGCTATAAAATAGATAGCAAAATGGTAATTGTCAACTAATCAAAAAATTCAAATTGTTTAGATTCTTAAGTAAGGTTCCTTAAAATGTGAGTAAACTTGTCTCTTTTTTTTAATTTTAGGGTGAAAAGGTTAACTATGAAAAGTTTAGAAATTGGCTTCTTGTAAACAAAGATGCTTTTACCTTCTCTCGTTGGCTCCTGTCTGGAGGTGTATATGTTACCCTCACTGATGATAGCGATACTCCTACTTTCTACCAAACTCTGGCTGGAGTCACACACTGTAAGTAATGACATTTCCTTGGTTTCATTTTACTTTTCAAACAATTGCCTATTAATATGGGAATATGCATATAAAGGAGAGTGTCTTTTTCTAACAAAGTGTAATAAAATGAAATATTTTAACATGGAATATATAAAAATGCAAACCAGTTTACTGTCGAGTTGTTTCCAACTTGTGGCAGTTCTATCCATGTCAAAGCAAAACTGTGCTCCAAAGGGTTTTCAATGCTGATTTTTTTAGATGTGGGTCACCAGGCCTTTCTTCCTAGGTGCCTCTGAGTGACCTTAAACCTCCAAGCTTTAGGTTAGCAACTGAGCACATTAATTGTTTGCACCATCCAGGAACTCAAAGCAACCCTATATGACAGAGTAGAAATGCCCCATAAAGTTGCCTTATAATCTTTACAGAGCAGACAGTCTCATCAGGTGCCACATTGTTCTTCAGCCAAGTGGCTGGTGGGTTCGAAGAGCTTACTTTATGATTAGCAGCCGAGCATTTAACCATTGATTCACCAGGGTTCCTTATTTCAGTCATGGCGTTCCTTAACCAAATATATTAGTTTCCTATGACTTGTTGTAACAAGTTACCACAAACTTAGTGGCCTAATGCAACAGAATTTTTATTCCCTCACCATGTTGGAGTTTCTCAAAGTCTGAAGTCAAAGTGTCAGAAGGTCCATGCTCCCATCTGAGGGTACTAGGAAAGATCGTTTTTTTTGCCTTTTCCAACTTTTGGTGGTTCGGCATGCTTCTTCACTTGTGGCAGCAGAATATAACTTTACTATCTATCTTCATGCTCACTAACCTCTTTCTCTGCAGCTCTATTTTTTTCTTCCTCTTCTTATAAGAGCACCATTAATTAAGAGTCTTCCCTAAATTCAGAATGGTTTAATCTTAAAATCTGTAATTAATTCCTTTAGCAAAAAACCTTATTTCCAAGTAAGATCATGTTCGGAGGTATAAGGTCGCTATTTACCCCACTACACAAGGTAAAACAATTGGAAAAAATGAGGAGATAAAACAGTGGGATAAAAAATTTCAAGGGGCATCATGAGAAGACAAAGTCAAATATTATAATGAAATGTGCAAAGATCTAAAGTTAGAAAACCAAAAGGGAAGAACACGCTCAGCATTTTTCAAGCTGAAAGAATTTAAGGGAAAATTCCAGCCTTGACTTGGCAATATTGAAGGAATCTTTTGGCAAAATATTTAATGATGCAGGAAGCATCAAAAGAAGATAGAAGGAATACAGAGGTACTGTATCAAAAAAAAATTGTTGATGTTCAGCCATTTCAAGAGGTAGCATGTGATCAAGAGCCAATGATACTGAAGGAACAAGTCTAAGGAGGCCTGAAGGCACTGGCATAGAACAAGGCACCAGGAATTGATGGAATGCAAGTTAAAATCTTTCAACAAACTGATGTGGCACTGGAGTCACTAGCTAATCTGTGCCAAGAAATTTGGAATACCAAAGAGAGGTGACCAACAGAATGTGGAAATCACTGGACAGTATCGTTAATATCCCATGCAAGTAAAATTGTGCTAAAGCTAAATAAGAAATGACTGCAGCAGTTCATTGATAAGGATCTGCCAGAGGTTCAAGCTGGATTAAGATGAGGACGTGTAACAAGGGATATCATTGCTGATGTAAGAAGGATCTTGACTGAAATTAGAAAATACCAGAAAGATATTTACCTGTGTGTTATTGACTATGCAAAGGCTTTCAGTGGTGTGGATCATTACAAGCTATGGACAACATTGTAAAGAATGAGTATTCCAGAACACTAAACTGTGCTCATGAGGAACCTGTACATAGACCAAGAGGCAGTTGATTGAATAGAACAAGGGAACACTAAATGCTTTAAAATGAAGAAAGGTGTGTGACAGTGATTTATTCTTTCACTATACGTATTCAGTCTGTATGCTGAGCAGATAACTCAATCAGCTGAATTATATGAAGAAAAACATGGCATCAGATTTGGAAGAAGACTCATTCACAACCTGAAGTATGCAGATGATACAACCTTGCTTGCTGAAAGTGCACAGGACTTAAAATACTGATGAAGATCACAGACCACAGCCTTCATTCAGTATGGGCCGCACCTTAATGTAAAAAAGCAAAAATCCTCACCACTGGACCAATAAATAGCATCCATATGAGCTCTGGTAGCGTAGTGGTTACGAATCAGGCTGCGAACCTTAAGGCCAGCAGTTCGAAACTACCAGCCGTTCCGCGGGAGAAAGATGAGGCTTTCTGCTCCCATAAAGATTTACAGCCTCGGAAACCCTGTACAGGGTCGCTATGGGTCGGAACCGACTTGAAGGCACTTAACAACAACATATAAATGGAGAAATATTGATGTTGTCAAAGGCTTCATTTTACTCTGATCAGCCATCAACACTCATGGAAGCTGCAGTCAAGAAATCAAGCGATGTACTGCGTTAGGCACATCTGCTGCACAGGACCTCTTTAAAGTGCTCAAGAACAAAGATGTCAGTTTGAGAACTAAGATGTGCCTGACCCAAGCCATGGTATTTTCCATAACCTCAAATGCATATGAAAGTTAGACAATGAATAAGGAAGACCGTAGAAGAATTGATGCATTTGAGTTATGTTGTTGGAGGAGAATATTGAAAGTACCATAGACTGCCAGAAGAACAAACAAATCTGTATTGGAATAAGTACAACCAGAATGTTCCTTAGAAGCCAGGATGGCCAGACTTCATCTCTCATACTTCAGACATATTGTCACATGGGACTAGTCCTTGGAGGAGAACATCATGCATGGTAAAGTGGAGGGTAAGCAAAAGAGTGGAAGACCCTTAACAAGATGGATTGGCACAGTGGCAGCAGCAATAGGATCAAGCTTAGCAATGATTGTGAGGTTGACACAGGACTGGGCAGTGTTTTGTTCTGTTTTGCATAAGATCACTATGAGTCAGTACTGACTCAGTGGCACCTAACAACAACAAACAATGTGTTAACTTCTAGTGTTCGTCTTTTATGTGGCCGCCAAACACTGCGTATACTCTTTTACTTGTTTTACTTCCTAACACTGGGATGTTTTTCCCATGCTGTTACCTATCAAATCCTAGTCATCCTTGAAAAGTTAATTACATGTCAACTTTTTTTTTTTTTAAGAAATCTTTTCTTGCTCTTCTCTCAGAAATCACTTATCCTTCTTCTGTACTCTCCTAACACCTTATTTGTACCCTTCTTGAATGAAATTACCACTTTCCTCCTCATATTTAATTGAAGTATTCCATTTATTTGTACAGCATACTATCTCTCCCAAATCATGAGATCCTTGCAGGTAGAAAGTCTGTATTATTTGTCTTTCTATGTCGTTGTTGTTCAATGCTGTCAAGTCAGTTCCAAGGGTTTCCAAGCTGATGAGTTTGAACTGCCAACCTTCCAGTTAACAGTGGAATGCTTATCCCGTAGCACCATACCTGGGCTTTCTATACCACGCCTGAAATAAATATTTGTAGACTCTGGGTATCAAATGCTATTTATAGTTGTTTTTTTGTATGACTTGACTATGAACTACACACTCTTTCTCCTTTCCCCCACTCCCATTTTTATTCCATTGCTACCAGAAGTTCTGTTAAATTCTAGCATGAGTAGGTAGTGAATTTGATTCTTTTACTATTCAGTGCCCTTGTCTTTATTTTAGATAAGAAAGCTTTTCCTTTTGTTCTTTTATATAACTAATACAGGAAACCACTTTATACTCACTAGAAGATCTACCTAACTTAAATTTATATTTAAATGATTAATTACATAGATATTCTGAAATTTTGTTTCATTTGTGATTGTGTGGTGAACTGTTTTTTTGCTAATGCAGATGACTTTCTTACTTTGCAAATGTTACCTATTGCCACTTTGGAAAGAACTATATTGAAGATAATAGACTTATTTAAATTTAATCAGTCAAATAATTTTCAAAATGTTAAAAATATTAACCTATTACCTGACTACATTTTGGAATTGAAAATGATCTTTTTTGTTTTCTATCAATTGGGAAGTTTAGGAAATTTTAATTATTGTTGTTAAGCGTCATTGAGTTGGTCTGACTCTTAGTCACCCTGTGTAAAATTTCTGAGGCTTTATATCTCTGCAGGAGCAGAAAGACATCTTTCTCCCATAAAGTGGCTGGTGGACTTGAACTGCTAGCCTTGTGGTTTGCAGTTCAGTGCTTGACCTACAAAGCCACTGTGCTCCCTTGGATTTTAATAGAATCTAAAAATTAAAATGCCTTTATCTTAAATTATAATGAACAAATATTAATGCCAGTGCATTGTTTCACTTACAGCAATGACCTTCTAATTTCTAAACTGAGTATTCTCTTAGATTCATTGTACCTGCTAACCTCGGTGCTGCCTTTTAGCACTATTGACCATTCATTCCGTTTTCTTGAAGCTCTTTTTAGCTTTTGCAACCCTGTTTCTTTGAGGTGTACCTTTCTTTGTACTTTTTAAAGTTTAAGTTACGTCTCAGGATTTGTTCTTTAGCTCTGTTGTTTTCCTAGATGATGTCCCTCTTTGTTGCATCACAATAATTTTATTGCTTGCCTTATCTTTTATTTCTACCAGGTCATACCTACATGATATCTCTCAAACTACAAAATTATTTTAACAAATGCCTCCTGGATATATATTCTAACACTAAGTTTTTCTCTGTTTTAATACCCTTAAATACTTTTTTTTTTTAAGGCAAATATGTCTTCCTCCTCTTCTTTTAGTTGAGTATTTATCAATCCTTATACCTAGATCCTATGAATCTTAACTCAGCCATGTTTCTTGTATCTTTCGTTTCTGTAGCCACCATTGCAATCTTTCTGTGTTTGTCGTAAAGATAGGAAAGAATAAAGAGCAGTGTTAATTTTTTAAGTATATATTGGCTTTTCAGTCTGCAGAACAGTTTAGATTCTTTGTTGTTGTTTTTAAGTGCCACTAACTCTATTCCAACTCATAGCAACCGTATACAAGATTTCCTTGGAGTGCCTGGTGAGTTTGAACCACTGACCTTGTGGTAATACGGTCCAGGGCTTATCCTATAGCGCCACACCAGGATTCTTTAGCATGGCTTTAAAGTCTCCTAGTATCTTATCCTTGACTTATTTCCTATATCCATTGGCCCTCACATACGTTCTCTGCTTCAGTTATAGAGTTGGTAGTATTTCCATGAGTTCACCATAAGTTTTATAACTACCCCATATATGATTGGAGTACTGGTGTAGCGCTGTGATATACAGCACTGGGCCTCAAGGTGGGTTTGAACCACAAGATTGGTGGTTTAAACTTAACAGCTCCTCCTTGCAAACCCTCTATAGTGTTGCTGTACTTGATGGCACTTAATGACAGGTACCATTTTTCCGAATCTTCTTCATTTAAGGATGCATGCCATCTTTCAACTTGACAACTGAAATATCCCTTTGTCATCAAAGCTCACCTCAGTTATTGTGTCTGCTGTCATGCTTTCTCCATGTGAATTAATTACTTTTTCATTTGGGATCTTGTAATACTTTGTATTTCATTTATTAAAATTTCAGTTCAACATGCTTTTTTGCTTTATCTTAGAGTAAGTTGGAGATGGCTTTGTTTCTCCTAGAAGTTACAAATCCCTTGAGGGTAAGGCTCATGTCTTATTCATCTCTGGGTTTTTTGTTAGCACAGTGAACTTACTGTGTGCTACGTGATTGAACTGAATTGAAAAATTTCAACTGTTAGTAGTCTACATTAGAAATACTCATGTAGCCATTTGACTTCTAGGTATATGTTGATCTACATTTGTAGGATTATATCTATGCCAAGGAGAAAGCCATGTTTGAATAAGGTTTAACAATTTCTAGTGCAGTATGTGAATGTTTATACAAAGACATGTTTTTATGGGCAAACATATTTATAAACTTAAGGAACTGCTGAAAATTTCAAGGTTAGTTCAAAGATACATATATTTTTTGGTTCCTTAGTTTTATTCAAGGCCTTATACAAAATATTTCAGATAAATGAGTTTTAATCCTTATCTTTCTGGAAGTAACGTAATTAATAACCTTCACACAGCCATTCATGTAGATGATTATTCTTCAAATATTGTTTAGTGAGATGTTTCAAATACCTTTTGGAAAAAGGCACCTCAGAGATTCCAGTAATCTTCCTCTTGATTCTTTGAATGGTTACAACCCTTCCACTGAGATTACCAGCTTTCCCATTCTTTGATTCTTTCTTGAAGGAACTCCTCAAAATTGGCAGCATCCATGATTCCATCTTCTATAGGGTTGGATGGGTGCAGTCAAGGATGAACTCCAGAGCTTGCTTCTTTTTTTTGTCCCCCTTCGCCACAAGATTTTTCCCAGGTAGCAGTGAAGGCAGAAAGGAAGTTTGGCAAGCTACACAGACACAAAACGTTTGCAGCATGCAGAGCACATAGGCTGAAAGATATTTTAAAACTTTTTAATTCTAAAACTTTTGGTAACTAACTGATGTGAGGTATTGAAAATTGATGAGCTTATTAAGTTAAGGCACATCAAGGATCAGCTTTCTTTAAACACAGGGGAATTATAAATCTGAACTAATAATGGAGTCACTGATATACCTGCTAAGTCAGTGTGGTGTGTTGCAAAAACCTGGAGAAATACAATGATTTATATTGTCTCAATTATATGTAACATTTCTGTTTGCTGGCATCTTACTTGAACTTTGTCATTTTATTGTTTATTGTAAGAGAAATACTCAAAAATGAAAGATTAACTAACTGTTAGACTGTTACAGTATAGTGGTACTTTTAAGCCTTTGTTTAGTATTAGATTTGGAGAGGATGTTAAAAGTGTAGATTACCTGTTCTTGTCTGCTTTTACTTGGTGGGATCCAGCACATAACAACAAGACTCCGGGTATGGCACTATAGAATAAGCACTGGACTGCAGTCGGTTTGAATCGCAAGTTTTGTGGTTCAAACCCACCAGTTTCTCCCTAGAAACCATGTACAGAACTGCTATGATTCAGAATAGAATCCAGTACTTAACAACAACAAAGGACTCTTTAACAGATACCACCGCATCTTGAAAACCAGTCAAAATGATTGTGGTGCTTATTATTCATGTAGCTGTGGGCAGTTTAACCTTTCTGAACTTTTCCCCCTCCTGTAAACCAGAGTCAGTGACTTACTTTATAGGGGGTTGGAAAGCATAAATGAGAATATATTTTTGAAACGACTCAGCCCAATGCCTAGTGTAGAGTATGCGGTTTACAATGAGTAGGTGTCCTCATATAAGTAATGAACACTTTGCTTGTGAATGTCAGTGTGTTTCACCGTGCTGTGTACACAGAGTAACTGTTGTTAGATGAAGAACTTTTCTTAATTAGAGGGCTGTAAGTTAGTACAAAAAATTAACTTGCCCAGATGTGTGGGAAAAAAGTTTTTCTTCAGTTTGTTTTAATTTGCTATAGATAGAAATAATAGTAAGCTAGTATTAAGACAACTGAATTGCTACTAATTCAGGCAAGCAGCTACTTTCATAGCAGGCTCTACTTTAAAAGCACTATCGCAAAGTCAGAATTACTGCTAAATTTTCATAAATATCCTGACAAGGCCTGGTTTGCATTCTGATGGTTATGATTTATCTGTTATCTATAAATTCTCACTCAGCTTCTGGCTAAACATTTCACTATGGATGTGCTTTGCAGTCTTCTCCACTCAAACAATATTTGGTACATTAAGCTTTTAAAATAATGTATTGGGAATGTGAAAACTTGCTGTGATAAAAATATGGACTGTTATTAACTGACTTAGAAATAGACATAAAGTATTTATTGTTTTAAAGCACCAATGACTCCATTTGAATTTGTGTAATGAGCCAAGGTATCTAGGAAACAAAAAAAGAATGACAATTTTTCACTTGTAAATAACATTTATGTTAGAGTGCAGATGCCTTTAATTACTTTTTCCATACACAATTATAAAGTAAAATTTGAAGTCACAGTAAGTTGAATACACTGCCACATTTAATCACATTTTGTTCTGTTTTATGTAAATCACAAATGAACACTAGAGGGGCTATTTGTATTGGGTACAGAGTAAGAGGAACTCAACTTTTTTGACTTACACAGAATTTTGTCATAGTAAGTACATGTTTTAGAACTACAAATTCAAGCTTTTTTAATTTACATCTTATTTAGATTTAAGAAATTGAATTCTGTTTTAAGACCACAGTTCAAATTTTTATGCTTTATTACAGGGGTGGGGAACCTTTTTCTGCCAAAATTATAATGTCGTTCATGGGCCGTATAAAATCTTCAGCTTAAGAATTAGGTTGCTATATTTGATCAAACATTTAATTACCTCATCACTAATGTGATGGCTGGAACTGCCAGACCAAATGATTTTGAGGGTCTCATGCGGCCCATGAAGTCCTGGTGTGGCGCTGTGGGTTAATGTGTCAGATTGCAAAGCTGTGTGAACGGCAGGGTTGGCGGTTTAAGCTCACCAGCTGCTCCTCAGAAACTTTTGCAGGGTTACTGTGGGTCGGAATCGACTCGATGGCACTTTACAACAACAATGCAGCCCATGGTCTGGACATTCCCCACTATTGTTTTAGTAGATACCAACCAAAATTTTACCCGGACTGTTAGATTTTTTTCTATCAGAATTCGCTATTTAAATATCTAAGATTTAATTTCCAAAAATATTTTTAATCAAAATGTTGCCATCTATAAAGGCACAAAGTGACTGGCTTACAAATTTTCAAGAGGGAGTTTAGTTTCAGAATGTGTGGGGGAAGATAGAAACCTCACTGTAAATAGAATCCCCATCTTGTCTAGATGAGTCTGGTGAAAGGAGATGGGGATAAGATTTGTATGATTCAGTAGTGGTAATTGTTATCATGACTACTTGTGACTGTCACAACTGTAAAGGTAGAAGTTTTGTAACAAATAGGGGGTAATAGTTAAACTTTCAGTCCAGGAACAGAGGAACCCTAGGACCATCAAGGGAGAAGAGCACAAGCAGAATGTAGGACCGTATCCAGAGAAGCAGTGACACGAGAGATGGAAGCAGAGATGAAAACTCTAGACTTATGAAAAGAGAAAAGCTGTGTGCTGGCAGCCAGGAGGCAGGGTTGCAGAATGTGCCCTTTAGTTGTTTAAATGGTTATATATTCTTGAGTGTTTTTGTGTACGTCACCCTCCCAACTCCCACCCCACCCCAAAAAAATACCCAGAGGGAATAGAAGCAAATAATACTATTGAATGATGATACACAGAGGAATTGTAATCATTGCAATGAAACGATGAGATGAGTGTAAAACCGATGTTATCCCATGAAAACTTCACTTAATTCACAATAAAAACTTAAAAAAGACTAAGTGTTGCCAAACCCAAAGTAGGGCTTGCCGCCTGTCACTGTTGTCAGTCACAGAGATGGGGAAAGATCCAGTCAAACCTTTATTAACAGAAAGCTAGCAGTCTGGAGGATAGGAAGAAGAATCTCTCATAATCATCCTGTCCTTCTCAAAGAGGAGGCACATTATATAGGGTAATTTGCATTTAGATGAATACTTCATCTATTTTAATATCAGAGTAGCATTGTTTGGATAAAAAAGAAACAAGCAATAATTTTCCTTAAACATCCTGCCAGGTCCCAGGAGCACTGGTAGCATAGTGGTTATGAATCGGGCTGTGAACCGCAAGGTCAGCAGTTCGAAGCTACCAGCTGCTCCACGGGAGAAAGATGGGGCATTCTGCTCCCGTAAAGATTAACAGCCTCGGAAACCCTGTGCAGGGTCGCTTCGCTATGAGTCGGAACCGACTCCACGGCACATAACAACAACAGTGCCTTAGTTATTGAGATAACTTCCTTAATCGTTTAAGCATGTCCTATTTTCCTTCTAGGACCTTGAGATCATTTCAGCTAATTTTTAAACTAACTTTCTCATTTACAAGGCCCTCGTGTATCAAGCTCTGGTAGTGTAGTGTTATGAGTTGGGCTACTACCTCAAGGTCAGAAGTGCAGAACTACCAGCTGTTCCCTGGGAGAAAGATGAGGTTTTCTGCTCCTGTAAAGATTTACAGCCTCATAAAATCATATGCAGAGTTGCCAAGAGTTGGAACCGATTCCATAGCACGTAACCACCACCACCACCAATGACTAATGGACTCCTGATATGGCATTGTAAAGTTAGCACTAGACTGTGAACCACAAGGTTGGCAGTTTAAACCCAGCAGTTTCTCTTCGGAAACCCTATACAGGGTCGCTGTGAGTTGGAACTGACTCAACAGCATTTAGCAACAGCAATAACAATGACTAAACTGACTCTATTTTGGTAGGTTAGTAGATCCATGCTATCTTAATGATCCAGAGAGAGAGAGAAGAGAAAATATGTTTGTGATGATAGTCTTTTGGTTCAGTATTTAGAGAACATGTTTAGAGATAATAGACACGTTTGAACTAAGTTGGGACAGGTATTATTATTGTCTGTGTGTGTGTGTGTGTGTGTGTGTGTGCGTGCATGATATCTGGCCGAAGGTTATATTTCCAAAGAGCAATCCCTATTCATTTTGGCTTTTTCTCCTAATACTCTTTCCTCATCTATTTTCTCCATAGATACTTAGTACCACATAGTAGAGAGACAGACTACAAACTCAAAATGTAATTACTTTCTACAGACTTAAATTAGTGTATCCCATCTCTCTCATAGCACATGAATAGTTCTAACCAAGCACAACTCAGCCACTGTCTGCTTGAATCTGAAGTTTTCATAAGCTCCTTTGAAATGCCTGCATTTCATAGATTGCCTACTAGTTCTAGATTGGGCTGTCGTCTTTAACATCCTTTGTTGGTTTTTGTTCTTTTTTGATCACTAGTAAAGTTGTTTTTTATTTTGGGGCCCATGATATAAATCCTCCTCTAGGTTATCCTTTTCCTTGTTTTTGAAGTGAACCATAACACATAGCCTTTTTCCCCATTTCTGTGCTATTGCTCCCTATCTTGTTTCCAGATATTTATACACTTTTGTCTCTACTTTTAAAATCTTTCTTTCGCCTTCCTGGTCAGCCCTGAGATTCATGTACCTCTATAAATAGACAGACACTGGCGTCTAACTCTTTTGTATTCCCAGAAAACCCTATGCCTATTGCTTAATTATTTCTTCCACATGGGATTAAAAGGACCAGTCTTCACTTCTACTGGTTTAGCATAATTGTCTTGTTCATGATTTTAACCATAGTTTTTAGCACACTGGCAGGCAAATAGTATTACTATGTTTTTGCTAAATGTTTGCAGAGTAGTAAATCGTTTTGACCATAGATGTTGTACTTTTATTAAAAATACTTTGACCCATGGAAGGTCCAATTTACCGTATGCAGATTGAGCATTTACTATGGGAAATACTGTATTCTGTCTACAACACTCATTTAATCCTTGTCCCTTCTTGGTGGTTCATTTTATTTTTTAAATGAAGAAACCTTGTATGTGAAAAGTTTTCCCAAGATCAAATGACTTAAAGGATGTAAAATTGGGTTGTTTGAATCTAAAACCCAAACCCACTGCCATGCAGTTGATTCTGATTCAAAGCAACCCCATAGGACAGAGTAAAACTTCTCCATAGCGTTTCTGAGACTGTAAATCTTTTGAGGGAGTCAAGAAGTTTGGGTACTTTATTATTTACATGTATGAAGAGCAGGAAGGTAGAGTCCAGGGTGGGACGACACCTGCTTCAACTCAGTCAGTGTTGATGAGCTTGTCCACACCCCAGTCCTCATAGCTCCTGTCTGACAAGTAGCAGTGAATAATGTTGGGACCTTTCGGGCCTTCAGCTTCTTTATGGCGCTGAGCAACGGGCCCAGCTCTACCATCACTTGGGCACATATATGAATGGCTTGGGTACCCAGCCGTTGGGCTGGCTTGTACTTGGTCATGTATGACATGGTGATCTGCTTCTGGTTGGTCTGTGGTCCCTCCTGATAGGGGAGGAGCTCAATATTCTCCTGGCCCTCTTCCTCACTTTTCCAAGTCATCTAGCCCTTTGTCTATCTCCACATCATCAAAGTCATCATCATCAAAATTGTCCTCATCTGATAGAACTCCCATGAGGCAGAGACGGAGCTGTGTGTCCCATAGCCTCTTGGAGACTTCCAAAAGGTATGCCCCCACCTTACACAGTGCCATGTGGAGGAGACTGTAAATCTTTATGGGAGGTAACAGCCTTTATCTGTCTCCCACCCAATATCTGGTTTCTTTGAACTGCCCACCTTATGGTTAGCAGCCTAATGCTTAATCTTGTGCACCACCTGGCCTCATTTGAGCCCTAACGTACATACTTAAACTGTCTAGCAAATGCATTTTTCAGTATGCTGCCTGCTTATTTTTCTTTAGGAAACTTAAAAATAATGATTTTTTAAAATTCATTTTCTCTTACACCACTAATTAATTTCTTTTGATGCAGATAAGATCACTAAATGATTACCCATTGATAAACAGTAAAATAGATATTAGGAGGTTTGACATTTTTAAGAACTATTGTTACTTTCCTTAAGGTGGATCATATTCTTTTGTAGAATTCAGCTATATTTTTTGACAGGAAATAATGTCTGTGTGCCTTTTTTTTATTATACATATGATTTCTAATAAATTAAGAAAGCATTTTTGTGGTTTTCAAAAGATGCGTCATAAAAGAGGAGAAGCCTGCTATAAGTGATTTCTCTTGAGTGTTCTACTTACTGGATCCTGAGACTAATCTGAACTTATCAGCAAATTTTAGCCCTGTATGTATCATTTTAAGGAGCTCTGGTAGCGTAGTGGTTACGAATCAGGCTGCTCTCCTCAAAGTCGGCAGTTCGAAACTACCAGCTGTTCCGCAGAAGAAAGATGAGGCTTTCTGCTCCTGTAAAGATTTGTAGCCTCGGAAACCCTGTGTGGGGTCACTATGAGTCAGAATCAACTCCACGGTACTTAACAACAATAACAACAACATATATCATTTTAGAGTCCTGGTGTGGTACTGAGGGTTAAGGCACTAGCTAGACTGCAAGGTTGCTGTGAACCACAGGTTGGTGGGTCAGGTTCACCAGCCTCTCCTCAGAAACCTTATGCAGTCGGAACTGACTAGACGGCACTAAACAACGACAATAATATATCATTTTGATATTTAATCAAGAAATACATATTGTCTTTGTTTTAACACTTATTATCATGACTAAAAATGCATGTGTTATTCTTTTCCCTACTACTCTGTAGTGTATAATATTAAAGCTGCCTTTAAATAAGCAAAAAATTTATTTCATTGATTTTAAGAACATAAACCGCCTAGTAAATCTCCTTGCCCCTCCTTCATTATCCTCTTATCTGGTAGTAATAATGTAAGGCTTACAGCCATTTAAAATAGATATCAGAAGGTCATTGCTTTTGAGAACTGGCTCTTTCCTCAAAACTGTTAAAGAACTTCATGTGTATATGAAAATACTTGGATATTGTGCCTGGCTCTTTTGATGAGGAACCAACTCTGCTGGTATTTGAGGGCTCTCTTTGCAGATGCAATCTCTGGTGAGGTAGGACTTGGTCAGGATGGTGCAAGGTACAAGCCAAGAGCTATGTAAATTGTCAGGAATATGGTGTGTTACTGTTGTGAACCAGAAAAAATTACACCTGTAGGTAGGTGATAAATTCATTCCAATTTACCTGGTAGATCTTATAAGTTCTTATATTGGGTACAAAATGCATACAGAAAGGATCACTACTGACATAATTACCTCTAACTTTTTAAGTGAAAATATGGTTTGTTGAATTGCCTTTTCCCAGCATTTTAGGTACCAATTCATGTAATTATAGTGATTATTAAATTCTCACTTTATTTTTTTTTCTCTGTTCTTACAATTTTATTCAGTTCTTGACTCTTTAATTTGTCGACTGAGTTCAGGTTGATGCTGCCATGTACGTCATTCTGTAGTTGTTATGTGTTCTTGCTGGTTCTCAGTCCACAGAACTCCCTTTAGGATGTTTTTCATAGCAGGGTTGACTGGCAAAATTCCTTAGCTTCTGCCTATCCTGGAATGTTTTGATTACACCATCGTATTTGAT
>NW_006408525.1:6670277-6717792 GCF_000296735.1 Chrysochloris asiatica | reverse complement strand
CAGGTATTCTGTGTTGTTGTTGGCGGAGCTCTCTGCTATATGTCCACCCGGTCCGCCATCTTGTTTGTTCCTCTTAGCTTCTCACTTTAATATTACTCAATTCTGGGTAATATTATCATGTATATTATTGATGTTAGCTTGCAAATGTTCAATTGAGAAATTTGCTGTCTATACCCAAAAAATGAATAGATCATACAACTTAAAAGTCAGCTCTAGAAACTTGTTTTAATTGGTGACCTTGACCAACTGGTAATTTTCTTCTAAATATGTTTCAAATGTTTCTACATTTCTACTCCAGCAAAAAAATGTTCTTTTCAGGAGATTAATAAACTTTGTTTCTAGCATTGTTTTTAATTGGGAGTTCAGAAAGGCATTTTGTGTGTTCTTATTTCGTGGATTATGTAAACACTAGTTGATCAGAAGTGCTTACTGAGTGAGCATAGAAGTAAGGTCATGCTTTCTGCCTTCCTCGTGGTTTGGAGTCAGATTTTTTTATTTACTAATCAACACTCATGAAAGGCAGCAGTCAAGAAATCAGATGACATGCTGAATTACTGTATTAGACAAATTTACTGCAAAATACTTCTCTGAAGTGTTAAAGAACAAAGATGTCACTTTGAGGACTAAGGTGCGCTTGACCCAAACCATATTATTTTTAGTTGTCTTAGCACTGTAGGCACAAGGTTAGCAGTCCAAATCCTACAGCAGCTCCTCAGAAACCCTTTATAGGGTCACTATGAATTGGAACCTATACAACACTTAACAACATTTGTTAGGGGCCATCGAGTCGGTACAGACCCATAGCGACCTTATGCATAGCAGAACGAAACACCACCTAATCCTGGACCAACCTCACTACTTACTGTTGCCATGCTTGTCCATCGATGCTGCCACTTGGCCAATCCATCTCATCAGGGGTCTTCCTCTTTTTCTCTGACCCTCCACCTTACCAAACATGATATCCTTCTCCAGTGACTGCTCCCTCCTGACAATATGTCCAAAGTATGAGAGGTGAAGTTTGGCCATCTTGGCCTCTAAGGAGTACTCTGGCTGTACTTCTTCCAAAATGGATCTATTGGTTCTTTTGGCAGTCTATGACACTTTCAGTATTCTCCTCCAACACCATAACTCAAAAGCATCAATTCTTGTATGGTTTTCCTTATTCAGTGTCCAGCTTTCTCATGCATATGAGGTTATTGAAAACACGTATACATGTGAAAATTGGACAGTGAATAAGGAAGACTATAGAAAAATCAGTGCATTTGAATTACGATGTTGGCGAAGAATATTCAAAGTACCATGGACTGCCAGATATACAAACAAATCTGTCTTAGAATTACTGCCATAATGTTACCTAGAAACAAGGATGGTGAGACTTCATTTCACATACTTTGGACATATTATCAGGAGGGACCAGTCCCTGGAGAAGGACATCATGCTTGATAAAATGCAGGGTCAGTGAAAAAGAGGATGACCCCCACTGAGTTGGATTGGTACAGTGGCAGCAACAATGGACTCAACTGTAACACCATTTTTCAGGATGGCACAAGACTGGGTCACGTGTTTCATTCTGTTGTGCATAGGGTAGCTGTGAGTTGGAAGAAAGTTTAGAACTTGACAAAGCTGATTTTTTCTAGAATAGAAGAGACTTCTGTTTCACTCTCTCTCCATTTTTCTTCTTTCTCTCCTTTTTTTAAGTTTTAAATGGAGTAGACAGATGTTTAGGAATAGGAAACAGTTTATATTCAAACTCCTGGTTTTTCTCCTTATTGCTACAAATTTAAAATACTCCTTTTAAATAAAACTGAATATTTGAAATAGATGTCATTTTTTTTAATGAAAGCAATATGCTTAAGTAGAAGCTTTATATTTTTTAGAAAATAAATTCCAGTTCCAAATTAGTTGGATCTTTCATAAATATTAATTCATCACAAAGTTGGAATATAATATATACTAATTATTTGGGTGGACAAGAAAGATAATGATACAGTGTGTACTCCTGTACAAAACTCTTACATTCGTTATCATAGTCTTGATTATTTTGCTGCAAGTTCTTAAAAACAAATTTAACCTGTTATTTATAACTATGAGCTAAGACCGTGTATCATGATGTGGTCCGGGAAATAGAGTGAGTCAAAGTGTTGAAAATAAATTTCCCAAGCAACCTAGATCACATTTAATTACATGTAAGTCATATTTAGACTATAGTTATATGAGTATGAAAACATGCAATTGCATGTTTTCCTTTTTCTCTTTTTGGTTACCTACATTTTCAATGTTCTTCATTCAGTAATTTAATAAGAGCAGTAATACACATTTTAATTAAACTAGTTTTTTAGTTGTAATACGAATTTTTAAATAACTGGCAAGAATCAAAATTTGTATGTTGATAATTGTTTTAGGATGATAACATTAATTGTGATAAAGATAATTTCTCTGTTTTCTAGATACTCAATAATTAATTATTTATATAATTAAAGTTCATACATAAAAATTACAAGTACAAGAAAGCATGCCAAATGCTTTAAAAATGCTTTAATAATTTCCATTATACATGTTTTGTTTCCCTTCTGTTTGTAGATTTAAAGCAGCTTTTCAAATATGTATGTTAGTTATATGTTTATTTTGGTAATTGAGCAGAGAAAGAAATATAAAGGACATATTTGAAACTTCTTACATAAAAGGTCACAGTATAGATAGGAATTAATTGTCAGTTGGCTTATCAAGGTCTCCTTTGATTGATATAAAGCAAGGTTTAAGTCTCTAAAAGTTTTTATTACTCAGAATTTGCCTTTTAATTAAGGTTTTACAGTCTTAGTTTTTTAATCTGTGGTGTACTTCTGGTAATGGTTTACTAAAAGATGGTGGTTTTTCCAGTCACAGAACCAATCATATTGGCACTCAGTTCTTCAAAATGATGACTAAGTTGTTTTCAGTAATGATTTGGTTTAAACTAGATGAAACAGATATAGGAGTCAGTATAGTACTTAGGAGCTCTGGTAGCGTAGTGGTTATGAATTGGATTGTGAACCGCAAGGTCAGCAGTTCGAAACTACCAGCTGTTCCGTGGGAGAAAGATGAGGCTCTCTGCTTCCGTAAAGATTTACAGCCTTGGAAACCCTACACAGGGTCACCATGAGTCGGAACCGACTGCACGGCACATTACCACCATCACCATAGTACTTAGCTTTTGAGGCCTGACAAAGTTTATTTTCAGTGATAGCGCAAAGTAGAATTAATGCTTTCTTTTTCTTGTCTTGATTAAGAATTGCATAAAATACATCCCCCCCACCCCACCTTTTCTCTCTCTTTCTGCACACACACACACACACACACGCACACATACACAAGGGGCTTCAAAATGCTCATGGAAAAAATCAAATGAACAGATAATAGAGTTTTTCCACAAACTTTTTGAAGCCCCCTTGTGTACTCTATATAGACTATATTTTTTAAAAAGCAACAACATGCTTTTCCTTTTGAGATTCTGTGAAAACCTCATTTAAGTGATACCATTAAATAAAGTTTTTTACTGACTTACATGTTATTGTTAAGTGTCTTTAGGCCAATTTTACTTGTAAGAGTTTTCTAGATTATAATCTTTTCTTTCTAGCAGGTGGCCCAGCTCTTCTCCCATGGAGCCATTGGGTTCAAACCATCCTTTTGCCTAGCAGTCAACTGCTTAACTGTTGTACCACCAGGCCTCCCTTTTCACATATTACCATCCACCAAATCAGATTAGTAATTAAATCCTGATTTTCCTCTTCCCTATCCCATTTTGAATCATACTGTACTTTATCATTTATTGACTTTCTTAGAATATCCTCTGTCGTGTTTTTTTCTTCCGTTTCTTTACGAAGTATTGTATGTGTAAGGCAGCCATCATATTTACAGAATGAATCAAATTTAGATGCTCTGTTAGGATATTGACAGTCTAGCAGAAGGGAGAGAAGATGTACATAGAAAGTTTAAGTCGAAGATAAATATTGAAAATCATCAAAACTGAGAACAGATAACGTCGTGTTTGAAACCCAAAAGAAGCACCTCAGTTGTGTATTATTTTACGTGTTAAACTTAAACAATGTACTTAATGGGAAATTGCAGATGATTTTCTGACTTTAAAGCTTCTTATTTTTTTGTTAATTTGACTTTTTTTTTTTTACCACTTTAGATCTAATGTATCTTATCTTTGAGAGTTTTGTTTTGGGTCATGGTTGTTTTTAATAATTGAATATTTAATTAAAATGTATCCTTGGAAGTATTATCTAGATGAATTAATTTCCCCAAAGAGAATCTGAGATTTTGTAATCTTGTTTGATTTGATTCTCAGTGGAGGAATCAGACATCATTGATCTGGAGAAACGCTATTGGTTGCTGAAGGCTCAATCCCGGACTGGACGATTTGATCTGGAGACATTTGGCCCATTGGTTTCACCACCTATTCGTCCATCTCTGAGCGAAGGTAGGAATGATTACACTTACAATTGTTCATTGGCAAGCACACCTAAGCTCATCTCTTAGGTGTAGCCAACACATTTTCGAGGCAATACTAGTATAAGTTTGTTGCAAATAATTATATAGTATAGTAGACAACTAAAATGAGAATTAAGATTGTATTCTGTTTTAGGCCTTCACGTTATACCTATGTAACTTTGCATAAAAGAGTCCTGGTCATGCTGTGGTGCTCAGCAGCAAACTGAAAAGTCCATTTTAAACCCTCTAACCACTCTGTGTGAGGAAAGACCTGAAGATCTTCCCCTGTAAAGAATACAGTTTAGGATAGCCTGTGGGGCAATTGTACTGTCCCATAGGACTCCTTGATCGCTGAAAGATGATACAACCTTGATCGCTGAAAGTGAAGAGGACTTGAAATATTTACTTATGAAGATTAAAGAGCACAGCCTTCGATATGGATTGCATCTCAATGTCAAGAAAACAAAAATCCTCACCACTGGACCAATAAACAACATTCTTATCAATGGAGAAAGGATTGAAGTTGTCAAGGACTTCATTCTTCTTGGATCAACTATCAACACTCGCGGAAGTAGCAGTCAAGAGATCAGAAGACGTATTGCACTGGGCAAATCTGCTGCACAGGAACTTTTTAAAGTATTGAAGAGCAGAGATGTCAGCTTGAGGACTAGGGTGCGCCTGACCCAGGCCATTGTGTTTTCAATAGCCTCATATGGATGCGAAAGCTGGACAGTGAATAAAGAGGATCGTAGAAGAATTGATGCCTTTGAGTTGTGGTGTTGGAGGAGAATACTGAGGGTGCCATGGACTGCCAAAAGAACCAATAGATCTGTTTTGGAAGAAGTGCAGCCAGAGTGCTCCTTGGAGGCCAGGATGGCTAAGCTTCGTCTCTCCTACTTTGGACATGTAGTCCGGAGGAAACAATCGTTGGAGAAGGATGTCATGCTGGGTAGGGTGGAGGGTCAGAGAAAAAGAGGGAGACCTCCAACGAGATGGATCGGCCAGGTGGCATCATTGATGGACTCGGGGGTGGCAGCGGTGGTGAGGTTGGCCCAGGATCGAACATTGTTTCGTTCTGCTGTGCATGGAGTCGCTATGAGTCGGTTCCGACTCGATGGCACCTGACAACAACAACAACATAGGACTCCTGGTGTAGCACTGTAGGATAAGCACTGGACTGTTAACTATAACGTTGGTGGTTCACTCCCACCAGCCGCTCTTCAGAAACCCTGTAGAGTCGCTATGAGTCAGAACTGACTTGAGGTCATTTACCAACAGCATGGGGTGGGTATGAATTGGAATTGTACACATCAACAACCTTACATAAATCAGTTTAGCTTTCTGCACATGAATATCTTTGTCAAAATGAGTTTGACTCAGTCAGTGCTATAAAATGTGCTCCAGTAAGGAGCCTCAGTAACCAGTGTAGAGATTTGGTGGTGGTCAAAACTGAATGGGTGGAGCTCCAGATTTCTACATACAATCCTTTTATGTTCTTCAGTCAGACCACCTCTACTTCTTTTCAGTTTTACATACAAAAGATACAATGCTGTATCCCTCCCCCGCAAATAAACAGTTTAGAAACCACTGGACTTAATTTTATCTCTGAGCTGCCTTCTAACTCTCAACTTTGTGACTGCTGTGGCTTTGTTGTTGTGTATAGATAAAGAATACACAAGTGATAACACGGAATCTGAATACCTGATTTCTCATTCCAGTTGTGACCCTTTTTAACTTACCTTAACTTTGGCAAATCACTTAACTAGTACCTTGTGAGCTTTGGTTTTCTAATCTTTAAATTGAGGACACTAGATTAGATTCTTGGAATACATGGTTTGTATCCTTCAGATTCTAGGGTATTTCAAAAGTGCTGTCTGGGATACCAGAACAGATAGAGCTTGGGCCACCACCAGTTTCAACAGTGCAGTTGTGTTTTTACCTTTTCAGACTTAGAGACTGATATATCATTTCTTTTGTGTATGTTGGGGGTAGGGTAGGGGATCAGTCCAGTTCCTTTTTTCTTGTGTTTTTTGTTTGTTTGTTTTTCATTTAGAAATCACAAAATTAGTTTATATATTCCCTTTCATCTCTGGGATTTAAAATATTGATATGCAAAATTTTAACTTTCACAAAGAAGTCAGTTTAATAGACTTATCTCTTCCACTCATATTGTTACTTTTCTTTGCTTCATGGAAGAACTTAATGGAAGCTTTTTAATAACATTACAATGTATCTTTGAGTTTTCACTTAATAAGCAGCTCAACTTTTTTTCCTTTTACTTTACTAAGAACCTATGTTACAATTTGTGAACACTTTAGGAGGTCATATTGTTATTTATCAATTACTATTTTTTTATTTATTATTGTAATTTTTGACTGTTAGAATTAATATAAGATAGAGGCATGCCCAGGTACTGCTGGAAGAAAGATGAGGCTTTCTGCTCTCATAAAAGATTCACAGCCTTAGGAACCCTATACCGGCTTGCTGTGAGTGGGAACCGATTTGGTGGTACATAATCACCAACCACCATAGAATAGTTCAAGGATAATTTCTGCAAGGATACTAAGTTTTAGTTATAATTATGCCAAGAGGAAAAGAAAACCATACTCCTGAGACAGCAGAAACTACTGATAAACAGTCTTTTTATTCCAGAGTTTAGGGGGAGGAGTTATGCTTCCTTTCATAAGCATGACAGAATTAATATTAAGAAGCTTATTAACTGTGGTTTATGGTGTCTTTTATTTTACAGGTTTATTTAATGCTTTTGATGAAAATCGTGACAATCACATAGATTTTAAGGAGATATCCTGTGGGTTATCAGCCTGTTGCAGGGGACCCCTGGCTGAAAGACAAAAATGTAAGTGTGTTAAACATTGTCACATAGATTGCAAATTGTGCAGAGAAAAACAACATTTTTATGTGGATGGCTATCTGTGCATTGAGGCTTGAATTTTCATAACTTTGCCAGATTGACAGATACTATCTTCTGTTGTGGTTTTACTAAGGTCAGTTTAAGGAATCAGTCATCTAGTTTTTACTGTAGAGTAGTGTGGGATCTTTGCTATAAATAATGGAGGTTGATTTTCCTGAGGAGTTTGAAGTTCATGATAAATAAGCCAAATAAACCATGATGGGCACGAAATTTTTAAAATGTAGGGAATATTTTCTGGTCAGCTATTTAGAGCATTTTGTGTCAGACATAATTTGAAATTAGATCATTTTTTGTCACTTGCATACTTTAATGTTTTATTGGAAAAATGAAATTTATGAGCAAAACGTAATTAAATACTAAAATGGTACTTTTAACCTAACTACAATGTTATTATAGCATCATTTAGTAAGTATATTTCATTACTAACCCTAAACAATACTAAACTATCTACAATGTTGTTATGTTGTTGTTGTTAAGTGCCGTCGAGTCGGTTCCGACCCATAGCGACCCTGTACAGGGTTTCCGAGGGTGTAAATCTTTACGGGAGTAGAAAGCCTCATCTTTCTCCCGCGGAGCCGCTGGTAGTTTCGAACCACTGACCTTAAGGTTCGCAGCCCGATTCGTAACCACTACGCTACCAGAGCTCCTGACAATGTTATTATAGCATCATTTAAATTAGTACATTTCATTACTAACTCTAAACAATATTTGAAAAAATGAAGCCATTTGCATTTAATTAGAACCTAACTTACACAGATTTATTCGTGTCATTTTCTTGGTATCTTTTAAAACACATCTTCACAAATGTCTATTTCAGGTACGGTATTTGGTATTTTTATCTTATTTAGTAATATTATCCCATACAGTCAGTGATTGAATAGCATTATTATATTTTGGAAATGTATAATACAGATAATTTTTTAAATCTTCAAAATTCAGGTTTCATTTTTAAATTTTCTGATGTTGTACCATTACTCCTTCTTGGCTTTCTGCTTGATTATTGTTGTTGTTGTTAAGTGCCATCAAGTAGGTTCCGGCTCATAGGGACTCTGTATAGGGTTTCCTAGAAGTGACTGGCGTATTTGAACCACTGACCTTGAGATTCAAATGACCTTGAGGACCACTACATTATCCCACAGTTCACACCAGGACTCCAATTATTAAATCTTATTTAAGTGTTAACCTGGATCTAAAATAAAGATTTATTCAACATTTCACCTTGAACTATATTTAAGCAAAGCAATTTTCTTCATTAAAGTTCTAATGTTAAGAGGCTGGCATCTCTGCTTCTCAGTTGAAATTAATTATTGCCCTTTACAAACATCTTATTTTAAATTTTATTTTTTTACAGAAGAACTTATAGGGATTAAAAACTAGAATAATTCACATGGAGTTAGTTAGCAAGTGCTAACTTTCTAACTCTTAGCTTGTTGTATATGAACTTGACTGAAGAATTTAATGTGTACAAACAGTTATATTAACTAATACGTTAGTTACATCAGAGTGGCAAAGCAAAAGCAGGCTATCTTTACACTGAAATGTTGTTATAGATTCTTAATATAGAGGGAATATCTCCAGCATTATTTTAAAAAACCTGTTTTTTAATATTAGAAATTAATTTAAGGATTTGAATTACCTCCTCAAAACCTGTGAGGTATTGTGACATGGCCCTTTCTGGTTTGCTAGTAATTTAGCTCTAGATGTAACTGAAAGATAGTGTACCCCAACCTGGATCATCTGTAGAAAGATCGGTCTATGAAATATGTACAGAAAGTCCTTCAAAGTCAAGGGACTTTGATATCATATAAACTGCTCAACACGAGAATTTAATCCAGAATACACTTGTTTTAGAAAGAAAGTAGTTATACTAATGTAGCTTCTAGTAAAACGTATTGCACCTCAAAATATTAAAACAGTTTCCCCTATAAGAGTTTGTTTTTGTTTGTTTTCATTAGTTTGCTTCAAGGTGTTTGATATTGACCGTGATGGCGTTCTCTCCAGGGTTGAACTGAGAGGTATGGTGGTTGCACTTTTAGAGGTCTGGAAGGACAACCGCACTGATGTTATTCCTGTAAGTTCTGAGTATACATATTTTATTGCATGTAAATTCACAATTGAAAAAGAAAGAGAGTGGGGAATTTTTTTTTCTTAAGGAAGATATGCTAACTGCTTTTAGTTACTGTCTTAGTCTATTTTAAATGTCCATGTGGTGTTGGTGGTCGGGTGCTGTGGAATTACTTCCGACTCATAGCGACCCTGTACAGGGTTTCTGAGGCTGTAAATCTTTACGGGAACAGAAAGCCTTATCTTTCTGTCACAGAACTGACTGACTGGTAGTTTTGAACTGCTGACCTTGAGGTGAGCAGCCCAACTCATAAATGCTATGCTACCAGAGCTCCTTATGTTCACAGATGATGCAAAATTGGGAAAGAGTTTAATTTGTTTTGGTCTAGAAAATATAGTAAGTTAAACTTACTGTGCAAAGTAGGAATGAAACAGGAAAATTGTCTTAATTTTTAAAGCAAATATTAGAATCAGTTATGCTAATTTTTATAGGAAGGAAAAAAAAAACTGACCAAAATACAATATACTTTGGCCATTGAATAATAAAAATGTTATCCACTCTTTTCTAATTAGTCCTCTGGATTGCTATTTTTAAAGGAACTGCACATGGATCTCTCTGACATTGTAGAAGGCATATTGAATACACATGATACCACAAAGGTGAGTCTAACAAAGACTAGTTTATGCTTTTTAAAAATACCATGCACTTTGAGTTGGGATGTGTACTGTGTATACAAGTTGAATGTCTTTTCTGCATCATATTCACTAAGTAATCTTTAGGGTCTGTGATTAAAATGTCTCCCATATTTCTCTAAGGACAACTCACCCCATCTTTAAAAAACTCTATTAAATATAAGATATGTAAAAGCATTATAAGCCTATGCTAGCCATTTTATAAGAAGTAGACAAAAAATAGAAGGAATACACAGTCACTGTACCAAAAAGAATTGGTCAGCATTTAGCCATTTTAGGAGGTAGTCTATGATCAATAACCAATCATACTGAAGGAAGAAATCTTAAACTACAATGAAGATGTTGGCAAAAACAAGGCTCCAGGCATTGATAGAATACCAACTGAGACGTTTCAACAAGTGGATGCAATGCTGGAAGCACTCCCTTGTCTACGCTAAGACATTTGGAAGACATCTGTCTGTCAGTCGTCTGGAAGAAATCCATATTGTGCTCGCTCCAAAGAAAGATGATCCAACAAAATGTGGACATTTTCTAATAATTTCACATGCAAGTAAAACTTTGCTGAAGATGATTAAAAAATAATTGCAGCAGTACACACATCAACAGGGAACTGCCAGAAATTCAAGCTGGATTCAGAAGGGAGTATGCAATGAGAGATACCATTACTGATGATAGATGTATCTTAGCTGAAAAGAGAGGTTACAAGAAAGGTGTTTGTCTGTTTTATTGACTATGCAAAGGCATTTGTGTGGATCGTAAGTTATAGATAACTGCGAAGAATGGGAATTCCAGAACACTTAGTTGTGATTATGCAGAACCTATATATAGACTAAGAGGCAGTCATTTGAACAGAACAAGGACACTGCTTGACTTAAAATTAGGAAAAGTGTTTAAAATCAGTTAGAATGCTGAGCAAATAATCTGAGAAGCTATACTATATAAAGAAGAATACAGCATCAGAATTGGTGGGAGACTCATTAACACCTATGATTTGCAAGTAACACAACCTTCCTTGCTGAAAGTGAAGAGGACCTGAAGCACTTACTGATGAAGATCAAAGAGCCTGCAGTATGGATTGTAGCTCAACATAAAACAAATTCTCACAACTAAGTTCTGGTAATGATCAACATATTGAGCAAAAGAAGTCACACAAAGGTATACATACTATATGATTCCATTTATGTGGATGTCCAAAAACAGACAAAACTAGCAAAATGTAATAGAAATCAGAATAATGATTTCAAGAGTAGAGGGATTAACTAGGAAAGAACGTGAGGATCTAGTTTTTTTCTCTCCTGGAATTTTAGTCCTTGATTATTCATTGTAAAATTCCATAATGAATTGAACTTGATCAGAGCCTGTCTATAAGTAATACTCCACATGTTCCTCTTTGCCACCTATATTTGAGATATAAGCATGATGTGGCAGAGTTGCAGATCCTCTGGATTTTTAAGTAATTGAGTAAAATAATACAATTAAATATTATTCTAAATATGTGAGTGTAAGGGACTAATACTGTTGGGTGCCATTGAGTCGGTTCCAACTCAGAAGACCCTACGTACACCGTAATAAAACCTTGTCTGCACCTGCACCGCCCTCACAGTTGTAGCTGTGTTTGAGCTCATTGTTGCAGCTACTATGTCAGTTCATTTTGTTGTGGGTCTTCATCTTTTTCACTGATCCTCTACCAAGCATGATGTGTTTCTCCAGCTACTGGTCCTTCCTAATAACATACCAAAAGTACAATGAGACTTAAGTCTTGCCATCTACAATTCTAAAAAGCATTCTGGCTGTGCTTATTCCATGTAAGATTTTACTCTTTTTGCACTCTGTGATATATTCGGTATCCTTTGCCAACACCATCATTCAAAGGCATCAATTCTTCTTCGGTCTTCCTTATTCATCATCCAGCGTCTGCATGCGTATGAGGCAATTAAAAAGACCGTGACTTGCACCAGGCACACCTTAGTCCTCAAAGTGATACCTTTGCGCTGTAAAACTTTAAAGAGGTCTTTTGCTATAGATTTCCCCAGTGCAGTACTTCATTTGTTTTCTTGATTGCTGCTTCCATGGGCATTGATTGTGGATACAAGTAAAATTAAAGCCTCAACAATTTAGTCTTTTTGCATTTATTGTCATGTTTCTTGTTGGTTCACTTGTGGGGATTGTTTTATGTTGAGGTGTAATCCATACTGAAGGCTGTAGTCTTTGATCTTCATCAGTAAGTGCTTGAAATCCTCTTAGCTTTCAGCAAGCAAGGTTGTATCATCTGCACATCACACGCTGTTAATGAGTCTTCCTCCAATCCTGACAATCAGATTCTTCAGATAGTCTAGCTTCTTGGATTATCTGTTCAGCATATAGATTGAATAAGTATTATATAAATGAGTATTATAAATATGGGAGAGTAAAAGGATACACTGTTATCAATGGTAAAATAAACTATTCTGTGTTTTATGTTTTTAAAATTGAATACTGTTATATATTCCATTCAGGAGTCCTAGTGTGGCACTGTGGATTAATGCACTGGACTGCAAAGTCAATTGAACTGCAAAGTTGGTGGTTCAGGCTCACCAGCCACTCCTCAGAAACCCTATACAGGGTCGCTATGGGTCGGAATCAACTTGACAGTACTTAACAACAAATGCCATTCTGCAACTTTTTTTAAAATTTAACAATAAACATGCTTATAAATTTCACAAAAGCTTATTTATAATCATCTGTGTGCTAAAAGGTTTGTTAATCATCATCTATGTGGAGTCCTGGTGTGGCACCATGGATTAATGGGCTGGACTGCAAAGTCCATTTGATCTACAAGGTCGACAGTTCAAACTCACCAGCCATTCCTCGGAAACCCTACACAGGTTACTATGAGTTGGAACTGACTCAACAGCACTTCACAACAACATGTGCTATAAAGCAACCTAGTGTGATGTGTTATAGTGTAAGCACTGGACTGCTAACCGCAGAGTCAGCAGTTGAAACCCACCACCTGATCTGAGGGAGAAAGATGAGGTTTTCTGCGTCCATAAAGATATATAGCCTCTGAAACGCTATACAGGGTCAGAATTAACTCAGTGGCAATGGATTGTGTTTTTTTGTTTGTTTGATTGTGTGCTATAAAATAACATATATAGAAGTTTTATTCTTGGCCTTTCGGCTTCTGTATATTATTTTTTATAAATATGCTATCATTTATTCCTGTATAATCTTAAACCAAATTGTTATAGTCAAAGAGCTATTTTCAAAGGCGAGGTGAATACTAAAAATGGGTGGTTTGAAGTTCTGATAACACTGTAGTGGGAAAGGCACATACATGTCTCTTAGTCAGAGCTTTTTGGGCTATCATGCATTACAGGACCAGATGTTTTCAACTTCTCGTACTAAATTTGAAAAAAATCTTCAAACGACTTCCTTTTCATTGTAGGTGAAGCAGCAATTTAAAATAGTGAGCATGTTGAGAAAGATTCTATAATCCAGTGTCAGCCATATTCTAAAGTGGTTTGTCTACTCCCTCTACCTGCCTTCTACTTTTTGAAAGTGGTCTTATTTATTTGTGTGTGGGGAAAAAACAACAAGAAATTGGAGGTTTTGTCTTCTCTTCTTGGAAGGTTATTTCTACACCTGATTTGGAAGGATTTTTTTTTATTATTTAATACTTCACATCTCTGTTGTTAGATTATAGACAGTTGAAATACACATATATATGAAGGGGATTCAATATGTTAATGGAAAAAAATTCGTTATCTTTTAATTCCACTTTTTCTACAAACTTTCTGAAGTCCATTCATACTTAAGGGATTCCGAAAGTCAGTTTTTCTTTATCTTAAAAAAAAATAAATGATTATTGTATCCTTTGTTAATAGCTTTCCTTGTTAACACTACTATCATATTTGAGATATAAAAGAAAATGAAAGTAAACAGTATTAATATTGTTTTCTTATCATTATATGGAGTCCTGGTATAGTGCTGTAAGATAAGCACTGGACTGCTCATCTCAAGGTTGGTGTTTCAAACCCTCTAGCCACTCCCCAGAAACCCTCCATAGGGTTCCTGTGAGTCAGAACCAGCTTGACGGCACTAACCAAAAAAAAAAAAAAAATTAAATACTAATAGCTAATAACAGTATCATTCACCTTGGATTGGAGCATGAAATATATTGGCTTTTATGTGTAATTTTTGGTACACTTTGATACTACAATAATACTTTTATTCAATTTACATAAGTAATATTTAATTGTATTCTGGGAAAACATATTCATTTTTTTTATATATGTTTGTTGTTATTGTTGTCAAGTACTGTTAAATAAGTTCCAACTCATAGTGACCCTGCATAGGGCTTCTTCCAAGGAGCATCTGGTAGGTTTGAACCAGTAACATTGCAATTAGCTGTATAGTGCTTATCCTACAGCATCACACTAGGACTCACTATATATATATATATTGTTGTTGTTGTTGTTGTTAAGTGCCATCGTGTTGGTTCTGACTAATATCAACCCTGTATAAGGTTTCTGAGGTGTAGCTGGTGGGTTTGAACTGCTGACACTGTGGATCACAGTCCAGTGTTGATTCTACAGTGCCACACCAGGAGTCCTAATATATCATTGTGTTGTTAAGTGCCATCGAGTTGGTTCCGACCCATAGCGACCCTTTATAGGGTTTCTGAGGAGCAGTTGGTGAGCTTAAACTGCCAGCTTTGCAGTTCAAAGAGACTTTGCAGTCCCACGCATTAACTCACAGTGCCACACCAGGATAAAGTAACCCTTGATATAGAAGTTACTGTGAGTTTTTTCCTGTTCTTATTAGTAAAAGGAGATTATTGATGACAAGTAGTCCCAGTTACCATTAGCTGTTCTAACAGAGTTCCAACTGGCATTTGTATAAGCTTTGTCACTTTCAAACTTGGATTGGCTGACCTACTTTTCAGATAAACATAGAATCTATTGAGAATTATTTGTGTATCTTTAGAAAATTATTTAAAAATTAAATTTAGATCGCTGTAAATTTAATCACCCAGCATTTATTTCCAATGCTGTAAGAAATGTGGACACATTCTTGACACAAAATGAATGTTTTTTTCTCTTTTTAGATGGGCCATCTTACTCTGGAAGACTATCAGATCTGGAGTGTGAAAAATGTTCTTGCCAACGAATTTTTGAATCTCCTTTTCCAGGTATGCTTATGGTGTATGACAGGTACCAGTAGTACTGTATCATTTGTTACATAGGAGCAGAGTTATTACATCTATGTCTCACGTTGATATTATTTTCTTAACATTGGCTCATTGCTAGGCTGTAAAACCATGACTAATTACAGAGAGAGCAACATTATTATGTATAACACCTGAGAGATGGTAAGATACAGCTTTAGTGCCTGCTGAGGCTTCTCAGAATCATGACAAGGGAAGTGGGAAGCATCGTGTATTTGATTATTTGTTTATCTTAGCACTTGTGGAAAGCTGCATGTAGATACACAGAGAACAATTTAAATTTTTAAAGCGATCATAATTTGCTGTTTTTCTTCATTGTTACCTTTTTTAAAGGTCTGTTCTGAGGAATTAGGCAGTGTGACTGGAAAGATAACATAAAAAGTCAGCTGTAAAAATTTCCAGGTGTACAGTGTTCCCAGTTAGTAGGTTTAACTACAAGGCTGTCTCTTAGTCTTTGTTCTTTAGACGGTCTGAGAAAGATTTGACGGGCAAAGAAAGTAGAGAAGCTGCCAGGAGTGAACATTAAGTGCTTGCCAGATTTTAAACTATTTTACTGTCATTTTCTTGTTCCATTTTTTTAAGCATAATTAAAGTTTTCATAGTTCTTCATAGTTAAGCTTATTTAATAGTGGCATTTTAATTTCTCCTTATTTTCCTTCCCTTAGAAAAACACTCCTATAAAGATCAGATAGTTTGGTATCTTTTATCTTTCATGGTCTTTCTTTTTAAATAAAAAAGGATTCATCTGTGTCAGCTATATTAGAATAACTTAGAAATTGGTCTCTGCCTGACAGCCAAAGACTAATTATTACAAATTTGACCCTTATGTAACCTGATATGCCTACAATGTCCATTTAAATCAGTCAGTTGCTTCACTTTCAGCTTCTAGCAATGATTCAAATTGATTGCAGTATAAATTATGTACAAAAGTAATATAAATCATCACTATAAACTGAATCAACTTGCTTGGTAAAATGGGGATTTAGCAGCTGATTTCATCTCATTTAAATAATACCCTTACTAGTGTGTTCTGTAGACTTTTACTCTAGGCTTGCTTTTGTTCTTGTGTGCTTTTGTCGAACTTGACAGGCTGATTTTAAATGTGCGAAGGGCCAAAAGATCATATTGAAGAAGAACAGAGAGGACTTACTGTACCAGATATTATGACTTATTATCAAGTGACCATAGTTAAGACCATGAGAGAAAGATGAGGCAAACATTTAAAGCCTTGGAAACCCTATACAGGGTCGCTATGAATCGGAACCGACTCGATGGCACACACAACAACTGCCATAGTTAAGACAATGTGATATTTGCATAAAATTAGACCAGTGGAACAGAATATAGAATCCTTACATGTACCCAGATATACACGATCACTTAATTTATGACAAAGATGACAATGCAATAAAGAAGGGAAAGGGGTGTTCATTAAATGGTGCTGCATCAGTTGGTGTCCTCCTGTCATATACAAAAGTTAATTCCATGTAGATTATAGACATAAATATGAAAGGTAAAGTTAGACTTCTTCACCAAATTAATTAAGAACTTTTATAGAGATTCCACTGAGGGTGAAAAACCACAGAGTGGAAGAAGATAGGTGCAACCTAAGACTTGTATCTACTGCATGTAAAAAAGAAAAATAATTACAAAAAAATACAAAATCCCAATATAAAAGTGTCTAAAAGACTTGGACAGAAAATTACCTGTTCAAGACTGAACAAGTATTCACAAAAGGTAGTATCAAAATAGCTAATGAATTTATGAAAATGACTAGCCTCGTTAGTCACCATGGATATACATATTGAAACCACAATTGAAATACTATTGGGCATCTACCAGAATGGTTATGTAATTAGTAATGTGCAGTGTTGGTGAGGATAATGAGCAGCTGGAACTCTTAAAGATTGCTAATGGGAATATAAATTGGTAGAGCCACTTTGGAAAAATTTTTGGCAATATTTATGAAAGTTGATTAATGTATGCCCTGTGACTCAAAGTCTACCCTACGTGTACACCTGTAAAAACTTGTACACATGTGTACCAACAAAGATAGTAGTATGTTCTTACAAGCACTATTGTTAATAGTCAAAGATAGAAAATACCCCAAATATCTGTCAACATTGTTGTAGTTCTGTCAAGTGAGTTCCAACTCATAGCAACCCAATATTGGGTTTCCATGGAGCTACTGGTGCATTTGAACTGCTGACCTTGTGATTCCAAACCGACCTTGTGGTATTGCGCTTATCCTCCAGCACCACACCAGGGGACTCCCTGTCAACATTAGATGAGTTAATAAATTGTGACATGCATCAATAGTGAAATACTGCTCAGGGAGAACATCCCCTCCTGCTCTGGGTTTAGGCTGTTCTGAGCAACTCTCATAAAATAAAGGAACAAAAATGAGCCCTGTCACCCAAAGTCGGAGACTTGGTTAGTTAAAGGTGGAATTTAAGTGAGAATTATGTCCATCCCAATAATAAATAGGAGCTACTGCTGAGTTTGAACTGCCGACCTTAGGATTCAAACCAACCTTGTGGTCCTGTGCTTATCCTACAGTGCCACACCAGGACTCCCTTTCAACATTAGATGAATAAATAAATTATGGAAACCTTATATTGGGTTGCTATGAGTCAGAACTCACTCAACAGCACTTAACAACTACAGCAACAATATTGACAGATAGTTGGCTGTTTCCTGTCTTTGACTATAACAGTAGTGCTTCTAAGAACATACAACTATGTCTTTTGGTGTACATGTAGGGTAGACTTTATATAGGAAATGCATGGTTTAAAAAAAAAAAAGAAAGAAAGAAAGAAATGAACTAATGATACACACAACAACATAGGTGAGTCTTACAAACATAATATTGAATGGAAAATATCAGACCCCAAAACCAGTTTACCATGATAGAAGTCAAGTCAAGTTTGTTGAGTTGGTTCTGACAGAGACCTGTACAGGGTTTCCTAGAAACACTGGTGGGTTTTGACAGCCAACCTTGTGGTAACAAACAGTTCAGTGCTTATCATATAGCGCCCTACCAGGACACCTCTGAGATGTTAAGAATGTACATTTTCTTGGTTGGGTGATAGTTACAGAGTTATGGCTACTTTGTAAAAAGTCACTGAGTTTAGGATTTGTACACCTTTATTAAATTTCAATAAGCACAGTTAAATCTTAACAAATAAGCTTAACAAATAAATCTCAAAAACCCATTGTCAATAGGACAGTAGATAAATCATGGTGTATTCTAACAGTGGAATATTGCTCAACAATAAAAAGGAACGAGCTACTGATAGAAATGTGGATGAATCTGAAAACTACCATGTAGGTCACTGTTATGTAAATTTACTTCAGAAGGTAAACCTGTAAACAGATATTAAACTCCAGCAAATAATACAAATAAATGCTATGTTGTTTCTAGAGGCAGTTAGCTATACACTCCTGTAGGAAAGGCTGTACTGGTGTCTACAATTTACTTTAACATGCATCCAAAAAATAAGAGGGTTGATGAATGAATTGAGAAATAGATGCAGGCTTAGTAGTGTATTAATGTTGAAATCAGGGCAATGAATATGAGTGCTTACTATAAAATTCTTTCAATCTTTCTGTATGTTTAAAAATTTTCATGTTAAAATGCTATCAAATCTTCTGTGATGACATTTAGGGGATGCAAATGAATGAAGGATCAATAAGCTTTACAAAGCACGTTCAGCATTGGTAGTAACAATTTTTCTCAATTTGCATTGCATTCAAGCTCATCAGGGATAGGGAAGCTTTTTCCTTTTTTGTTGTTTTTTATTAACTTTTTATTGTGAATTGAGTGAAGGATTACACAACAGATCATCAGTTTCACATTCAACCATAAACTTTGTAGTGAACCATACACTTTGTTTTAGTACACAGTTGTAATCCCCTTCATGTACCCACTGTTTAACAGCATTTACTTCTATTACCCTACACCGGGTCGCTATGGATCGGAATCGACTCGATGGCAACAACAACAACAACAAACCATTTAGTTGGGAGTCTTGCTGTAGTGCTGCGGGTTAATGAGCTGGTCTGCAAAGTTGGTTTGAACCACAAGGTCAGTGGTTCAAGCTCACCAGCCACTCCGCAAACATCCTATACAGCATCACTCGGAACTGATTCCAGGACATTTAACCTCAACAACAAACCCTTTAGCTCATGAGTTCCTTTTGTTTGTGGATTTTCTTGTCATTTTCATTTCTGTTGTGTTAATGTTTACTAAATCTTTCTGATATTCCTCTTTTTTTATTTTTATGTGCAGATGTATTCTTTTTGTTTGAGTTCCTTGTTGTTGTTAAGTGCCATCAAGTCGGTTCTGACTCAGAGTGACCCTGTATAGGGTTTCCAAGGAGCAGCTGGTGAGTTTGAACTGCCAGCCTGGTGGTTCAAACAGATCTCGCGGGTCGAGTACTTATCCTTAGTGCCTCATTTATTAATTTTTTTCCTTGCTTAAAACAGTGATTTATCTGGAAATCTACTTGACTTCCTTGCCTTTAGAAGTTCTGCATCTATACTTTCTCTCTTTGCTTTGTAGTTGACTTCATTATACATTGATGTCTCTGGTCCCCTGTTTTAAGTCCTGTAGGTTTGTTTTACTTTAAATACTTCCAGTTCTGGTATGGCGCTGTGGGTTAATGTGCCAGACTTGAAAGCCATTTGAACTGCAAGGTTGGCGGTTTAAGCTCACCAACTGCTCCTCAGAAACCCTATACAGAGTCGCTATGGGTCGAAACCGACTCGATGGCATTTCACAACAAAAATAACATCTCTGGATTGAGTTCTGGGTGGTGTTATCATAATCTCAGGTGGTTGTTTGCTGTTGTTGATTCTCAGTCCAAACAGTGCTCATTAGCATTTTTTGTAAAGTTGGTCTGTCATTGCAAATTCCTTTAATTTCTGTTTGTTTGGAAATGTTCTAATTTTGTCATCATATTTGAGGGACAGTTTTGTTGGGTATATGATTCTTGGTTGGCATTTCTTTTCTCTCAGAGTTTTGTAAATGTCATTCCATTGCCTTCTTGTCTGCATGGTTTCTGCTGAGAAGTCAGAGCTTGGTCTTACTGGTTCTCCTTTGTAGATTAACTTCACTTTTCCAGAACTACTCTCAGGATTCTTTCCTTGTCTTTGATTTTGGAAAGTTTGGTTATGATATGTCTTGGTGATTTTCTTTGGGATCTATCCTGTTTGGGCTTTAGTCATTTTCTTGTATGCTTATCTTTTCCTCTTTCAAGATGTTGGGGGAGTTTTCTTCCAACAACTCTTCAACAATTTTCTGTGTGCTTGCCTCTTTCTGTTCTGAAATTCTAGTCACCTGTAAGTTGTTCCTCTTTATGGTGTCCTGTATAACTCTTTTGCTTTCTTCAGATTTTTTATGCTTTTTTCTGATTGTCCTTCTAGCATACTAGTATTGAGAGATTTATATCTTCAGCTAACTAACTCAGGCTCTCGTTGCTTTGTATCTACTCCTTTGCCCTTTAAATGTATTGTCCATTTCTGAGATCTTAGTATTACGCTTCTGGATTTTTAACTGCAGATTTTGTATTGTTCCAGAATTTCCGTTTCTTATTGTATGTTCTTGTAGTGTTTTCCTGAATTATTCTAAAGTTTTTTCTGTGTTCTCTTTGATTTTTTTTTTTCCTATAGATGCTTTGAAGATACCTAATTATAATTCTTTTGAAATCTTTTTCAGTTCTATTACATTTTCTCCCTCAGAAATTTCTCTGGCTCTTCATCTTGTTCATTTGCTTGATCCATTTTCTCTTATTTCTTTATGTGAGCTAAAATTGTTATCTTGGGGCATTGTAGGGTTGTTGTATCTGTAAAAACGAACAGTGCAGTTGTTGGACCCAGAGGGAAGAAATATCTGCAGGGGCTCCTGCAATTCAAGGAACTCTGGAGGTGGCTGTGGAAGAGATGTGACAGCCGAAGCCGAGTTCCTGGCCCCGATGGAGTTCCTGTTAGCCTCAGTGTAATCTGTGTTCAAGGCACTCAGTCCAGAAGTCATTTGTGGGGGCCCTTCAGTGTCAGGACCACAGGGAAGGTTGGGGCAGGGTGACTAGTTAAATACTGCTCTGTGGGTTTTGTAGGTCTGGAGCCAAATCCACCTGAATTCAGGCACCAAAGCAGTGCAGCCTGCCCCCACCTCACACTGGTTTGGCTCCCAACCATGAAGCTCCACACTCCTGGAGAGCAGGGTTTATGCCGTGGGTGGATGAAGGTGGGAGCTAGCCACACTTCTTGTCACTAGTGGAGTGTGGGGAAAAGCTGTCACTGCTGAGCAAATCTACTCTGCTGGTCTCCCACACTGCCAAAGCTGCTCACAAGATGGTGGAGCTGTGTTTAGCCAGACTTTCACCTGAGTTAGTCTCCCTCTTCCTCTCTCACCAACCCAGCTCGACCTCGTCCCCACCAGCACGCGGTCCACCTCTCTGAACTTTCTTACCAAGTTCAGGATACCAGAATTTTCATCTGCATCTTTTATTTTGTCCCTTGTATCTTTGTTGTAGAGGGTCCGTATAAGAATGTCTGTGTAGTCCACTGGCTTGTTAGAAGTTCCTGGGGAACCTTTTTTCCGCCAAAATTTATAACATCATTGATAGGACATGCAAAATTATCAACTTAAAAATTATCCTGGTATACTTGGTCAAACATTTAATTAACTCACCCCTAATGTGATGGCTCAGACTGCTGGTGTGGTGCTGTCGGATCAGCACTGGACTTCAGACCATAAGGTTAGCAGTTCAAACTCACCAACTGTTCCTCAGAAACCCTGTACAGGGTTGCTGTTAGTTGGAACTGACTTGATAGCACTTAACAACAACAACAATATATATGATGCGTACTGGTGTGACACTGTAAGATAAGCACTTGTTGTTAAGTGCCGTCGAGTCGATTCCAACCCATAGCGACCCTGTATAAGGTTTCCAAGGAGCAGCTGGTGAGCTTAAACCGCCGACCTTGCAGTTCAAACAGCTTTGCAGTCTGGTGCATTAATCTACAGCGCCACACCAGGACTCCAGAATAAGCACTAGACAGCTAATTTTCTTTTTTTTTTTTTTCCTATTTCACATAGAAATTTGGAAACTAGCCTCCATTGAAATGATTTCTTTAAAAACAATAAAACCAAAAGTTAAAATTTGCTCAAGTGAACATTTGAAATACTTTTATTGGTAATATATTAGTTGAAAGCTCTTACTAATACAGGTTTTCATTAAGAAAGTAGATCTCATGCAGTCAAGTCATTGTCACCAGTCACCAGTGAACTTAAAGTCGTCACTTTTTTCCTAGGTGTGTCATATAGTCCTCGGGTTAAGACCAGCTACTCCAGAAGAGGAAGGACAAATTATTAGGTAAGTTTGTAGTTTAACTTTATGTAGTTTTCATTACTTATGTGAAATTTCTAACACCTGAAATACATTAGTTACTGTTGGTAAGTGCAGTCAAGTTGGTTCTGACTTGTAGCAACTCCCTGTAAGATTTTGGAGGCTGCACATCTCTGCAGGAACAGAAAGCCTCATCTTTCTCCTACAAAGTGGCTGTTGGTCTCCACCTGCTGACCTTGTGGATCACAGTCCAGTGTTTATTGTCCAAATCCACCACGCTTCTTATTAATTTAACTGTAATAATTACAGTAAAACTGTTTTCTCCAGAAATAATTACATACTGAAATGCTTTTGTTAAGTACATTTCTAGCCAAGGGCATGAATTAATTCAGAAGTTAAGTTGCATTTAACATGAAAACTGCGCTGAATAATATAGTTTTTGTAGTTAAAAACAAAACAAACCATTTTATAGATGAAAGGATAGCAAATTTTTTTACTACAAAAATGATTAGTGTTTATCATCGAGAAATTAGTAGAGCTAAGCAAAGAATACCCACAATCTCAAAAATACCCATGTTTGCAAATAATTGTTATTGATTCACGTATTCACACATACACAAGTACTCAGTGGAATTTTAAAGGTTTTCACAAAAATGGAAATATTCTGAAATAGTATTTTCATTTCTGGTTCTTTTTTCATTCCAGGTCATATAAAATGATACTTTCATATATCAGTGTGGCTCTGTAGGATAAACACTGGACTGCTAACTGAAAGATTGGCAATTCAACACACCAGCCATTCCTTTGCAGGGTCACTTTGAGTCAGAACTGACTCATTGTCACTTAACAACAACAAAAACGGCTTACAGTATAGTTTCCTTTAATGTTTTCCTCCTTCCACCTTTTTTTTGTTTGTTTGTTTTTAAAGTTTTACTTTATTGTTGTTGAGACTGTACACAGAAACCATACACCTATTCAACCAGTTCTCCCTGTGCGACCACTCTCACCGTCCTTTTCTATGTTGTTCCTTCCCCATTCACGGAAACTCAGTGCCCCCTTTCAAGTTACTGTTATCACTTTATCCGGATAGTTAGTTCTGAAGAAATTCATGCTCAAGGCAGACGTTTTTTCCTACTTAAGTTAAACTCTTGTTTGGTTCTGAGAACTTCAGGGGATAATTCTGGTGTTTTAAAGATGACCTCAGGGCATTAGTTTCAAGGATTTATGCAGCCCCACTAGCTTTAGAAAATCTGTATTCCATGAGAGTTTGAATTTCTGTTCTGCATTAACCCCTTTTTGATCAGGAGTCCTCCATAAAATCTTTGATGTGAATGCTCAGTGATAGTAGTTCTCCTGGTCTCATAGCTAAGAAGGCAGTAGTTGTTCATGGAGGCAGTCAGATACACGTTCCATATCCTACTTCGGGCTTCCCTTCTTTCTCTTTTGCTTCAGGTGAATAGAGACCAAATATTGTGCCTTGGATATGGCCCCTTGCAAGTTTTTAAGACCCCAGACACTACACGCAGTGAACTAGGAGATAGAAGAGAAGCATGAAACATATTTTCAATATCAACTGTGACTGGGATGTCTCAGTACTATGACCTTTAAGTTCCAAAAAAAGGAACCAAATCCCATAAGGGCTTATAATCTATAAGATTTCCATTGCCTTATTTTGGGAAGTAAACACCAGGGCTTTCTTCCTAGTCTATTTTGGTCTGGCAATTCCTCTGAAACCTGTCCACTGTGGGTGACCCTGCTGGTATTTGAAATAGTGGTGGCACAGCTTCCAGCACCATAGCAACATGCACGATACTACAGTTCCAACTAAGAACTAAGTGGTAGAAATTCACCAACATCCCAGCAGTGCTACTCCTAGATGTCTACTCAAGAGACATCAAAGTTTATACATGAATATTCATAGCAGTATGAGTCACAATGGCCCAAACATGGAAGCAGCCCAAATGTTCTTCAGCTTTTGCATGGGTAAACAAAATGCAGGGTACCCATACAATGAAATACTATTCAGTAGTTTAAAAAGAACAAACTGCTGACATGCGTGACAACATAGATGAATTTCAAAGTCATGCTAGTGGAAGAAGCCAAATGTAAAAGACCACCTGTGTATTCTTTTATTTATCTGAAATGTTTTTAGAAGTCAGATCTTACAGAGGCAGCAGAAGGAGAGTAGTGGTTTCCTGGGCCTGAGCTGGGTGGCAAGGATAAGCTGTCAGTGGCATGAAAGAACTTTTTGAGTCATGGAAGTATAAAACTGGATTGTGGTGATGGTGGCTCACATCTGTAAAAAATCATTGATGTGCACACTTAAAACAAGTAAATTTCATGGCATATAAATTATTCTTCAATAAAAAATTTTTAAGACATCATTGTGATGAGTTATAATTATTTTATGACTCTTGAAACTGGTTTATCCATGGAAACTGTAATGTGTTGTTAACTGCATTGTGACAGAATCCTAAATACGTATATTTCTTGTATGTTTTTTTCTTTGTAAAACCTCCTAATGATAATATGTGTATATTGTAGTCATCTGTTTCACATGACTGTGTCTATTATTGTTGAGATGTTTTCCCTTTTTTTTGAAGTTTTGTTATAAATTATGTATAATGAAACATTTGCCATTTTAACCACCTGTAAGTGTACAATTTGGAGTCCTGGTGTGGCACTGTATGCTAATGTGTCAGACTGCAATGTCATTTGAACTGCATGGTCAGTGGTTCAAGCTCACCAGCTGCTCCTTGGAAACCCTATACAGGGTTGCTATGGGTCAGAATCGACTTGTACAACAACAAGTGTACAATTTACTGATATTAATTGCATTCACCATGTTATACAGCAATCATCATTATCCATTTTCAATAGTTTGCATCCCTTTAAACAGAACTTGGAGTCCTGGTGTGGTGCTGTAGGATAAGCACTGGACTGCTAACCATAAGGTTGACAGTTCAAACCCTCCAACCACTCCTGGGAAACCCTATACAGGGTCACTTTAAGTCAGAACTGATTCGTCGACACTTAACAAACAGAACTTGATGCCCTTTAAGTCATAAGTCAATTTTTCCCTTCCCCTACTCTCTGGTACCACTAATAAAGTTTTGCCTGTATGCATTTTCATATTCTGGATATTCCATATAAGTGGGATCATTCATTACTTGTCTTCTTGTGTCTGACATACTTCAGATAACTTCTGTTAATGTACTAACTTTTGTGTGTATAGGGGATGGCTGGAACGCGAGAGCAGATATGGTCTGCAGCCAGGACACAATTGGTTCATCATCTCCATGCAATGGTGGCAACAATGGAAAGAATATGTTAAATACGTAAGCAAGATTCCAGTTTTCCTACGTTGTTCTATGGAATGTTTCAGCTCTGTCAGTCTTGATTTGACCATTAATAAAATGCTTTACTCTACATCATGACATATTGAAGGGGAAGAAAATGAACATTGATTTGATACTGTGGACTGGGTCTGTGATTATTACATGTTGGTAGTTAAATTCCTTCCCTTGTGACAATCTTTTGTGGGCTGTAATATTTGGGATTGTGGTGCCTGTACAGGTCATGCACCTTACATGCCTCATTTGAACTTCAGAGCATACCCGTGAGGGAGATATTAGTATTACCATTATACGTGTGAGGAACCTGATGCTGAGAGAAAAAGGAGCTTGAAATATCTTCCTTAAGGTGGATAATCTAAAATTAATCTTGGATTATGATTTTAAAGCCTATGCTCATTCAACCACTTCGTTCACATTATGTTTCAAAAAGTTGAAGACCCTTGGTAAGAAATGTTGATGACCTATTTAGAAAGTTAATTCTGGATTTCAGAGCTAACATTAGTTCAGAATTTCTTAAGATAATTTGCCATTGTCCAAGTTAATCATTAAAGAGGACAGTCTTATTACCAAATATTCTGGAATCATATGCTTTTAGTATTTTCAGAAGGAATTTTTTTTCCCCAGAATTAGTGTACTAAAAAGAATAATGCCAGTAATCCAGTTTCTCTATTCTTGGGGGACCAATTGACATGTACACTCATTGTCCGATACCAAATGATCACTAACCAAAATTCTATGAATTTGATTCAGAGTTTTTCATATATACCCTTTTCTGTCATTGCTTATTATCAAAAGATAATAATAATAAAATGATAGGGTATTTACATTATGTACTTCACCTCATTGTTCTGTCTGATTTTGCTTTTTACTTCTAGAATTTGTTTATTGTAAAGTATAGACTTAGGTGTCACTAAGGAGTGAGAAATAGGCAAATAACTTCAAGCACATTGTAAGTAGAAAATGAAGCCATTGGAATAAAACATCACAGTGTTTCTTGTGGAACACTTTTATGGTCTGTGTTGCTCTTATTTTGTTCCTTAGAATGACTGATTATTAATACTTTACTCAAAGAATTACCTAATTTAGCCTTTTGTTCGTTAAAGTATTATTTTCTTTTCCAATAGGAACATAGGAGTCCTGTTGGTGTAGTGGGTTACGAGTTGGACTGCTAACCACAAGGACAGCAGTTTGAACCCACTAGCCACTCTGCAAGAGAAAGATGAGAACTTTTGCTCCCATAAAGATTTACAGCCTCAGAAACCCTATGCAGAGTCGCTGTGAGTCAGAACTGACTAAACAGCACACCAGCCACCCTGTTAGGGACATGATAGAAGTCAAGCGTCTAGCAGCATATGTCCTCTGTGAACAGAGGTACACCGCCAAGAACATGAGCCTCATTTGTTCTTGCTTTCCATAACCCTTCTCTGTGTTAAAGGAATTAGGGGAGAGACATGGAGAAAGGACTCTGTCCTTAAGAGACATATTTCTCTCCAGACTCTGAAATACTCAATGAGGGAGCTTCAAAAAGTTTATGGAAAAATGGAATTGAAAAATAAAGGAATTTTTCCATAAACTTCTTGTAACCTCATGTTATAAACACCCAAAGACTTGGATGAACCTGGAAGACAGTATGCTGAGTGAAATTGTTGTTGTAGTTGTTAGGTGCTATTGAGTCGGTGCCAACTCATAGTGACCTTATGCACAGCAGAATGAAACACTGCCCAATCCTAGGCCAACCTCACTATTGTTGCCATGCTTGAAATTAGTGAGTCACAAAAGGGACAAGTATTGTATGAGATCAGTGTTGTAAAACGTTAAAAGGTTCAAAGAAACAATCCATGATGATTACCGGGGAGAGAAGCAGGGAGGGTAAACACCTGTTAACATGGGTAACAGGGCAGGCAGTATAATACAAGAGAGAGGTTAGCACAGGGAAGAGGAAAGTAGCGGGAGGCACAGGGAAGAATGCACTGTTACAGTGAATAGAAGTAAATATTGTTAATTGTTGGTACCTGGAAGGAATTTCAATCATTGGAATGAAGCATTTGTTGAATGTAGAACTGATGATCATTTCTCTAAACATTCATTCAATTCACAAAAAAAAAAAAAAGAACATTGACTAACTGTTGTGAAAAACCTGGGAAGAGAATACTAGTTCATGTGGCGGAGAAGGCTGCAATACTTATTTAACACAGTGGGCTAAGTGCTGTCCTTCCTGAAGAGATGTATTAATTAGAAAAATGTTCTTTGTGAAATAAAAAGTTGTTCTTAAATGCCATCAAGTTGGTTCTGACACATAGCGACCCTCTATAGGGTTTCCGAGGCTGTGAATCGTTGTGGGAGCAGAAACTTTTTCTTTCACAGAGCGCTGGCGCTTTGGGGTTCTCAGTGTAGTGCTTATCATCTGAAGCCACCATGTTCCCAGATAAAACGTAGCTTCTTAAGTGCAGATCAGTTTTTTGTGTGTGTTTCCTGAGTGACACTCTAGGCTTGGTTTTCTCCACCTGTAAAATGCAAGCAATAATCTTGCGTTGCCTCCTAGAAAGTTAGGGAAGTAAATGAGTTGATGCTATTAAGTGGTACATAGTGAGTACTCAGTAAGTATACAGCTGTTAGTCTGAGGTCCCAGTTTACAGTAATGGTAGTGAGTCAAGACTCTGGAGTCAGGTGTCCCGGACTGGGGTCCTGGTCCTGCCACTTACTATCTGACCTACAGCAGCAGTTTATGAAATGTTTTCTCCTCTTTGATCTGTTAACCTGGAAGATACTAGCAATCCCTCCATCATTTGAAAATCAGCTCTGAATAAATTCCAGTGCCTTTCATTGGAAGAGTGGCAAGATTTAAAATAAAATCTAGGTGCCTTTCCACATACCAATTAAGTTCAGTGGATTCAAATTTTTAATTGGCAATACAGGTTTAGGCTTACTGTTAAAACTTCATAATGAAGTTTTAAATATAAAAATTCCCCTCATTGTTAAAGTGTGGGGGAAGTGCCAGATAATCTTAGGTATAAAATAACCCTAATTTATGGTAATAAAGGTACTCTCATTCAATTTTGTTTAACACTCTGATTATTTTTAGGAGAGAGTCTCAGTTTGGTGCTAATGTGCTGATCCACCACTTGATAATTTCTCTTTATATTGTTTAAGATAGATTTTATTTTCTATAGAGCAGTTTTACACTTACATAACACCACACAGAAAGTACTGAGAGGTCACATAAGTCCCCTCTCCGTACTGCACACAGTTTTTTCTATGAGTTTTACCCTTGAAGAAACTTAAGCTTAGAAGTATATTACTGTGCAAGGTCTCGTAGCTGGTCACAGAATTCAACTATAGAGCCCTGCCCATAGCTCTTAACTGTGTACTTCATTCCACTCATCTTTTACATTTATATATATGTATCTTTTCAGCCACAGGAAATAGTTGAAAATGGTAACTATAGTTATTGTTAAATGATATAATCTGAATACATGTGGTATTTATTCTCTTCATATTTTTTGTACTTTCTACAGTAACCATGTAATCTTTCATAGTAAAAAATATTACTTAACCTTTTTAATAATCATTATCAGAGAAGTCTTCATGGTTTCCTCTTTTCAGCAGAATAAATTCTCAATACTTCATGTAACATAGAAGTTTTCCACAATCTGTTTCCAGTTTTCCTACTAATTTTATTTGTATATATTCCTCCTCCTTTAAGAGATTGAAATGTAGTTACATATAATGTAAATGCTTTTTTTTACATAAATGTAGTTTTAAAATGCTTATAGCCAATCACAGGAGAGTTAGAAATAACAGATAATTTTAGGATTCATTTTAGTAGGCTACATAGTTGTTGACTTAGTAAGTTTTGCTCTTTATTCTCTGACTGTGATTTTTAGGACACTAACCCTGTTGTAATTGAGCCGTCATCTGTTCTGAATGGAGGAAAATACTCCAATGGAACAGCAATAAATGCTTTGGAGCAGAGTGAAGATAGACTTGGAGGTGGCAGCCTGAGTTATCTGAACAACACAGAAGAGAAATTTTCAGACAACATTTCTTCTGCATCTGAAGCCTCAGAAAGTGCTAGCAGTGGTAAGTATGACTTGTTCCCCTTGAGTTTCAGTCAGGGTCAGGTCTTAAAGGAGTTTGCTTTGGCAGAGGGGAAAGTGAAGGGAGTATCAGCAGCAGGCTTCCATTCATAGAAGTAAGTTTCGAATGAGTCAGTTATATATAATTGTTGTTGTTAGATGCCATCGAGTTGGTACTGACTCATAGCGACCTTACGCACAGCCGAACAAAACACTACCCGATCATGGGCCAACCGCACTACTGTTGCCACGCTTGAGTCCATCGACGCTGCCACTTGGCCAGTCCATCTCGTTGGTGATCTTCCTCTTTTTCTCTGACCTCCCCCTTATCAAACATAATATCTTCTCCAGCTACTGGTCCCTCCTGACAATATGTCCAAAATATGAGAGACGAAGTTTGGGCATCTTGGTCTCCAAGGAGCACTCTGGCTGCACTTCTTCCAAAACGGATCTATTGGTTCTTTTGGCAGCCCATGGCACTTTCAGTATTCTCCAACACCATAATTCAAATGCATCAATTCTTCTATGGTCTTCCTTATTCATTGTCCAGCTTTCACATACATATGAGGTTATTGAAAATACCATGGCTTGGGTCAGGCTCACCTTAGTCCTCACCTTAGATATCTTTGCTTTTCAACACTTTCAAAAGGTCTTGTGCAGCAGATTTGCCTAATGCAATACATCGTTTGATTTCTTGACTGCTGCTTCCATGAGTGTTGGTAGTTGATCCAAGAAGCATGAAGTCTTTGACAACTTCAGTCTTTTCTCCCTTGATAAAAATGTTGTTTATTGGTCCAGTGGTGAGGATTTTTGTTTTCTTTACATTGAGATGTAATCCATACCGAAGGCTGTGCTCTTTCATCGTCATCAGTAAATGTTTTAAGTCCTCTTCACTTTCAGCAAACAAGGCTGTATCATCTGCATATCGCAGGTTGTTAATGAGTCTTCCTCCAATCCTGGTGCCATGTTTTTCTTCAGATAACCCAGCTTCTCATATTATTTGCTCAGCATACAGGTTGAATAAGTATGGTGAAAGAATACAGCCCTGTTGCACACCTTTCTTAATTTTAAACCATTCCATGTTCCCATGTTCTGTTCGATCAACTGCTTCTTGGTCCAGGTACAGATTCCTCATGAGCACAATTAAGTGTTTCGGAACACTCATGCTTAGCAATGTTTTCCAGAGCTTGTCATGATCCACAAAGTTGAAAGCCTTTGTGTAGTCAATAAAGCACAGGTAAACATCTTTCTGATATTCTCTGCTTTCAGTCAAGATCCATCGGACATCGGAATCTGGCTTGAACCTATGGAAGTTCTCTATCAATGTATGCTGGCAGCCATTTCTGTATTACCGTTAGTAAAACATCACTCGCATGGGATATCAATGAGATTGCCCGAGGATTTCTGCATTCCATTGGGTCACCTCTCTTTGGAATGGGCACAAATACAGATCTCTTCCAATCAGTTGGCCAGATGGTTGCATTCAAAATTTCTTGGCAGAGATGAATGAGTGCCTCCTGTGCTGCCTCACTTTCTTGAAAGAATTGCTATGTATTCATCATGTGTTACCCACAGGCTTAGCAATAGTACAGGTAGAAAGTTACAGAGTGATTAATGAGACTAATATGTAGTTGATGACTTAAATTGCCTTCGAGGTTCATTATTCTGTTGCCATCACTAGTCATTGTCTGTGTGACTTTTTCAATTGTAATGATCATGCCTTCCTTTCAAAAAGATCTATTAGGAAACCATTTCTTCCTCCTAGAGCTCTTCCGTTGGAGCTTTTGCTTTAAGTCCTCCCCTTTAATTCGAGACCTCCCATTGCCTTTACCTATTAAGAGCACTTAGAATGAGTTTGCAGATAGAAGAGAAGAATTAAGGGAGACTATATATGAGAGTCCAGCTACTTGTCCTTACTTCTTTCCATCCTATCAGAAGGCAGTGATGCTTTCATCATGAATTATTAAATATTCTAGGAGGGTGAGTAGACAAATGTTTATCTGGCAACAAATTAAAAACTTTTATTCTGTTGAATTACATCATAGGGATTGTCCAAAAAAAAATACATTGTATTTCTTACCTTCTGACACGTTTGTCAGAATCTAAGACTAAGATTCTAAGAATAAGAGCGCTGACCTGATGCTTTGAAATTGAATTCATACCTTCAATCCGATTTATGTGTAATAATTTTAATAGGAGATTCTACCCTCTTGTTTTTTATAGGATTTCTGTATTCAGCTACACCAGGAGCAGATATGTGCTTTGCTCGACAACATAACACTTCGGACAATAACAACCAGTGTTTGCTAGGATCCAATGGGAATATTTTACTGCACCTCACCCCTCAGAAACCAGGGGCTATTGATAACCAGCCATTAGTAACTCAAGAACCAGTAAAAGTAAGTAATTTGATACCTAGCTTAAAGTCATTCTTTTTCAATTTCTAATTTTCATTCTAGAAGTTAGTACACATAACAAAAAGTTAGTGATTTATTTAATCTTACTGGCTGAAACATCTTTACATAGTACATTTCTTTGAGAATGCTCTATGATGGAGTATGTGTACAGTAGTAATCTAGTGGCCCTTGCAAATACTGCTGTTGTTAACCTAGGACAGCTACTGTAAAAATGTAGTGTCACGTGTACATGGAAATTTTTTTTCCCACGTAATTTTTTTACTGAGAGAAATCTATAAACACCAATTTTGTTACATTCTTCCTTAAATCGCCATCATTAGCTGACATTTTACATTTATGACAATAGAAAAATGTACTCACTGTTTTTCACGTTAATAGTGTCTGTCTGTCAGTAATAATTGCCAAGGTGTGATGTGAGAGTGACAGTAATGCAGACTGTGATGGTATAGTTACGTGTCACCTTGGCTGAGCCATGGTTCTCAGCGGCCTGGCAGTTACGTAATGATGGACTCGCCCTCCACTTTCACATTACACTGATTTTCATGTAACGATCTGGTCTTTGGAACCTAACCATGTTGGTAAGTGAGGGGAGGGTGTATTGTCAGACATTCCAGTTATTTTTCCAAATGATCTGCCTTGAATTCCCTCTTAGTTTACTTTGAAAATAAAATCTCTTAGAAAATTGATTTTTTCCAGCAAATTGAAACTGGTTCCTGACCTATGCATCTGCTCTCCCATGTCTGTATGTTTTGCTAAAACACAAAAGACTCCCTAATATTAAAATTAATATTTACACTCCACTTTTTATAAGGCTACGTCATTGACACTAGAAGGAGGACGGTTAAAACGAACTCCGCAGCTAATCCATGGAAGAGATTATGAAATGGTCCCAGAACCTGTGTGGAGAGCACTTTACCATTGGTACGGTGCAAACCTGGCCCTACCTAGACCAGTAAGTATAGCCAGTAATGCTTCTGCAGTTACATACGGACTAGTCATTTGCTAGGGTTGTCTGTTACTTTTCTATATGAATTTCACTGTCCAGAAGTCAAATCTGACCTTATGATAGTGATGTACTCAGTACCTATTAAATTTTCCTTGGTTCTGTCAAAGTTGTGAAGGAGCTCTGATGGTACAGTGGCTTAAAGCACTTGGCTGCTTACTGAAAGATTGCAGGAAAAAGATGTGGCAGTCTGCTTCTGTAAAGATTTACAATCTGTAAACCCTATGGGCAGTTCTGCTGTGTCCAATAGGGTTGTTATGAGTCAGAATCAACTCGGAGGCAATGGATCACATTCGTTCGTTCATTCATTCATTCATCAAACATTTATTGAGCACCATGTTGTTGTTAGGTGTAGCTCCTTATTGATGTACTGCTGCAATCGTTTTTTAATTACCTTCAGCAAAATTTTATTTTCATGTGGTATTAATGATATTTTTTAATTAAACCTGAGAAGATAACAGGAGCTTAGGGTTTGTTTTTATTGGCTCCAAAAGGTTCCTATACATACCTACATAGACACATGCTTAGATACATAAACCATAATTTATTAACCAATTCCCAACTGTAATTTGCTCATAAGATCACTTATTATCTTGGAAAGCAAAATACATTATATTATCAGAAGTACATCATTATCATTTTGGATCATGCAGAAGTACATTATTATGTAATCTAACAACTGCAAATGCTAAATTATTCATCTTTCTCAAAATCACCCTTAAACTGGAATCCAGAAATTATTGTTGGCAGCTGTCAGTACCTTTCTGAGAGAGGTGGATTGATAGGTGGTATTTCTTCCAGTGGTCCGCAGGTGTCAGAGAGAGCCTCTATTACTGCTTACCATGTAAGAAGTATTGATTAAATCCCCAAATGAAGGCTGTCCAGTGCCATAGCACAGCATACTGGAACGCACAGAGCACCTGCAAAGATCTGGAGCTTGTTTTTAACTTATTTACTGTCTCTTTATGTTAAAAAAAAAAAAAAAGTTCTCTTGCAGAAAAAAATGTTTACTAGGGAAATAGGAAATAGATCGTTTGAGACTGTTGAAGATTGTATTGGATTTTAAAGAGTGTTGACCCTGCCTGCTTCTGGAATTGTAAATTGATAATATATTAGTTTTATAACCCATAAAGCAATATCTTAGTAATGAATTGTCTCCCTTTGTGGACTGGCAAGCAGGTTATTTGGAGTGGAAAATCTTATTCCAATAATGGAAACACCAGTTCTGCACAGCTAATTTAGTTCTTTTAATCATAGAAAATATATGTATAAATAGACTACTTATACAAGTAGAACATGAGTATTTTGTTTTGAAAAAAAGTGAATTTTTCTCTAGAATCCTTTTTATCCTCACCCATATAAGAAATAAAAATTTAAGCAAACTGTATGTATTGTAAAGGGAGATGTTTTTAAATGATGATCATTGATAAGATTTTATGGAAGTAGTACACATTCATACATTTGTGAGAATATTATAAATTGGTCGAAATAAATACAGATAGCATTTTTTTTTAATGGTACTTTCATATGTTTTTAACTTGTAATTCTAGTCCTAGGAATTCATCCTTAAAGACAGTCATCTATATTTTCACACAATTCACAATAAAAAGTTTTTTTTTAAAGTCATCTATATACATGAAATAGATAAAAGTAAAAAAAATTATGCTTTCAGCAAAGTAGAATTATCCACACCACTAGCCCACAGCCATTCCAACTCTTCAGTGACCCTATTTAAGGTCTCCAAGGCTGTCAGTCTGTAGGTAAGCAGACAATCTCTTCTTTCTCCTGGTGGGTTTAACTATCTACCTTACATTGTAATTAGCAATCCAGCACCTATCCCATAACACCACAAGGACGGACGCCTTAGTGGAATGACAGATAACACCTACCATTTTTTTCCTAATGTTGATGTTCTTGCTTCCAAATGAAAGGCAACATAATGGCTACAAGTTCTAATCCTGGAATAGGAATCCATTATCAGGAGCCTTGTGACTTAAATCTATGACTATAGTAGCCTACTGAAATACGTGCATAAGTAGTAAACATGATGAACGTTTTAGTTTAAAAATAAACCTTCAGAGGTTTTAAAAAAAAAAAATTGAAGTTTTTTTTCCTCTTAGGGTGATTTTTTTCTTAATTTTTTAAAAACATCAGGTGATCAAGAATAGCAAGACAGACATCCCAGAGCTGGAATTATTTCCTCGTTATCTTCTTTTCCTGAGACAGCAGCCTGCCACTCGGACACAGCAGTCTAACATCTGGGTGAATATGGGTATGATGAGCCTGAGAATGTTTCCTCAGCATTTACCCAGAGGTAACTTAAGAATGCAGCAAGAATACCATGCATTTCTTTACAAAAGTGAAAACCAAGTTGCTCAAAGTCTGGTGCCACTGTACTAATACCCATTCCCATCTGCTTTCAAGCAGAATCAGTAAATCACTGATAGGGCTTAGATCTATGGTCATGCGCAAGACTGACTAGGAGGCTTGTGTGCTTTTCTAGTGTGTAGACATGAGATAAATAGACCAAAACTTCACATACTTTATTTATTTAAGACAAGTCATTGTAAACGGTTTGATAGACCTAAATTGTAGTCTGCTAGGCACTGACTGGTCTTTTCAACTCCATGGAAGTTCCTAAGAAATAATTCCTTTGACAGTATCATCTCCTGAGTACAAAGGATGAAACGAATCATTCCAACACTAGTTAAAATCAGTTATTATGCATATGGCCTCCTCCTACTTACCATTAGCTTGATGCATGCCTAATGACAACAAAAGTTTTGCTAAAAGGTAAATGATTCTGTTGGTCAGTATGTTAATCCCTATTCAGGTGGTGAAGGAATGCAGTACTTCAGGCCAAAATATAGGTGTCAGTTTGGGAGGTTTCATTTGTTTTTGCAAAATGTAGATATTAATATAAATATATTAATATTTATCATGCTAGGTTGAAAGAGACTTTAAATTCCCATTTTATTGTATAGCATGCAGAAAGTTCCCCTTTAATTTCTTCATAAGGTCAATACTGTTTGTGGACAGGACTTGCTCTATGCTTTTGCCTTGCAAATATTTGAAATTTTTCTTCAGAAGTAAATATGGGAGGCTGAGGCCTTCAAAAAGTTCATAGAAAACTTGTTATTACCTGTTGATTCAATTTTCCCACAAACTTCTTGAAACCTCCTCATAAATAATGAATTGATCCATTTGCACAAAGTCTTAGACTTTTTGTTAGCATTGTCAGTATGCTTTTATAACTAGTGTAGCTAGTATGCCAACCCTATAAGTACCATCTTGCCTTTTAAATTGAGTAGTTTTATATCTTCCTTAAAGATTATAATCAGATACTGTGTCAAGATTCCTTAAGGTATTGTTCAGTAAGAACTACAGCCAAGTAGTACTCCTCCCTAACCAAACTTAATCTTTGGAGAAAATGTCCAAATAAAGGAATAATTAGTATTCTGTTAGTGAAATAAAATCTCTATCAAGCATTCTTGATTTAATCTTCAATTAAATAAAAATGTTAGCCTTGCTTTCATGGCATCTACAGCATGTCTATTTCAATCCTCTGTGAAAGATAAAATGAAAGGTGGAATGTATTGTTGTGCTTTTAGTAAACATTCTTTGTAGCTCTTGTGCTGATCCTAGATTTTTGCTGCTTGTGTAAATCTCACTAGATTTGTTGGTGTTGTTTGAAAGCACAAAATTAGGTATAATCAGTGGCTGCCTGCTTAATGAGCTATGCTGTAAAAACTGTCCAGGATTCAAAGAGCTTGTCTTTTGTGACACAGGACAGTAGAGATTGGCAAGGACGCTACACTTGCAGATGCTTCTGAATCCTAGAACTGGGTAGTTCTGATGTACCAAATTTGTTTTTAATTTTACATTTTATTCCTTACTAATTAGTTGTGAAATCAATCATTAATCATTTTGATGTTTACGACAATATGCTTTCTTGCTGTAATCTTATAACTAATCCTCTGATTTATAATTGGAGAAATTTGTTCTTTTATTTTCTTTTAGGAATTACCCTTTGCTTGCTGACAGTAAAAGATTTGCTTTGCTTTATGTTTAAAAATTGATCATGGTTTGGTTTTGTTCTGCCATAATATAGTGTTTATTTATCTCTCTCATTATGCCATTTATTACAACTGTTTGCTTTAATACTCTTTTATTCCTTTTGAATTGGCAAATATGCAATCCTTGTCACAGTTATAATGACTTAGATATAGCCTTTTCTACAGACAAGGCTACAAAAGTCTTTCCTTAGGTTATTTTTCAACCTATTTTAGGTGAGTGAATTCTTTTTGGGCACTTTAAAGAAAAAAGATGACACTACTTTTCTCAGCCTTGTTTAGTAAGTGAAAGCTCAGTAACAGCACATTTCATGGGAGGAAAAAAGCTAATGTGACCATTGAATGAATGGGAATCTACCTGAGATGTGTGATTGTACATTACATGAATTATACTAATATGCCAACTTTATATTTTTATTATCAGTTGGTCCAAAAAATGTGATCTCCTATAAGCAGAGATGACCATTTTAAGCTACAACTTTTATATAGATGTCTGCCTGAATAGTTCAGGTTTAGCAAATTTGTTTGTTTTTAATAACTATCTTTGATTACTATAATCTCCTGTCATTTAGTCTCCCTGCTCTTTTGAATTACATGTTTAGACTTAACTTATTCTTTCTTCCGTCTTCATTCCTTGTCTTTGGGCTTCTGCCCTGAGCCCTATCTTTTAACTCACCTAATTGCCATCTAGTCGATTCCAACTCATAGTGACCTTTACATCGGGTTTCTGAAGCAGAAAAGCTCATCTTTCTCCCACAGAGCTGCTGGTGGGTTTGAACTACAAACCTTACAATTAACAGTCTAGTGCTTATCATACACCACCATAATAGCTCCTTAAATTAGTTATCCGAAGTGAAATGAAGTGCTGTCAAGTTGGTTCCAACCCATAGTGACCCTGTGTAAGGTTTCCGAGGAGTGACTGGTGAGCTTGAACCTGCAAGAAAGAAATACCGCAACTAGATGACAGTTTAATAGACTAGAATTCTGAATACAGAGTCCTAGCTGTAGGGGAGGGCTTTGCTTCATCTCAATGACTACAGCCCCCTCCCTACAACAACAGTCATCCTACTTCCACCCTGTGGTTCCCTATTTACATCTTAGATACAATTACAGTCAGTTCTGCTAACAGTTACTCACAATTGAATCATAAAAGTCCTGTCAGCATCATGCCCCATACCCATCTCTAGAAAGGAGGAAAACTATTCAGTGGGGATTCTACCTTACCCTCCTCATTCTGACACTAAACACACCTGTGAAAGCTTGTAAACCAGCCACTTCATGCCTTTATATTACTCACATTTTTAGTATCCATTGTCTGAATTTCCCGTTTCTATCAACCCATTGGAACTCTGGTAGCTTAGTGGTTACGAATCGGGCTGCAAACTGCAAGGTCAGCAGTTCGAAACTACCAGCCATTCTGCGGGAGAAAGATGAGGCTTTCTGCTCCCGTAAAGATTTATAGCCTCAGAAAACCTGTGCAAGGTCGCTATGAGTCAGAACCGACTGCACGGCACATAACAACAACAACAACAACATCAACCCATTGGAGTCCTGGTGTGACACTGTATGATAAGCACTGGAACACAAGGTCAGTTTTAACTTCAAGGTCAGCAGTTCAAATTCACTAGGTACACCTTAGAAAACCCACACATGGTCACCATGATTCAGAACTGACTCAACAGGCAACAACATCAACCCAGTACGCTGAGAAGACAGGCATGTTCCTTGATATGAAGAATCTTCCATTCTAGTTGGAATTTTGAGCAACTATATCCATAAGCCAAAGTCCGGTTCATCAAATTGTAGCAATTAATACTTGATCACAGTATCAAACATCTTTATGTTCATCTGGTCGGGTTCTGGTCAGCTCAGCCCTAGCCATCCAAGCTAGGTAAACTGGAAACCTGCTGCAGGTTTGGGAGTGCACTTCAGATCACTGGTCCTTTCACTCTCAGCCCTTGTCCCCAGAGGCCAGCTCAGTGCCTATGGGCTCAGGAGTACACATAGCTCCCTGAACTTCAGACCAGCTAGTCCTTCCTCTTCTTCCTTATCTCAAGATCAACAGGTGCCAGTGGAACATGGCCCAAACTCAGCCCATGTCTTCATTGCTACAGTTCCCCCACTTCCACTCACAAGTAGGCCCAGGTGGTCACCAGTGAGCATTCTAGACTGCACATGAGTTCCCTTTAACTCTCAGGCTTTGAAAAGGGTTTTCCTCCAAAACAAACAACTTGCTGGAAACTCAAAAAGCCAAACTATCCAGTGTTTTTTCTACAGTGCTTTTTTTCAATAAGAAGTGTCTCTTCTCCCAGCCGATCTGGGTTGTTAGGTGTGCCTTTTCAAATGCAAATGTCCCAACTCAGAAGGTTCTGAGTGAGGCTCAGGATTCCACCTAAAACCCCCATACTCCACAAAGTCTTAAAAAGGAGCCTGTTTCTCTGGGAAAATTCTAATTCTCCTCTTAGCAAATCCAATCAGTTATAGGTTGAAGAGAGGCTTACAAGAGTTCTGTAATCATAATTCTCAATACTTATTTCTGTCACACTTGAACATCTGTAGTTGAAGGCAGAAGAAATCAATGTCCATGAGGCAGTCAAACACATTGTTAGGTGCCATTGAATTGGTTCCGACTCATCGTAACACTGTATAGGGTTTCTAAGGAGCAGCAGGTGAGTTTGAACTGCTGATCCCGTGGGTCACAGTTCAGTGCTAATCCTATAGCACCACACCAGAAGTGAAACACAATGAACAACACCCCCCCCTTTTTTCCCCCTTCCATACCCATTCAGTCTGTGTCAATCCATGTATCACAGAACACTGTTATTCCAAGGTTGTGCATGTATGTCAGAACTCCCTTTGATGTCCATAATTTTACAAAACTACGCTTTCTCTTCAAGACAATCTAGACTTTTATCATTAAGCACCTTAAAACTCTTCTAGCCTCTATCCATTTCAAAAACACTTCCATAGTTTAGGAATGTTAGGGAAGCACCTCTTTCAGTACCAAATTCTTTCCTTTTCAATATTACTATACCAGACATCCCACAGCTAGGTGTCTTTAACAAACAGATGCATTTTCTCGCAGTTGAGGAGGCTAGAAGTCTGAATTCCCAGTAGAAAGGTTTTCTCTTTCTTAGCTGTAGAGGAAGGTCCTCGTCTTTTCAACTTGCTTCCTGGCTCCTTGGGGATCTTCATGTGTCTTGGCATCTACCTCACCCCATCTCTCTGCTCTCTTGTTTAATTTTTTTTTATATCTCAAACTAGGTTGACTTTAAGACTTACCCTACACTAATCCTACCTTTTTTTTTTTTCTTAAATGTTTTATTGTGAATTATGTGATAGTTTACATGGGAGAACATTAGTTTTACATTCATTCTATCATATATCATCTCATTGCCATGGTTACAATCCCCTCCAGGCAATCCTTCCCCGTGCCCCCCAGGTCTTCAGCACACAGTCACTCTCCCTCTCTGGATCTAAAGTCTCCAGCTGCTCCATCGCTCCACGTCATCATCTCTGGCTCCATTTCAGGCATCACTGCTTCTCTGGGTAGGGTCCCGCTCTCTGGTCTTCTCCCTTGATGGTCCTAGGGACCTCCGCTCCTAGACTGAAAAGTTAATCACTCCCCTCCTTGCTATAAAACGTCTACCTTTACATTTCCAACCCTCACAATCAGTCCTGATACCAATTATTCACTATTGTATCACAAGAGACCCATCTGCATTTCATCAGCCCCGCCTAAACAGATTGAATACTACTCACTGGAGATTCTACCTTCCTCCAGGCCCTCTGGATCTAGGTTCCCTCTTGAAAGCTTGTAAGCCTGTCACTTCTTGCCTTTGTAGCCCCTCCCGCCCCCCATTTTGGGTAGCCAATGTCCAAGTTGCCCATCCCTGTCTACTCTTATGTGTGGAGGGGGTGGGAATTAATCCTACCTCTTTAATACAACAAAGATTAGTACCAAATGGGATTATAACCACAGCCATAGAGGTTAGGATTTGCAATATATATTTCAGGAGGGCGTAATTCTGTCCATACAAGCCCTTCAGGAATTCAAGCTCATGTCTGCTGTCATCTGATTGGACAGGCAGGCCTTAGGATTTTTTTCCTCTCACAATTTTTCAGTAGGGCAATTTTTTGGTCACAGGAAGCTTCTTGGCTTCCCTTTAAAGCTCTCTTTGACCATCTAGAGTCTGTGCCTACTTAGAATTGTAGTTTTCCTTATTGTGTAATTATACCAATGTGCCAGATAATTGGGCCATTTAGTGCCTGAGAGTGATAGTATTAGTAACTCAAAGACAGTTTACTTTAAGAAAGCAGATCAGGTAAATCCAGTGATCTATCTGGAATTCTAATCTGGTCCCATTTTATCTTCTCTGCTCTTACACTGAGTTTGAGTTCATTTTGCTCATGAATATGACCCAGTTGTGGGCAGCCTGATACAATGCTGATTGTTGATATTTGCCAATGTGTACTCACTTTTCTTGGGATCACATATTGCTAATATTTAGGTCTTTGGGTTTTTATTGCTTTTCCTTCTGAAGTGTAGACTTGAGACCCACCTCTGAGAAACTTGGGTCTCCTGACTTCATTTTAAAGTTTTATTATGGTACTATTAATTTCTCAAGTTATTAAACCTGTAATTCTCATTTCCTAAAATAATATGGCCCCCATTGCTGAAAGGGATGCATTATTTTTTACATCTGCCTTTTTCCTTATTGTGATTACTATGACCATAGGAAATGTACCTTCTCCAAATGCGCCTTTAAAGCGGGTGTTAGCCTATACAGGCTGTTTTAGTCGAATGCAGACCATCAAGGAAATTCATGAATATCTATCTCAGAGACTGCGCATCAAAGAGGAAGATATGCGCCTGTGGTTATACAACAGTGAGGTAAGAGGCATCTCAAAGTCATGCCGAGCCCTGATCAGGTATTAAGTCCATGCTTCATGAGGATGGGATTTTTGTCTACTTGAATACCGCTAAAAACCATGTCTAGAATCTCAATGAAAACTTTTAACTTCTAGATTACTATACGCATGGTATCCTGGTGTGGTGCTAAAGGATAAACACTGGACTGCTAACCGCAAGGTCTGTGGTTCCAACCCACCAGCCACTCCTTAGAAACTATACAGGGTCACTGTGAGTTGGAACTGACTCAACAGCACTTAACAACAACAACATATGCATCCATGTAGATATTTGTCACCTAAGATCCGCAATAACAGTTCATCCTCAAGGACCGATACGATTTTATAAAGATACTCTAAAGTAAAAGCACTTATCTTTTCCTTTCTGTTGTACAAAATCAATTTTATTTTGGATTTGTTGTCAGGTAATTTGGGTCCTTCTTTAAAAATTCAAGCAATACAAAAATATATCATGAAAAAATCTTGTCTCCCATTCTCTGATCCTTGTCTTCCAGAATTCTGTTCAGTGGTAATTCTATTAAATTGCTAACCTATATTATTCCTAATGTATTCAATATGAACTATACTCTTGGATTGGTGATAAGGCTAGTTTTAACCTGTTGTCTTTCCTTCCAAGTGCTGCCTTTTCCTCTAGTCACCACTGAGTGTCAGTATAGTATAATAGTTAAGACCATACAGAGCTCCAAGAGCCACACTGCCAGAGTTCAAATCCTGGCTCCTGCTTTTGTTGGCTGTTAACTAAAGGCAAGTCATTTAACTTCTGTGTGCCTCCATTTCCTCACAGGTAGAATGGGGATAATAATTTCTACTTGAGAGTAGTTGTGAGAATTAAGTGAATTAATTTTGTAAGTACTTTAGATGGTTAAACAAAAATGTAAAGTTCTGCTGCATGACCTTATCAAATCCTCATAAGTGATGAGGTTTCATTTAACACATATTCTGAATTTCATAATCAACACTAGAGAAATTTTCTTTTCTGTAAGCTCTTCACAGGACCCTGGTGTACTACTATAGGATAAGCTCTGGACTGCTAACCAGAAGGTCAGCAGTTCAGACACACCAGCCACTCTCAGAAACTCAATACAGGGTAGCTGTGAGTCGGAATTGGCTCAGCAGCACTCAACAACAACAAACTCTTTATAAAATTTACATCTCAATAAATTTTGATTTTGTATGTGATACATTTTATGTAATATATAACTTTTGTTTTGGGGCCATAAGAGTATATGTTTATGAAGTGTGTCTATGTACCGTGTTGTTCTCTCATTTTGTTAATCAGATTGTGTATCTGGGGGCTGGAAAAGGTATAGCTGAGCTACTCTGATATGCCAGCTTTCTGAGACATGAACTATAAATCTGCAGGAAGTTTTTATCATTCACTTGTATTTCCTTATTTGTTTCAAGTTTTTTCACCAAATTTATACAAACATCTCTTCCTCCTTACAGAATTATCTTACTCTTCTGGATGATGAGGATCATAGATTGGAGTATTTGAAAATCCAGGATGAGCAGCACTTGGTAATTGAAGGTACAAGATGGAAGCATGCATCCACCCATATTAATTAGACTTTTAGGGAAAGAATTGAAAGATGTAGTTAGTTACTAACTAATCATTATCTAAAGGAGCTCTGGTAGTGTCCTGGTTACGAATCAGGCTGAGAACCTCAAGGTCAGCAGTTCGAAACTACCAGAAGTTCCGCAGGAGAAAGATTTGCAGCCTCGGAAACCCTATGCAGGGTCACTATGAGTTGGAACCAACTCCACGGCATATCACCAATCGTTATCTTCTCCGCTCTTACATTGAGGTTTATTTCTTTTTGCTCTTGGGCATGACCCAACTGTGACAACCAATTCCAATTACTGATACTTGCTAGCATCAATAATAATCAACGCAACTATTTGGTCAGTCATGTTCTGCATGTTAAAGAAAACCCATTAGACCCTTGAGGAGTCTTATATGTTATTTAGATTGTTTTTAAAAGAACTATTTTTGTTGTAATTTTTAAGTACGCATCTCAAAAATACTTTTAGCAGCCTTAAATATTTTTTATATTGTGCATAACATGTCTTAAAAACATGTCTACATTCATTAGCTGACAAGAGGAGCAAAGCAATGGGTAGAAACAAATAAATTCACTTACACATTTAAAAATTTTCAGGCTGTCTCTGAGTTTAAGGAGACCAACTTACTTACAAAGTAAATGGCACAGGCTTTCCTTAGTCATCAACCCTTGCCACTCAAAATCAGATCTGGTTACATCTGTACACATAGCTATACACACTGGCATGCACATGTCATTGAAAATTCAGTGTGTCTTCTCCTAAGATTCATGGAAACATTACTAATTGCCTTTGTATTAACATGAATAGATTATTCTCACAGTTGTCACAATTTAAGAAAGAATTTTAGTATGTAGTGTTTTAAATTTAAGAGATTTTATTATGTCTGTGATTTAATTCTAATAACAGTTGAGTATAGTTGTACTTCAAGTGGGTAATTGCAGGAATAGCTTATTAATTCTAACCAAGTGACTGTACTATCCTCAGTACAAAGAGTAGGAATGATGTCAGAGCCAGTTGCTAAATGTAGGATTTTTTCTAAATTAGAAATAAGAGCACCTTTTTCTTTTTAATAGAAGCAATTGAGTAGGTATGAATTAGGTGGATAAGAAATTAATACATTCCTAATTCTGTTTTTCAGTTCGCAATAAAGATATGAGTTGGCCTGAGGAAATGTCCTTCATAGCCAATAGTAGTAAAATAGATAGACACAAGGGTAAGTCTCTAGTGTATTATTTAAAGAGGTGCTTTTAAATTAATTCCGTGGTTTCGTTTGGTTTTATATTTTTTCTCTCAACTGTTGAAGGGTTAGCAATTTCTTTTTTTTTTTTTTTAATTCAAAAGTAACTGGGTCCCTTCTTTTTTCTTCCTGAAGCAGCATTTGATGTTCATAACCCAAAGATTTGGATTTGAATCATTGATTTATAACATTTCTTTTTTACCTTGTAATTAGGTTATATATATATTTTTAAAGATATAATACTGGGAGAAAAGAATTGTTTGAATCCTAAATATTTTAGTGCAGCTTTATAATTACAAGTCATTGAGGATTACTATGATTGTCAAGACAATCCATGGAAGGAAAGGCTTCTCTAACAGTGAAAGAGTAGCCCCATTGAGCTAACTTAAGTTATGAAATTCATTACATTGAGTACAAGTAACTGTTTGTTCTGTGGCTTATTACTACAAGTAGGCTTCACATCTCACTTTGTTTGTTCTAGTTCCCACAGAAAAGGGAGCCACAGGTCTGAGTAACCTGGGAAACACTTGCTTCATGAACTCAAGCATCCAATGTGTTAGCAACACGCAGCCACTGACACAGTATTTTATCTCAGGGAGACATCTGTATGAACTCAACAGGTAATCCTTCTGAGTCATTGGATTTTTAACCTTCTTTGACGTCAATATGAACCCAGTACCACCTAAACTCCTCTTTCTTCACCCTAGGGAAGAAAAATCTTGTCTCATCTTATTTCCCGGCCTTATTTACTATGCAATAAGTTGTTTTTAAAAGATATTTTGATATGAGAAAACAGATATTAGGTATTTCTTTGCGTATTGATGAGAATCTTTGACAGCAAAATTTCCACTCCTCCTTCTAGGACAAATCCCATTGGTATGAAGGGGCATATGGCTAAGTGCTATGGGGATTTAGTACAAGAACTTTGGAGTGGGACTCAGAAAAATGTTGCTCCGTTAAAGCTTCGGGTAAGAAGATTAAAATAATAATAAAAGTATTTCATTCTTAAACAGTTGTCCAGTTAATCACTTTTTTTAATATAACTTCTGTACTTAGCTTTTTGGTTGTAGTTTAATAAATGTTTTTAGGTTCTTTACTAGGCATATACAAGATTCAAATATTTGTGTTTGTTCAGATATATGCAAAATACTGTGCTATAGGTGTAATGAGTAGAAAGAGATCGAGGCACAGTCTGAATTTGAGGTGTCATTAATTTTACTCATTTATCAATTACTGTGTTCATGCTTCACTGTGTGGCCCTGTGGACTAGTGTGCTGGACTGCAGAGTCAGTTTAAACTGCAAGGTTGGCAGTTCAAGTTCATCAGTCACTCCTTGGAAACCCTATAAGGGTCGCTATGAGTCGAAACCAACTCGACGGCAAATAACAACGGAGTCCTGGTGTGGCACTTCAGATTAATGTGCTGGACTGCAAAGTCACTTTGAACCGCAAGGTTGGTGGTTCAAGCTCACCAGCCGCTCCTTGGAAGCCCTTTACAGAGGTCAGAACCCAACTTGACGGCACTTAACAACAGCAGCAACAACCCCAAGCTGCACCTTAGAGTTTAATTAGTAACCCCAATAGTCCTGGTGTGGCGCTGGGGGCTAATGCGTCAGACTGCAGTCATTTGAACTGCAAGTTTGGTGGTTCAAGCTCACCAGCTCCTCCTTGGAAACCCTATACAGGGTCGCTATGGGTCGGAATCGACTCAACAGCACTTAACAGCAACAATAAACTCACTGTTACTAAGGTAATAATATCTGTAAAATAAAAGACTCGTGGTGTAGCACTGTAGGATAAGCACTGGACTGCTAACTACAAGGTCAGCGATTCAAACCCACCAGTTGCTCCTTGGAAACATATACAGAGTGGCTTTGATTAGGAACTGACTTAATAACAACTGGAATCTAGGATAAAAGAAGCAACAGAAAGAATGTAATTAGTGGATACAAGGTTTACATTAATACCATATGTAGTAAATTTTAGTGAATTTTGGATTATTTTTAATAAGTCAAAGCAAAAGCTTTTGAAGTTAAAATTCAGCGTAGTGGTTACGAATCGGGCTGTGAACCTTAAGGTCAGCAGTTCGAAACTACCAGCCACTCCGCGGGAGAAAGATGAGGCTTTCTACTCCCG
>NW_006408525.1:6649804-6669882 GCF_000296735.1 Chrysochloris asiatica | reverse complement strand
TCCCTATTTTACACTATAGTGTAAAGCAATGTCATTGTCCCTATTTTACACTATAGTGTAAAGCAATGTCATTTTCCCTATTTTGCAGCTCAGGAAACTAAGGCACAGAGTAGTTAAGTAGGTTGGCCAGGGTTGCAAGCTACTCAGCAAGTCTTCACAGTTGCTATTCTGCCTCTAATAATGAAAGTAAAGATGCAAAAAGACCAAAAAAACCAGCTCTGAAAGAAAATATTCCATAGGACAGGAAGTCTTACAATGTGAACAAATGTGATTTTGATATTTCTGTCTTAAATAATGTCTGTGTGCCGAAAGTACTCCATTTGCTTACATGCTACTAAACTGGAACCACTTAGGCTTGGCCAAGATTTTTTGTTTGCTGCTTTGAAGTTAAAAGACTAGAAAGACTGGATAATTACCCAAAATAAATTTGCAGAAATAGAAGCTCACTCAATACTGTTACTGTTTACTTCATTACAAATGTTATGACTGAAGAATAATGACTTTGATTTCTCATATTTCTAGTGGACCATAGCAAAATATGCTCCCAGGTTTAATGGGTTTCAGCAACAAGATTCCCAAGAACTTCTGGCTTTTCTCTTGGATGGTCTTCATGAAGATCTTAACCGAGTCCATGAGAAGCCATATGTAGAACTGAAGGACAGTGATGGCCGACCAGACTGGGAAGTAGCTGCAGAGGTTTGTCAGTTATATGTTTCTACACTGTGAGCAATAGATTAATTATTCTAGCCACATGTGAGTCCAGCAGTTTTCCTGTGACTAGAATTTCATTGTAAAAGCAAAGAATTTATTTATCCCCTTGCTTTATTTTTATAAAATAATACCAAAAACAAAAACACCTCTAACAAATATAGAAAAATGTTACCACATCACACTGTCAACTTTATTGGAGGGGCTGCGGGAATACTTAGTAAGTATCCTGTCTAATTTCCACCAGAGTGTCCGTAATCGTCAGAGTGGTACCTACAGGGGGCCCTATAGACACTTTTTATCTCTTTTTTAATGGACAGAGAGCTTTAGTATTCATCATTGTTGCCATGGTAAAAACAAAGACAAAATAGGGTTTTGCGTGCAAAATTAATATCTGTTGTATGAAGGGGCTTCAAAAAGTCTGAAAAAATGGAATTGAAAGATAATGGAATTTTTCCATGAGCTTTCTGAAGTTCCCTCATATTGAACAGAACTGGGAACAGAACAAATCAAACAGGAATGCCACAGGACCATCAGCATTTGTACCAGTTGGTTTCGTGGGGGTCACTAGAAGTCAGGATGTCTTGAAGGTAGCTAACAACAGTAGATTGAGCAGAAAGAATCACATTCTATTAATAGTTGTTTTCTCTAATTTCTAAAATTGTAAATAATACATTTTAAACTATCTATCTGAATTGTAAATTTGTAGGCAACAAGCATTTAAATTTTCATTTTAAATTAAGGATTTTATTCTTGACATTTAAAACCAGTATATTTAACCAAGTTCTTTGAATTTATGTAGAAATGTTGATGTTTTGTATTTTTTGGAGGGAATAAACGTTCTTTTTCCTTGCTCTTTTTCCTTGCTAGGCCTGGGACAACCATCTGAGAAGGAATAGATCAATTGTTGTGGATTTGTTCCATGGGCAGCTAAGATCCCAAGTCAAATGCAAGACATGTGGGCATATAAGTGTTCGATTTGACCCTTTCAATTTTTTGTCTTTGCCACTACCAATGGACAGTTATATGCACTTAGAAATAACAGGTGGGTCACAAAGTTCTGAAAAATCATTTGACTCCATTGTCTTTTACCTTATTCAAGCATCTTAGTTATGTATAGTCGTTGGTTTGCAGTGAGTTCCCATAAAGATCAGTAGGCAGCATGTTATAATCTACCAACCTAGTTTCAAGTATGATTTGAGGCTTCAAAAATTTGGGATATTGAAGCTTCTGCCTGATAAAAATGGGCAGTCCAAGGCTCAATAGAAGAGAACCTAATATTCTACTATATGACCTAACTTTCCTTTTCTACAATAGAGCATCTATAGGAAACAATTAAGCTCTAATATCTAAGGAGGAAACCCTAACCCAAATGTAGACATGATATGTTTCAGTGTTCTTGAGCTTTTAAAACCCACTGATTCCTCTTTTAGTTTCATATATGCCAGAAACTTCCTTTAAAACCTTGTAAAATCATTGGTCATTGAAGAAATGCATCAAAACCACACTGAGTCACCCTTTCACACCCATAGGATAGCTATACTCTAAAAAATAAAAACTAAGAGTTGGAGAGAATTTTGAGAAATCAGAACCCTTGCCCATTGCTTCTGGGAACATAAAATGATACAGTCACTGTGGAAAATGATTAAACAGTTCCTTGAAAAATTAACAGCATAATTACCATAGGGTCCAGTAATTCCACTCCGAGGTGTATGTTCAGAAAAAGTGAAAGCATTTGTTCACACATAAACATGTGCACAAATATTTATAGGAGCCAAAGGTGGAAACAGCCCAGATGTCCATCAGTGAATGACTAAATTATGGTATATTTGTACAGTGAATATTATTCAGCCATAAAAAGGAATGATGTCTTGATACACACTACCTATATCTTGGCTGAACCTTGAAACTATTATGTTAAGTGAAATAAACCAGATACAAAAGGCCACATATTCATGATTCTTTCCATATGAAATATCCAAAATTGGCAAATCCATGCAATAAAAAACAGATCAGTGGTTGCCAGCACCTATGAGGAAATGGTAATGATTTCTTAATGAGTAGGGGGTATTTTTATGGGATTAAAGAGAAAGTTTTAAAACTTTTTAGAAAGAGCTGGTGCTTGTATAGTATTCTGAATGTACTAAATACTACTGACTTTGCCCCCTTTAAAATGGTTAATTGTATATGAATTTCACCTCAGTTAAAAAGAAAACAAAAACTACTGTACCAGCTGACATCAAAAATAGTGTTTTAGCTCAGTAGTATTCCAAAATAATGACTGTAGAAGCATTCTGAATATAAAATAAAAATTCTGATGGAAATGTTTGCTTTTTGCAAGTCTGCTATATTGGTCTACAATCCAAGACTTTCAGTGAAACCTCCATGTTACTGATAAAAGCTCTTTCTCTCCTTCACAGTTATTAAGCTAGATGGTACTACCCCTGTACGATACGGACTAAGACTGAATATGGATGAAAAGTACACAGGTTTAAAAAAGCAGCTGAGTGATCTCTGTGGACTTAAATCAGAACAAATCCTTCTTGCAGAAGTACATAGTTCCAACATAAAGGTAATATTGACAACGCCATCTAGGAAACCTGGATCCATCCTTCAAAGATCATAGTTTTATTAATTCTTAAAATGTTAGTAGATAAATTATTTAAAATATAACCAAGGGAGATAATAAAATACAACAAAAAAAGGCTTGCCAAGGTTTCCAACCCAGAAATTTTAAAAGGTTATCTACTAGAACATAGGTACAGGAGCACAGTGGCTCCACACAATAAGCACTGGACTGCTCATTACAAGGTCAGTGGTTCGAGCCTACCTGCTGCTCCACAGAAGAAAGATGAAGGGTTTTGCTTCTGCAGAAAGTTTAGAAAGCCTTGAAAAATGTATCCAGGGGTCGCTATGAGTTGGAATCAACCTGACAACACTTAACAACAACAGTGTGGTAGTTTTAAAGATGGAAAATAATGGAAATGCCATTTGCTTATATAGAGTAATCTAGTTGTGTCACTCCAAACCAGGTCGTCCCCCCCCCACACTGCTACTGTGTCACTTGAGAACCCTCTTGTATCACTATTGTGATAAACTAATTGTAATATAATCCTTCCTAGTTTAAGTTACTTTATGTAGTTATGAATGTGTGTGCTTGAATATTTTTGTGAATATGTATACTTGGCCTTTGAACACAAGAAGGAATTAGTGAATAAAAACAACCAAACAAAAATATTTTAATAAATATATAGCCTGTTCGTCTAAAAAGGGGTCACACTAGATAGTCCCAGATAGAGTGGGAGAAAATGGAAAACAAAACTCAAAATTATAAAAAAAAGACTATGCTTACTGGTCAGAAAGAGACTGGAGAAACTCAAGACTTTGGCCCTCAACCACCCTTCAGGTCTGGAGCAAAACTCATCCCTGCAGCTCAGTTGTAGATAGGTCTATGAGGGAACAATAGCTCTAGTAAGGTGTACTCACCATTGAATGGTCAGCCATTCAAGATCAAAAGGGCAACATTTATCAAAGGACAAAATTGAGAAGGGTGGAATGGGAATGGGAACCACAGGGAGAAAGTGGGTTAACTGTTATTATATGAGGGGATTGCAATTATTGAGATGAAACAAAGTGATGATCTGCTCTGTAAACCTCTACTTAATTCACAGTAAGAAGTTTCTATCTATATATGTATATATATATATATAAATAAAACACAAGGTTGGCGGTTCAAACCCTCCAGTGCTCCTTGGAAACCCTATATGGGGCCACCATGAGTTGGAACCTACTCAATGGCACTCAATAACAACAACAAAGTTAAGCTCCTGCTGTTGGTGTCTTTGAGGTTTCTGATCAAATTTTCCTACCTCACTGATAATTACTTCATATGAATGCAAAGGCAAGATCTCTCTAAGGGTTTTGGATTTAAATGCTTGAGGTAGAGGACAAAACTTGAGAAGTTAATTGTACATAATATACTTCCTGTGGAAAGGTATGATGGGGGTTTTTTGTGGGATAGCATTAAGGTTAGTTTTCAGTAATTATCTTTTAGTTGGTTGAGAAAAAGTACTCAATAGTTGTTTTAATGTGTCTCCCATCTCATCTTGCTTCTTTTTTTCTAGAACTTCCCTCAGGACAACCAAAAAGTACGACTCTCAGTGAGTGGATTTCTCTGTGCATTTGAGGTTCCCATCCCTGGATCTCCCGTTTCAGCTTCCAGTCCAATACAGACAGGTAAGTTTCTACTCCCAATCTCAGCTTCAAAAATAGGCCCTAGAGTGAGTAGTTTCTATATTCCTTTACACTGAGGATATTAGAACAAATGAATTTTTGAGCTAGAAGGAAATTTTAATGGTCATTTGGCTCGTTTCATATTGTATAGATGAGGAATCTAAAATCCAAGATCCTAATTGACTGTTAAATAGCTAGTTACTAGCTAATCTATCACTGGAATTCAGAACACTTTTTTTTTAATGTTTTATTATGAATTATGTGATAGTTTACATGGGAGAACATTAGCTTTACATTCATCCTATCGCATATCGTTTCATTGCCATGGTTACAATCCCCTCCATGCATTATCAACCAACCAAAGATTATAAACTACAAGCCTGCCCCCCGGTTGTCAGCACACAGCCCCTCTCCCTCTCTGTTTCTAAAGTCCCCAACTGCTCCATCTCTCCAGGTCATAGTCTCTGCCTCCATCTCAGGCATCACTGCTTCTCTGGGTACTGTCCCGCTTTCTGCTCTTCACCCTTGTCAGGACACTTTTAACTCTTTCATCCAATGCTAACATGGCCTCAGATGGTATGAGAGAAACATGCTATCAGAAAATAAGCATAAATATAGCTAAGTAGTTTACTTTTAATATTACATATGATTTAATATGGTAACTCGTTGAATGTTTCAGCTATGGGTATGTTTTGTCCATTTCTTTTTATTGCTGATAATTAAGTTTATTCCCCAACTATACAGGATCTCAGAGATTGAATATCAAGATAGTGAATCCTTTCTAAGTTTTTTAGAGGGTCCTCTCAATTGGCACTTAGTCGGTAGGACTAGTGATGGATTGGTGGATGATTTCTTGTTGCTTTTTATTTAGAGCAGTCCTGTCCAGTAAAACTTTCTGAAATAATGGAAATTTTCTGTAGTCTAAACCATCCAATACAGTAGCTACTTGAAATGACTGCTGAGCACTTGAAATGTGGCTAATGAGACTGAGGAAATGATTTTTATATTGTATTTTATTTTAAAAAGCAGCATCTGGCTCAAAGCTACCATATACACTACAGAGCAGAAGTAAAGACGTAGAGGAATACCAAAAAGAAAACAGGTGGTAGAATTCTTTGTGTGCCGTGTCGTGTTGCTGATAAAGAATTCTGCAAAAATCTACTTCCTGTTTCCAGCACTCTTACTTTGCAATTTATTTATTTGTAAGTTAAGGTAAATGTGAAATTAGTATCTTCCAGTCAACCTAGAATTATTATCTGAGCTATGATTTCTGACTTCCCTGTGTTCCGAGGAACTGCACCGTAAATAGTCTGGATCCCTTCTTGAGAAAATAGCCAAGATAAAGGTGTTCCGCAAGTGCTTATGGTACTGTCCTTACCTTTGAATTTATAGATTGCTCCTCTTCCCCGTCTACAAATGGAATGTTCACCTTAACCACCAATGGAGACTTGCCCCGACCACTATTCATCCCCAATGGAATGCCAAATACTGTTGTGCCATGTGGAACTGAGAAGAACTTCACAAATGGAATGGTGAATGGTCATACGCCATCTCTCCCTGACAACCCCTTTACAGGCTACATCATTGCAGTCCACCGAAAAATGGTTCGTTAAATCTTAGCCAAATTACTGTTAATCTTGTCAGTCTCATTTGTAAGGCACAGTCATTTTCTGTCTTTGCAATATCTTCATTGAATTACTTTTCATAAAGTGATGTAAGTGATTGCAGCTGGTTGATGACTGCATAGGAAATGGTATTCTTCACTCTGTTAAGGCTTAACTGGATAGCTGGTGCTTTAGAGTCTTGCTTTCTGAAGTATGTCCATGTCTCCTGTATGTTCATGTTAGAAGTCCTGTTGGCTCAACAGTCACGTGCTTAACTGCAAACTGAAAGATTAGGGATTCAGACACACCCAGAAACTTCATGGGAGAAAGACCTGATAGTCTTCTACTAAAGACAACAGCCTATAGGGAAGTTCTGCTTTGACACATGGGGTCTCTGAATTGAAACAGACTAGCAGCAACCTATTTGTGTAGATAGGTGCATCTTCTCTGCCACATAAGTGTGGATACCTAGGAAGAAGGTATATTTTTCTTTTTTAGGATGCTAAAGTGTTCTCAAGCAAGAAGTGTGCATAATCCCCATGCATAGTAGAGACACATTTATAGCTATTGTATTAAAGGCGTATTGTTTAATAAAAACAAAGGGGAGTATGAAACATTGGTGAATAGAAAATTTGTTTAAGAGCTAATCATAGATCATGGTAATTTGGTAGAGTACAAGTAGCCCTGGACTACTAGGAATTGAGTGACCTGGGCTTTAGTTCTAATTCTGCCACTAGATAGATAGCTAATTGAGCTCTGTAAGCCTCAGTTTCCCAATTTTATAAAACCCTAGGGCTGCTAGAGAATCTTGCCTTGGTTCAAAAAGTCTTTCTAGTGTTCTGGTTATAATTTTCAGTGATGATTAAAACAAAGTGAACATCAAAATCGGACTAAAACAGTTTAACTTGGCATCACAGGAGATCTCAAGTTTGGCTGTCTCTTCTCTCTATTATTTTCAGGATTTGCTTACTCTTCTCCTCAGTCTTTGGCTCCTGTTTTCTGTATTGTGTTATAGGTGAATTTTTCTGGTTTCGTTTTTTTTTTCTTTTTAGTTTTTATTCCCATCTTACTATTGTATTCATGGAATAAAATGTATTGTACTTTGCTCACTTAAAAAGCAGATGAACTGAGTTGAGTTTAAGAATGCTGAATACAAGATCAATATGCAAAAAACCCCAAGTATTTTAGTCATATAACAGGAACAAGACAAAATGAAATGGTATAAAAGGAATTGTTTTAGGTTCTAGTACTATAGTGTTGGCTTGTGTCACAAAAGTTTGTTTTCTCACAGTTCTTGAGCCAGAAGTCCAAATCCAAGGTCATTGTCAGGTCCATGCTCCTTTTGAAGACTCTAGGGGGAAAATTCTTCCTTTACTCTTCAGCTTCGGGGGGTCCAGGAATTCTTTGACTTGAGGCTGCATAAATCCAATCCCATCTATAAAAGGTCTTTTCGTCTGTCTTTCTCTTATAAGGACACTTGAATTTGATTTAGAGTCAATCCTGATAATCCAGAATGATCTCATCTTGAGATCCTTAATTTAATTTCATCTGCTAAAACTATTTTTCCAAATAAGGTCACATTCACAGATTTGGGGGATGAGGATAGGAACATCTCTTTTGTGGGGCCGCTGTGTAACTTACTACAGATACCATTTGTCATAGCATCAAAATAATCAAGTGTTTAGAAATACATTTAACAAATGATAGATAAGACAGCTATATAGAAAACAGTGAAATACTATTGACGGTCCATGTTTTCAAATCAAATAGATGACTGTGTACAAAAAAGAAAAATTTAATGGTCCAGATACTTGAATAGGCACTTCACAAAATGAATATCCCAATAGCCCATAAACTTATGAAAAAGTGATCAACCTCTCTAGTAATCAGGGAAATAAATGTTCATTAAAACCACATTAAGATATCACTAGGACTTCTGGGGGAGTCCTGGTGTGGCTCTATAGGATAAGCACTGGACTGCCTAACCAAAGTTCAAAAAAGTCAGCAGTTCAAACCCACCAAGCACTCCTTGGAAATCCTATACAGTGTCGCTATGAGTAGGAACAAACTTCAGTGGTACTTAGCAACAGCAACAGTATTCCTGGTGGAATATGCACTGGACTGCAAACCACAAGGTCAGCCTTTTGAGCTCACCAGGTAGAAAGATGAGGTTTTCTGTTCCTGCAAATCTTTATAGCCTTGGAAACCCCTTACGGTGTCATTTTGAATTAGAACTGACTCAGTGGCACTTAGCAACAACAGGATTCCTGGTGGCAGAGTAGTAAAGTACTCTGCTGCTAACCAAAAAGTCCAGGGTTCAAACCCACCAGCTGCTGTGTGGGAAGAAAGGTGTGGCAGTTTGTTTGTAAGAATTACAGCCTTGGAGACTGTAGGCAGTTCATCCCTCCCTATCCAGTAAGGTAGCTGTGAGCTAAAATCAGCTTGATGGCAGTGGCTTATTTTATTTAAAAATGCCACTGCACTGTGTTAGACTGCAACGCCAAAGGAGCTTCGTAACATTGCTAGAGCAGGACAGAGACCAAAAGACCACAGGACTGAGAAGCATTCCTGTTGGCACAGTTGGAAAGAGTTGTGCGGATCAGAGAGCTGCTGTCTCCTCAGTTGTTTCTGATCCTGAATTGTACCTTGTTCACTTCCCTAATAAACTGCGTAATCATGATTACAATCTGTGAGTTCTAGGTCGCCATTGGCAATGAATTGTTGATCCCAGCAGAAAAATAGTATGTGGGAGGTACAGTTGGTATCAGAATTGGTAAAGAAGGCTGGAGCAAGAATGTGGTAGCATATGTGACCTCTGCCTCCTAGAACCCAGCCTTGGGCTGATGTTAAGTTTGATTCTCCTTCCCTTTTGTGAGGTCAGAGGTCAGACACTGCCTCTACACAATTCTTAAGCCAACTTCCTTTCCTTTCTCATTATTTATGTTAAAGACACCACCGTTCTTCTATGTCAAAGACTGAAAACAGCATGTGTTTAGATTTTTTTCCTTATAAAAGTCCATATTCAGTGTATCACTGTGCTCTTTAATTTCTTCTTTTGAAATACTACTCGAATTCATGAATTCTTCATGTTCATTGCCACCTTTCAGACCATTTCAATTATTTTTAAAGCATTTTATTTTCCTTCTGCTTCTTTCTGCATGGTAAAGCAAGGCAATATAGGCAAGATTGTTCAGAGAGGTAAAGGGAGAAATATTCCATTAATATAACAGCTAAATGACAAACCAATTTCAAGAAAGAAAAAAGTGATTGATTACATGAGTCAGAGAAGTTGAAAAGAATGAAAACTGGGAAAAGTGTGGCAGTGTGTATCCAAATAAAGAAATCAAGTGCACATTGGGCAGACTTAAGTGAGTTTTCAGGTGAGAGAAAAGGTTGTTAGGAGAGGACAAAGGGAAACCTTCTAGGGAGATAGAACTAGGAGCATCATGCTTCAAGGAAGTGAGCAAGTATGGACCACTTGGTACTGGGAAGAGTTACCTTCAAGTAAATGAAAATTGCATGGGATTAGAAAAGAAATGGATTGAAAAGAATAGAAGTGAGAGACTGTTGCTTAAATGATCTCATTTATAAATTAGTAAAATATGTCATTTGTTGATCATTGCAGTAGACTAAAAGTGGAAATTTAAGGAGAAAAGAACTAATCTACAGGGAGCTATGCAAGGGCTAAAGCAGATAGAGGTAAATGGTGATAGATGGATAGATAGATACACACAACCCTGGAGCAACAGTGTTCTGTGTGTAGATGGCATGAACAGAGACACAGGCTGAATGAGTATGGGAGAAAGAGTGGGATACATATATATTTATATATTTCACAAATATGTGAGCATTTTCAAGAGAATATCTGTACATGGATAACCACAGGAAGAAACAAAATAGCTTGTTGCATGGAGGGGATTGTCATCATTGAGATGGAAAAAAAAACAAAACATGATTTGTTGAATGCAAAACTGATCATCTTGTCTGTAAACCTTCACTCAATTTACAACTTCTAAAAAAAAAAATGTTTAGCTACATAAGAGGATTAATTTAAGTTTTAGATTTTAGTTTTAAACTGAATGGAGTCTAAAAGCATGTATTTAGATAAGCTTAAATGACTGGACTGCTAACTTCAAAATTGGCAGTTCAGACCCACCAGCTACTCCTTGGAAATGCAGAGTAGCTATGAGTCAGAACTGACTCAGCAGCACTTAACAGCAACAACAAGAAATGAAGAATTATAAAATCAAATGCTTGCAAATCTGAAAAAAAGGAGGGCCCTCCATTTTCACTTGGAAACTAGCCATCCCCTAGTTTCTGAGTGTATGTATATGTTGTTGATGTAGCCTTTCTAACTACTACGTCAGTCCAAACTTTTAAAATAAATGCCCAAGTGTTCAGGAGCTTTTTCAGCAGTCCTGAACTACCACCAATTTCTCTGTTATACTAAACTTTCATTTTATGAAGCAACCAATTCCATTTCCATGCAATATCTTTATATTTAGGAATATCATAAAAATATCCTTAACATACTCATTGCAGATATTTTTCAATTTTGTTGTTGATATTAAATGATATTGAGGCAGTTCTGACTTTTTGTTGTTAAGTGCCATAGAGTTAGTACTGACTCATAGCAACCCTGTTTAGGGTTTCCAAAGAGTGGTTGGTAGGTTTGAACCATGGACCTTGCAGTTCTGACAATAGAACGAAACACTGCTGAGCCCTGCACCATCCTCACAATTGTTACTGTGTTTGAGCCCACTGTTGCAGCCACTGTATCAATCCATCTCATTGAGGGTCGTCTTCTTTTTTTTTTATTTGACCCTCTACTTTACCAAGCATGATGTCCTTCTCCAGGGACTGATCCCTCCTGGTGTATGTCCAAAGTATAGGAGATAGAGGTTTTCATCCTCACCTCTAAGGAGCTTTTTGGCTATCCTTCTTCCAAAACAACTTTCTTTCTTCTACTGACAAAATTCAAAATTCTATATTCAAAATTCTTCGCCTACTCCATAATTCAAAGACATCAGTTCTTCAGCCTTCCTTTCATTGTCCAGCTTTTGTATGTATATGAGGCAATTGAAAATACAATGGCTAAGCTTGTCCTGACCTTTCTCCTCAAAGTGATGTCTTTGCTTTTTAACATTTTAAAGAGGTCTTTTGCAGCTGACTTACCCAGTGCAAATCTTTGGATTTCTTAACTGCGACTTCCATGGTTGTTGATTGTGGATCCAAATATAGTGAAATCCTTGGCAATTTTTAGTTTTCTGATGTACATATTGGGTTAGATGTGAAGATTTTTGTTTTATTTTCTGTTGTTGAAGAGTAATCCATACCGAATAGTCTTTGATCTTTATCAGTAAGTAAGTGCTTCAAGTCTTCTTCACTTTCAGCAAAAGAGATTGTGTCTGCATATCACAGGTTGTTAATGATTCTTCCTCCAATCCTGATGCCAGGTTCTTCTTCACATAGTCCAGAGTGTCAGATTATTTGCTCACTTTTGTTGTTGTTAAATGCCTTCAAGTCTGTTCCAACTCACAGTGAGCCTGTATAGGGTTTCCAAGGAGCGGCTGGTGGGTTTGAACTGCCAACCTTATGGTTAGTAGTCCAATGCTGATCCTATAGCACCTTACTAGGGCTCCCTTGCTCAGCACACTGGCTGAATGGATATGGTGAAAGAATACACAACCCTGATGTACACTTTTCGTGATTTTAAACTATGCAGTATCCCTTTGTACTGTTTGAATGGCAGCCTCTTGGCCTCCATACAGGTTCCACATGACCACAGTTAAATGTTCCGGAATTGACATTTTTCACCATATTTTCTATCCATAGTTTGCTTTCAGCCAAGATCCATCTGGTATCAGCAATGATTTCCCTCGTTCTGAATCTGACTTGAATTTCTGGAAAGTCACTATTGATGCACTATTATAATTGTTTTTTAATATTCTTCAGTTAAAATTGTAATGTACTTTTTATTCTATAATATATATTTTTTTAAATAATAAGCCATTAGCTGCTTTTAGGAGTGTAACAAGTAGTAATGTAATTAAATAACTGGATTTCACAAGTCCCTTAATGTTTGGGAAGTTTGAAGAATACAAATGCTCAGCTACTTATCCTGAGAAAATTTCATTTTGAGGACGTTTTTCCATTTACTGGCTAGCTTGGTTATCTGGTGCTACTATAACAAATACCACAAGTGCATAGTTATTAACAAACATTCATTTTCTCAATGTTTAGTAGGTTAAACCAGACCAAAGACCAAACCCTCTGCCAATTCTGACTCATAGGAACACTGTAGAACACGGTAGAACCACCCTGGAGAGTTTCTAAGGCCGTAAATCTTTACAGAAGCAGGCTGCCACATCTTTCTCCTGCAGAGTGGCTGGTGGGTTCAAACTGCTGACCATTTGATTAGCAGCTGGTGATTAACCACTGTGCCACCAGGGCTCCTCTTTAAAGGCTAGAAAGCCAGTTCAGCAGTGTTCAACTCTTGGGGAAGACTTTCTCTTGCTTACTCTCTCGGCATCTATCTTATCCCAACTTTTGCTAGCTAGTATTTAGCCTCTTCTTATATCTCAAAAGAGATTGACTTCAGCACACCTAAACTAATCCTAAGGAGCTCTGGTAGCATAGTGGTTATGAATCGGACTGTGAACCACAAGGTCAGCAGTTTGAAACTACCAGCTGTTAAAGATGAGGCTTTCTGCTCCCGTAAAGATTTACAGCCTCAGAAACCCTGTACAGGGTCGCTATGAGTCGGAACCAACTCCATGGCACATAACAACAACAACAAAACTAATCCAACTTCATTTATATAGCTTAAACAGCACATTCCCAAATGGGGTTGTATCCCCACAAAATAAATGCCCTCCACACATGGAAAACATATTCACCCTCTCACACCATGCCAGAAGTCATAAATCAACTGGTGGTAGTGGTTATATGCTGTGGAGTCGGTTCCAACTCTTAGTGACCCTGTATAGAGTTTCTGAGCCTATAAATCTTTGCGGGAGCAGAAAGCCTTATCTTTCTCCTTTCAGAACAGCTGGTAGTTTCAAACTGCTAACCCTAAGATTAGCTGCCCGACTCGTAACCACAGTGCTACCAGAGGTACTTATAAATCAACTATAAGTCCTAAATTATATCATCTGAATCATCTAAATCAAATATGGGAGAGATTTAGGTGTATTCCATCCTGGTAGTATAGTGGGTTACATATTGGACTGCAACTTATAGTGAGCCTGTATAGTGTTCCCGCTGACAGTAGATAAGGCTTTCTGCTCCCGTAAGGATTTAGTCTTGGAAACCCAATACAGGGTTGCTGTGAGTAGGAACAGACTCCTTAGCACTTAACAACAACATCCTAGGGCAAAATTCGTCTTTATTTGTGAGCCTGTGAAATCTAGAATACAGGTTGTTTCCAAAGTCAGTGATGGAACAAGCACAAGGTGAACATTTCCATTACAAACGGGAGATGTTAGAGAAAAAGAAAGGATAATGGGCACCAAGCAAGTCCAAACCCTCAGCAGAACAATTTAGATGAGCTCTAAAGGCTTGGATATAATCCTGGTTTTTTTGGGCGAAGGTCCTGGGCCAAGGGTCCTGCCCCCAGATTGGGTGTTAGCCATGCCCTTTGGATTCTGGGTAGAAGTCCTTTGGTCATGGGTTTCAGGCCTGGCTTCTGTTCCCTCTGGGTTGACAAATCTTTTCCCTTGACTTTAGACCCCATTCTCCTAATCATCTGACTGGCAGACCCCGACTCTCTTTTTCAGTTTTGGCCAGAGGCCCTGTCCCCCTGGCACTCATGAACAGCAGTCTTATGTTGGTGAAGATCTGTCTCTTTGAAACGTAGAAGGTCATGGCCCCATCCAGTGAAATTCAGCAAGCCTTGGTCCCACCGTTTGAAATCAGGGCAGCTCTGCTTCCTTTCTCCTTCCAACAGTTCTGCTGATTCTCCACCTTTACTTCAAAGATAGTTTTTTTTTCTTCTTCTTCTTCTTCTTCTTCTTGGAGAGTAACAGATAATAGCTCCTTTGACCTGTCTTCTGCCTGTAGAATTCCAAGATGCAGGCAGCATTCTTTCCTTTTGTTCTTTCTGTAAGATAAGGTTTTCTTTCTTTGTCAGTTCTCGAAGCAAAGTCCTTGTCTCATTCAGTTTCTGCTACCTGGTTCCTTGGCAGTCTCCATGTGTCGTGGCATGTGCCCCATATAGTTCTCTATTTAATCTCTTTAATTTCTCAGAAGATATTGATTTAAGATACACTCTACACTAATCCTATCTCATAAACATAACAAAGACTCCCAAATGGGATTATAACCACTGGCATCGAATTGAATTAGGATTTGTAACACATTGTTGGGGGACACAATTTAATCCATAACACTGTCATATTTCCTATAAAAACTGTTTAATTACTTGAGTTTTGATCTATGAAACTATTCGTTTTTACATGTGATTCATTCAGTATGTGAGAAATGCTTATCAGAGAAAGCCATAGCTTGAAAATATTACGGGCTGAAAACCATGTTGGCAACAACTCTAAAATTGGCAATACCTTTCAAACTTCATATTCCTAAAGATGATTTCAGAAATAAAATGAGTATAGTCATGACTCATTTGAAAGTGGTAGTATTGTGTGCCATTGGCAATCATGGAAAAAGGAAGGAGGAGAGAGGGCTCAGGCCTGTTTTTAATCAGCTCATTCTTCTCTTTGTTTGTATGTATAGATGAGGACAGAACTTTACTTCCTGTCATCTCAGAAGAATCGCCCCAGCCTCTTTGGAATGCCACTCATTGTTCCTTGTACTGTACATACTCGGAAGAAAGACCTGTATGATGCGGTTTGGATTCAAGTGTCTCGATTAGCAAGCCCACTCCCACCTCAGGAAGCTAGTAACCATGCTCAGGATTGGTGAGTTCAAGGAAGGAAACCTTAGACCTTGTGACCTCCAAACTCTTGAAGTGTAATAATTTATGTAACTTCTGTGTAATTCCATGTTAAGTTAATTACTCTTTGGGAAAAACAATTGTTGATTTGGTATTCTGAGTAGGAAAGAATATTCAGTTTTCCCTTAATCACCTAGACCTTGTAGTGTCTATCAGTCCTTCCAGTCTTAATTTTTTGCCTAAATCCCTCCTGTAATGTTTCAGATAATATCTTTGCCTTCTTTTATTGCAAAAGTAGAGGGTTTGAGTTCATCAGGAAATCTGTATCATCATGTTATTGTTGTTAAGTGCTGTCGAGTTGTTTCCGAGCCATAGTGACCCTGTATAGGGTTTCCAAATAGAGGCTGGTGAGCTTGATCCACCTACCTTGTGGTTCAAGTGACTTTGCAGTCCAGCATACTAGCCCACAGGACCACACTAGGACTCCTGTATCATCATATCATCGTTGTTGTTGTGAAGTGCTGTTGAGTCGATTCCGACCCATAGCGACCCTGTATAGGGTTTCCAAGGAGCAGTTGGTGAGCTTGAACCTTGCAGTTCAAACAACTTTGCAGTCTGGCGCATTAACCCACAGTGCCACACCAGGACTCCTCATATCATCATGTTGTTGTTATGTGCTGTTGAGTCGGTTCCGACCCATAGCGACCCTGCACAGGGTTTCCGAGGGTGTAAATCTTTACGGGAGTAGAATGCCTCATCTTTCTCTCATAGTCCTCTTAAATTCAGAATGGAATCTCCAATTTGCTTTGAAAATTCTCATGCTGTAACAAATGATTCAATTGGATTGTTTCCATATTAAGCCATTTTAACTTGGAGTGATTTTATGTCTGGGTAAAGAAAATAAGCATCTTCTGTTTAATTTCTGTCCCCCTGACCAGTGTTCTGTAAATGTAGGAGCTTTTTTCATAGCAACATAATTTTGTATTCAGTGACGTTATAATTATCCAAATGGCCCTTGGCAGAAAAAAGGTTCCTCACCCCTGCTGTATCATGTTTCTGAGAAGCAGTTGGTAAGTTTAAACTGCCAACAAACCAGTGCTGATCCTACAGAGCCACACCAGGACTCCTCTGTTAGATTCGGAGATATATTTGTATGATTGTTGGGAACAGAGTCTTGGTGTGACGGTGGACTGCTAACCACACGATTGGTGGCTCAAACACACCAACTGCTCCTCAGAAACCCTATACAGGGTCGCTAAGAGTCAGAATCAACTCAACGGCCCCTAACAACAAGAAAAACATTGTGGGAATCAAGAAATCCTAGTAGCACAGTGTTTAAAGCACTCAGCTGCTTACCAAAAGGTTGGCAGTTCCAACCCACCCAGCCATTTTGCCAGAGAAAAGATGTGACAGTCTGCTTCCATAAAGATTTACAGCCTTGGAAACCCTATGAGGCAATTCTACTCTGTCCCATAGGGTAACTATATGACTCAACAGCACTCAGTTACTGTTGGCATCTGATGACTTATTCATAGCTCATTTGAATTACAGATGGTTTCTCATTATCACGGTGCAAATGAGACTTCTGCTTTTGTGATAACTAAGTAAAGAAGCTGTTTCTTCTGATAGCTGTTTGTTATGGTACAGGGTCTTTTTGATAGTTAGAATAAGGCTTATTATACTAAAGAAATGTTAAGGAAAAACTGCAAGTAATAGATAGCAATTTAATTGGGAAATGTTTTTAGAAAAAATGACAACCAAGCTAGATTCAATCTAATGTAAAGACTGAGTAAATTAAAATACTTTTGATGACTTATAAATTAGATGTGGAACATGAGGAAAAGAAGCGTTTAAGCTAAGTTGTAACCAGAACAGAGTTGGTGAAGGATGGTAACCATTTAGTGAACAGAGAAAGACTGGAGATGGAGCCTGTTTGGGCAAGAGATGACAGGAATCAAGTTAAATTCAACAAGCCTGTAAACAACAACATGTTAAACAGAGGAAATATCGACATTGTCAAGGATTTCATTGTACTTGGACCTACAGTCGCCACTCATTGACTGAAGCAGCAGTCAAGAAATCAAATGATGTATTGCATTGGCCTGACCTTCTGCAAAAAACCTCTTTAAAGTGTTTAAGAGCAAAGATGGTACTTTGAGGACTAAGGTACACCTAACCCAAAACTTGGTATTTTCATTCACCTCACATGCATTTGAAAGCTGGACAATGAATTAGGAAAACCAGGCAAGAATTGCGGTGTTTGTGAAGAATATTAAATATACCATGGGCTGCCAGAAGAGCAAACAAATCTGCTTTGGAAGAATTACAGCAAGAATACTCCTTAGAAGTGAAGATGATGAGACTTCCTCTTTGCTACTTTGGACATGTTTTCAGGAGGGACATCATACACAGTAAAGTAGAGGGTCAGTGAAAAAGAGGAAGACCCTCAATGGGATGCATAGTGGCTGCAGCAATGGGCCCAAGCATCACAGCAATTGTAAAAATGACGCGGAACCGAGCATCGTTTAATTCTGTTGTACATAGGGTCACTAAGAGTCAGGACTGATTTGATGGCACCTGATACTTTGTGAGGGGGGCTTCAAAAAGTCTGTAAAAAAGTCCATTATCTTTTCATGGCATTTTCCACAAACTTTTTGATGCTCCCTCAGTTCGCTTAAGTGTTGTTTGCTAAAGATAACAATAATGGTTTCATCAATAGATAGTTGGCAAAACTCTGGAAACCAGAAAAAGGTAACATACAAATAGTAGGAAAGCTTTGGTCTTCTACTCACCTGTACCCCATCCCCTCCTCAGCTCAGTGTGGCCATGATAAAATATTGACCCACACTCCCAAGGAGGAAGCCTGGTCTCTGTTTGTCTATAAATATGTAGATGGATAAAGGTTTCTGTTTACATAAATATATATATATATAAATATATATAGCTAAGGGGAAAGGGAAAAATGGGGTTATAGCTGAAAGGGTACTAAGTTTCTACTTGGGGTGGTGAAAGACTCGAAAGTGGATATAATGTGATCGTTATACAGCATGATTGATATAATTAATGTCACAGAATTGTGTGCTAAAAAACTGTTAAAATAGCCAAGCTTGTTATAGTATATACAAGGAGAAAGGAGCGCTGGTGATGCTGTGGTTTTGATGTGGGACTGCTAACCACAAGGTCAGTGGCAAATCCACCACCTTGTCCACAGGAGAAAGATGAGGCTCCTTTAAAAATTTACAGTTCCAGAAACTCTGGTGTGGTGCTGTGGGATAAAGCACTGGACCTCTTGAACCATAAGGTCGGCGGTTTCAGTTCACCAACCGCTCCTTGGAAACCCTACGTAGGATCACTGTGAGTTGGAACCAAGTCGACAGCGCTTAGCAACAATATAGAGTTGCTGTGAGTCAGAATGACTTGATGGTAGTGGATTATACTAGGCTAAGTCCAAAGTATTGCTACAAAATAATGGAAGCCTTTATTAAACAAAAATGTCGAAATGTAAAGCTAGTGTTTGTTGATAAAGTCTCTGTCTAGAGCCATATACTTTCTAAAGGCAGTGTTTCCATCTCTAACCCTTCCCCAAAGAATTCTTCAGTTTACGTCATGTCAAAATATCAGTTTGGGCATCCTCAAAAGACTTAAATTGTGTTTCTTGTCAAATGTTCTTTTGAGTAGTTTGGGGAACAAAAAGAAACCTTCATGGCACAAAATCAGGGCTGTAGGGTGGATAGGGCAAGATTCCCCAGTGAAATTCTCTAGGGCAAGCAACATTTCTATCCTTGAAGAATAAACAGGTGCATTGTCATGATGAAAAAAAATTCCTCAGTGCAATTTTCCTGGCCTTTTGCTCACCTGTGTAGTTTTCCATTTTCTTAAAACATCATCCCATGTCCTTCAAGAAAATCCTAAGGAACAGATATTATAACCTTCTGGGCTTATCTGTCTGTCTTGAATTTAATTAGCCCATCAGATCACCTTGGAAACCACTCTCTCTCTGGTTTTTTTTTTTTTTTTTTTGGAAACTATTCTAATGACAGAGCGCGAGGGCTTCTATCATAGAGGGCGGCGGCTAAATGATGTGTGAGAACTGCGCAGACCTGGTGGAGGTATTAAATGAAACCCACATCATGGAGCAGCGGGGTGAGAGGTGTCTGAAGACCAGGTCGATGGGGAGATGCTGCCTAGCGGGAAGAGACTGCAGGGGCCAGCCAGGCTGTCTTACTTACCCCTGAGGAGAGAGTGCCTTCCTAGCCTAACCATTGGATCGTGCCTTTGAGGTGGAGTTGACCCACTTAGAGACCCACAAGCCCAGCCCAAAGTGACTCACTACAACCCAGTCGCTCCTGCTGCGCTTCTGCCTCTTGATTGACATCCAAGGACAGAAATCCCGCCTTTGAGCCAGACTTAAGGGCCCTAGCACAAGGAGATTCCTATTTAACAGCAACCATGCAACCGCCACTCTTCTGTCTGTCGTGCTGTGGTGGTTTGAATTGCTATGATTCTGAGGGCTATGCCACCGGTATTTTAAATAACCAGCATGGTCACCCATGGTGGACAGGTTTCAGATGAGCTTCCAAAGACAGACTAGGAAGAAAGAGTGACAAACTACTTCCGAATCGCTAGTCACTGAAAACTCT
>NW_006408525.1:6625670-6647089 GCF_000296735.1 Chrysochloris asiatica | reverse complement strand
CCCAACGAGATGGATCAGCCAGGTGACATCATTGATGGCATCAAGTGTGGCGGCGGTAGTGAGGTTGGCCCAGGATCGGACATTGTTTCATTCTGGTGTGCATGGGGTCGCTATGAATCGGTTCCGACTCGATGGCACCTGACAACAACAACAACCCTAATGAGACTAAAACAAGTGTATTACTGAGAGACTTTGTTAGCAGCCATCTGATCACAGAGACATGTTTAAACATGTTTTGTTTGGAATACACCCATGCATGTATGAACTGGAACCCTAGTAGCAGTGCTTTTTGATTTATCCCTATATTTATGACAAATTTCTTTTCTAAACAAAGAATCTAGTGGAAATAGATAAAGATAGAGAAGAACTAAGAGTTGATGATCATTATATCTGAGTGATGAACACATGGGAATTCACTGTACAATTCTCTATTTTGTGAATGTTTATATCAATAAATTTGAACATTTTTTTTAAATGAACAAATTTATGGAATTAAGGATTTGGACAAATGTGCTTTGAGGAAAGTATGGATTTGTAGATAGTGACTATAGATTTCAATTGGGTCAAATAATAAAGTTGTGATCTGAAAATACAGGAGATAATTACAAAGTGGAGGTGTTAAAGCTTGTATTGACAAAGTCAGAGTATGATCCTTAGGGTAGCTCAGATGGGATGGAGGAAATTGTTGTTGGAAGTGATAAGGCCAAAGGTATGCATTGATGTTGAAGTCTTGAAAAACAGCAGGAAACAATGGAAAATAGACCAAGCAAACATGTCCATGACCCTGAAACCAGAAGACCTACGTGGTGGCTAGCTACCATTAGCAACTGCTCTAGAAAGGATCTCATTAGAAGATCCTGAATACAGTGAGAGAAAAATGGGGAACAAAAGAAATTGTAAAAACAAACAGCTTTTTTTTTTTGTCAGATAGAGACTGGTAGAGCTGCAACTACATCCTTAACTACCCTTCAGGTCTGAAACTGAACTCTCTCCCTCATTGCTCAATTTCCGGCCAAACAAAAGACAGTCTATAAGGGGAACAGGAACACTAGGGAGGTATATGTTCCTTAGAATTACCAACTATTTGAGATCAAAAGGGCAGCATTTGCCCAAGGAGAAGACTTAATGAGATAAAGAATAATAAGTCCTTCTAAGGAGGACTGTTAAGTGCGTTTGAAACTGCCAACCTTGCAGTTAGCAGTCCAGTGTTTATCCTATTGCACTACACCAGGAGGAATGTTGTTTCCAAGAAGCAGCAGGTGAGCTTATTAAACAGGCAGCCTCGCAGAGAAAACCCACATCATCTCCAAATACTAAAATGTATAAGCATAAATATCACTTAAGAGATTCAAACATAGCAACGATTGTGAGGGTGATGCAGGACCAGCTTGTGTGTGGTTCTGTTGGACATAGGGTCACGAGGAGTTGAAACCGGCAGCACCTAACGACAGAGAGACTGTTAGGAAAACACAGCCCTCAACAAAGCCAGGCTTCAGTTAGAACAAAAAAGGCAAAAGAAATATTCACAAGAGAAGTATCACATAGTTCCCTGCAGGAGGTGCTACCTGCTCAATTGGTCTCCACATTTTTCTTTTGTTTCTTATTGTTGACCTGATAGATGGACCATGATACCTGAACAGTATGGACTATCAATATCCATTTACTTGAGTTGCACAGAAGGATGGGAAATCCTGTGTTTCAACATGATACTTTTGTCGTTGTTGTTAAGTGCTGTCAACTCAGTTCTGACCCATAGCAACCCTATTCAGGGTTTCCAAAGAGTAGCTTGTGGCTTTGAACCACCAACCTTGTGGTTGGAGATCCAGCACTTATCCTACTTTAATCATGGTTTCATTACTTTGAACAGCCATATAATTGCCATTTTTGTTGTTGTTGTTAAGTGCCTTCAAGTCGATCAAGTGCCAAATGAGCAGTAAAGTTTACTGTTCTTATATTATATTCCTTGCCTGACTTCTACTGGGAAAGGATGAGTTTTTTGTTGTTGTTGTTGTTGTTTTAAATGTTTAAGTTGGGGAAGATGTTAAATTGTTGTCAAGGTTATCTTGGCAAGAATCATTAGCAATTAAAGGTAGTTACTCCCACAGTGGTGTGTAGGTTATAGATAGCTTTGAGAAGTTACATCATGGAGAAAAGGGGTTCTAGCTAAGTACCACATCAGGGATCTTGTATAAGGAAAGCTTCTATACAGCTAACCAACTTCTTAGAAGACCGTTATGGTCTTTTAGCCTTCTGTGGTGTGTCAGTGTTCTTGTTATGGGAAGGTCTAATTAGTTTAATGTGAATTAAATCCCCAGGTTTCATAAGGACTGAAAGATAATGGGTGTATGATGGATGCATGATTGAATTATTGTACAAATTTCACATAGCCACATGGGCTCATTTAGGGGCATCTGGCCGCCTAATATGTACACCATGCTGTGAGCAGGGATGTAACTTGGAGAGTCCAGTGGATGGTTGGTACAAGGCCGCAGCTAATAGGTTACAATAAACCACATTGAACGGTCATCTTGAGCATACTGTTGTGACAGATGCCCCTTCTTAGGGTTACTTAAAGGGAAGAATGAAAAGGAGAAAAGCTTCTTACACTCTTGGGTGTGTGTTGTCTTCTGTTTCAGTGATGACAGTATGGGATATCAGTATCCATTCACTCTACGAGTCGTGCAGAAAGATGGAAATTCCTGTGCTTGGTGTCCATGGTATAGGTAAAGTGACCTTTCTGCAAAAGGAAAAATGGCAGCTTCAGATAAACTATTTTAATAAGATTTCTAGGTTTGAGACTTGTGAAGAGTGAGAAGTTTGAAATAAATTGTAGGAATTGTTCATTCATCTCTTCCTTGTGAGGTTAATAGTTAGGTTTTACTTTTGAGACTAAACTAATTTTATAAACCCCACAGTTCTCACCAGATTCATAGTTTATGATCAGTAGTTTTTATTCTATACCTTCTCCTTAAAAATAAATCTATTTGGCACTTCTGAGCCTAGTAGAATATAGTCTACTTACTAGACCATGCTGGAAGTCTGTCCTAGCAGGGGAAATGCCTGGCAATACTAAAGTCAACTTGTAGAGAAATTTAAGAAGAGACTTAAAAATTGAGTCTAAAATATCCATGGAAACCACGGCTTTGTCATGGTTTCCACACAACCCCCTTAGCCCCTTAATTTTTTTTTTCAAGTTTTTATTATGAATTGAGTGATCGTTTACATGGGAGAACATCGGTTTTATGCTCATTGTTTCATTGCAATGATTACAGTCTCCTCCGTGCATCATCATTCAACCATATTCCATGTGGTTTTTTGTAAGTTCAAAAAAACACTCAGGAATATCTAATCATAATCACTTAAACAACGAAAGGGCACATTCCACAAGCCTGCCTCCTGGCCATAAACACACAGACTTTCTCTTTCCATGAGTCAGCCCCATAAATTTTTATATGCATTTATTTAATGTGTCATTTTTCAGACAAGGAAGTGTTGGTATTGCCAACTAAATTGCCTGCCTCAGAACATTAAATAACTGAATTTAGGATTTCTTTATAACTCTGTGATCTCACATATCTAATTCCCATATCATGTATTTGTCATTAAGCAATCACATCTTTATATGTATTAACAAATGGCTACCACATGCTTCAAATAAACACAAGACTTGAGAAATGATAAGTATGATTCCCTGAAATATTAATAATTATTAGTATTTGTGCACTCAATCAGTCTCTGAAGTTACAAGCCCAAGAAAATAGAGACATAAAAAAGGAACATATTTCTGATAAACTTTGAATCTTTCGTAAGTATTTTTTCTTCAGTGAATACTTTTCGCCCTATAGATTTTGCAGAGGCTGTAAAATTGATTGTGGGGAAGACAGTGCTTTCATTGGAAATGCCTACATTGCTGTGGATTGGGACCCTACAGCCCTTCATCTCCGCTATCAAACATCACAGGAAAGGGTAAGTACTCACGTTACATTTTTTCCTTGGTCCCTCTCACTCTTGGGTCCAAAGGATTAGTCCCACCGAGTCACCGCTTCTCAGTTATACATGAACAATAAGCATTCACTTAGAGCTCTTTATTACAAAGCAAAAGTACGCTTCAGAGAGAGACGTGGGTCTGTCTCTGTGAGTGGAGAAGACCTGGTAGAATTGGGGAGCACAGATTAGATGAGGTCAGAGCAAAAGTACACATCAATCAAAGAGAAAAGCAGGTCTGTCTGTGCAACTGGAGAAGACCTCTGGGCTTGGGGTGGACTGGCTTTATAGAGGAGGCTCTTCCTCTAAGAGTGGGCTAATACATATTAATTAGCAGGAATGGTGTGTTGAATATTCATCCCTTTTTAGTAAAGGGGCACAGGCTTCTTAGAAATGGAGTGCCTTCTGCAGTTGTCAGCTGTGGGTGTTAATCTTCATGGGTTGTCTGCCTGCGGCCAGCTACCTCTATTAGGGTTTCAGGTCCTGATATCCTCATCTCTGTCTCTAGGCTGTTCTTCTCAGTGTTACTATTCTTGTTGGACTAGAGATGTCCTCCCCACTTCCTTAATTCCTGCTTAGTAGGAGAGGACTCATGGCAAAGGGGGTGGATATGAAGCCAGAGTAAGAGAGTCCCAAGGCCCAGGGATCCTAACCTGTCCCTGACACTCAGGAGGACTGTAAGATATGGTGGTTTTTACATGTGAAATTTATCCCAGTTTCAATGCATCATTCATTTCTGTTTTAGACAATTTCAATACACTCAAAATAATGTACATTGGCGTTTTCTATGGCATCTAAATTAATTGAGTGATATGATTGTTTGGGTTTTGCAGTTTTCCCACTACTAGAGTTAATTGCATTGACCCTTTAAATAAAATAAATCTAGAAATGAAATCCTAGGTGTAATTAAAATTTTCTGTTCTTTAGCCATGCATGTCAAGCAGGGAATTTCTCTGCCTATTTATTAAAATATCAGTGAAGCTACAGCATTTGGTAACCACAGCTACTTAGTCCAAAAGCATCCCACTGCTATAGCTGCTACCCTAAATGGGTGTAGTGATCAAGAGAAAATAGAAAAGGAACTGCAATGTTTCAAGATTGGACATCGGAAAATAGGGCTCAAGGGCTGTTCCCCAAAAGTGTCAGTGTTCTTGGACTGCCATTCTCTGGCCATAGCAAATTTTTTTAAATTTGAAAATATCCATTCAAAAAGAATGGGACTCCATTCTAGAATTGTTTGCCTCAGGTAATTTTTAATTGACCAAATATTATTTGAAGAGTAGATTGACTTGAGGTAGTTTGAGAATAGAGATAGGAAGAATCTGATGGAATAGTAGATCACTGTGGAATCTATAGTTTTAAGTCATTAAAAAAGTTTAAGTCATTTAAGGAATTGTAGTGGGTTTTGCGTTTTATGGCACTTGGTTGGTGCAACTTAACCTTGACTCTCTCTTAAAACATTTCCTTTAGGTAAGTTAGTGATTGTAATTGACTTTGTCTTTTTGTGTGGTTGATGAGTGAGGAAACTATGTATTTCCCTGCCTTAACTACCCAAAGCAACTATAAGCTGTTCACTATTCTGAGAGTAACTTCCTTTAACTACCAATAATTGTGTGAAGATAGCTTTTGTTAGTTTCCCAAGTTAGTTTATTGTTGTTGTTGTTGTTTAATTTATCCTTGTCCCATCAAGAGTCATTGCAAGCAGTATGACCTTAATTGACCTTGGGATCTCTGACTATGCCCCACTTGTCCTGAGGTTCCTGGCAGCTCTGACTAGCAAAGGATAAATAGAATTGTAGAGAGTTGCCCAAGTGTAAGATCACTGGACTAAAGCTTAAGGAAGCTGAAGAGAAGTTGGTGTTCCAGCAGCTCATGGTCACTATAGCAAGGTGATTCAGTAACCTCAGCCATGCCTTTTTGAGGAAGAGAAGAAATAGCAGCAGCAGATTGAAAACTTTTAAATCTTGGGCAGCACAAAAGCTGATAAGACTTTATTCTGACAAGACGTAACCAGTCAAATAAGAAAAGTTACTTATCTTTGTAAATCTCTTTCCCGTTTCAACAAGCTTTATGTGCAATCTGAGGACATCCTGCTCACAGACAGAAGGGACTACGTGACCAGTTAAATCTTGACCCACTTCCAGTTTCAGTGTTGCACTTAGGATTCTGGGGAAACCAAACTCTCCTGAGATATCCTGCCTTGTTAGGGAGTGGGGCCACATGACTAATGTGTTCTCTTCCTACATGTAGCTTCTTCTGTATGTGCTTGGTGAGTCATGGAGACAAAGGAGACACACTGTGATTCCAACTTAAAATTATTGACCAGTGATGTCCCTTCTAGAAATTCATTCTAGGAAAATATTTTGTAGTATGTGGAGAAATAGTTGTCATGATATTTTTAGGATAGTGAAAAATTAAAAAGAATTTATATTTGTCCCGTAGTAGAGAAATGGTTAAAGAAAGCATGCTATGTTTATAAACTAAAATATTATAGTCATTAAAATGATGGTGTTTTTACTGACATATTGTTGTTAAGTACCATTGAGTTGGTTACGACTAATAGCAACCCTGACTGGAAGAGATCTGTATTTGTGCCCATTCCAAAGAGAGGTGACCCAACGGAATGCGGAAATCATCGGACAATATCATTCCTATCCCAAGTGAGTAAAGTTTTACTAAAGATAATGCAAAAACGGCTGCAACCAAACATTGACAGAGAACTTCCAGAAGTTCAAGCTGGGTTCAGAAGAGAACGAGGAATGTCATTGCTGGCATCAGATGGATCTTGGCTGAAAGCAGAGAATACCATAAAGATGTTTACCTGTGCTTTATTGACTATACAGAGGCTTTCAGTTGTGTTGATCATGACAAACTATGGACAACATTGTAAAGTGTGAGCATTCTGGAACACTTAGTTTTAGTCATGAGCAACTTCTGCATAGACCAAGAGGCAGCTGTTCGAATACAACAAGGGAACACTGTGAATGGTTTAAAATTAGGAAAGGTGTGCACCAGGATTGTATTTTTTTCACCATATATATTCAATCTGTATGCTGAACAAATAATCCAAGAAGCTGGATTATAGGAAGAAAAACATGACATCAGGATTGGAGGAAGATTCATTAACAACTTGCAATATGCAGATAATACAACCTTGCTTACTGAAAGCAAAGAGGATTTAAAATAGTTACTGATGAAGATCAAAAATCACAGCTTTCGGTATAGGTTGCATCTCAATGTAAAGAAAACAAAACTCCTCACCACTGGACCAATAAACAACATCCATATAAATGGAGAAAAGATTGAAGTTGTCAGAAGACTTCATTTTGCTTGGATCAACCATCAGCACTTATGGAAGCAGCAGTCAAGAAATCAACGTATTGCATTGGGCAGATCTGCTGCACAAGACCTCTTTAAAGTGTTGAAGAGCAAAAACGTCAGTATGAGGACTAAGGTGCACCTGACCCAAGCCATGGTATTTTCAATAACCTCATATGCATGTGAAAGTTGGACCGTGAATAAGGAAGACCATAGAAGAATTGATGCATTTGAGTTATGGTGTTGGAGGAAAATATTGAAAGTACCATGGTCTGTCAAAAGAACAAATAGATCTGTGTTAAAAGAAGTACAGAGTGCTTCTTGAAAGCCAGAATGGCCAAATTTCGTCTCTCATACTTTGGACATATTCTCAGGAAGGACCAGTCACTGGAAATGGATATCATGTTTGGTAAAGTGGAGGGTCAGAATAGAAGAGGGAGACCCCCAATAAGATGGATTGGCACAGTGGCAGCAGCATCAATGGCCTCAAACATAGCAATGATTGTGAGGTTAGCCCAGGACCAGGCAGTGTTTCGTTCTGTTGTGCACAGGGCCGCTATGAGTTGATACCGACTCCATGGCACCTAACAACAACAACCACAATGTGACAAATATAAATTCTTTAAAATTTTCACTATCCTTTAAAGTATTTTCTCAAGACAGATTTTGAGAAGGGTAATTATTGAGGACCAGTATGAAGATGAATTCCTCTCATTATGTTGACAGTTACTGCTAAGGTATAAAGCTTGTTTGAGATGCTTAAAGAAAGAGCTGGACCAGACTGCAATGTGGTGTTCACACAGCTTCCAAATCACATACTGTTCTATCTTGCAGAATATATTGTGGATGTTAGGTGATGGGTGACTATACAGAAAACATCTCTTCATTTAAAAAAAAAAATACCATTCAGGAAAGGATAGAAGAAAATGTACCAATGATTTGGTAGTACTTGCCTCTATATTAAGAGTAATAAAGGAATAAAGGAGTTCCTTACTTTTTTACATTTTTCTCTGCTTTCTAAAATTTCTGCTTGAATATTTCATTCAGTAAGCAGTGGGGAGGGGTAAACTAGAAGGCAGTTACTCTTGTTTCTTCATGTTTATGCCCTGTTTGGACTTGACAGGCCTCGATAGAAAATTTAACTAGATGATTTCTTCAATCTCCCTCTTTTTTTAATAGTCTTACTGTGAAAGCTATTATTTTATTTCTCTGGTTTGTATTAAGGATGAGCTGTTAAAGCAACATGGAGGGAAAAAGTTATTTAGACTGAACATTAATAGAGGATCTGAATGTGGATCTCAAGAGATAAAAGGAATCTTTATCATTTAAGGAAATTGTATCAATAAATAGAAATTACTATTACTCCACAAATAAGCCTTCCTTCCCCTGTGTCTCCATCTAACTCTATAAACCGTGTCTACAGACAATATAGCCAATAAAATCAATATCCTTTACTCGCTTGCTGTAATTTGTGTTGACCATAAAACATACCTGAGAGAGATAACAGAGGTAATATCTAACTGACTGTGAGAAAAGAGACGCTACTTTATTTGGTTTACCTCCTCTTAAAAAGTGTTTGCTTATTCCAACAACTGTAATACAGCATGTTTTCTTTTGAAGCTTGTCAGGTTTTCCTTTGGTTGACCAGAAAGGTATGGGAGTTAGTATCTTGTTAGTAAAGAATTTATGCTCAGAAAAGAAGGAACGTCACTGGCCTATGGTCAAGCCCAGCCTTGATAGTTTATTGAAGTATTTGACCCCCAGTGACTCAGCATCCCCTCTTAAGAGGGAAAAGCCTAACCTTAGAAGCCTGTTCCAAACTGAATGTCCTGAACTCTTGCCAGTGTATAATCTAGGCAATCCCATGTTCCCATCATGAGTTTCAGGAAGGGAAGTCAGAAGGAAGTTACAAGAGAAGTAGAGCACCTCTGAAAGGGATGAGTAATAGGGAAGGTGGGGTGACGGATGCTGTGTGACCTTTGCCAAAGAGAGAAACAGTTGGACTTACGAGGTTCATGGGAAAATTATTCCATTTTTCCAAGAACTTTTTGAATCAGCCCCCTGGTGAGTCCAGGCTCTACCCTGGGATGAAATCCCCCTGTATGAAGTCTCCAGATGGTCTTCATAGTCCTGATCCAATGCCTGCCCCTCCTTTCCACAAGTTCTAGAGGTCGAACCGGAGTCCTGCTTCCTAGTTGCTGCTGCCTTCTTCAGTAGGAACCAGGCCTGGGAAGGGTAAAACGGTTCCTTTTCTGTTGTGCTCTGGGTGTCACCTCCTCTCGCCACCTCCACCACTCCTGCCCCCCTCTGCTGGCTCTCCTTTTTATACTTACCTCCTCCTGTTGCAGAGGCTAGCATGGTGGTAAACAGGAACCCCTCCTCAAAGTTCTGTGCCAGTATTGGAGAGCTTGACAAAGGAAGCACGCTATCCATGAGCTTGCTGCTCCCTTCATTGTCATCTCAGACAAAAAGGTCCCTTGAGGCAGGAGGTAGACAATGATGTACATGGTATTTTGGTAACTCTTTGTTAGGTTGTATCAACGTGCAATTGAGTTGTATCCTGTGTGGTTTGATGCTGTGGTGTGCTGTCTTCTCCTGGTGACCTTTCCTCTGCCTTTTCCTATTTGATCCAGCTCTGACCCCTGTGTTTCCATGACACTGTCTCCCTGTCCTCTGTAGAGTCATTAGCCGACTGGTAATGATCTGTCCTTCTGGTTACAGCTCATGCTAAGCTCGTGTAAGATTTTAAAATAGTGAAAGAAATCGGCAGTCCTTGTTTGTTTTTGTTTTTGTGATTTTGAAGCATGCAGAGATTTTTCAAGAAAAACTATGGTCATAAAAATAAAACATTTATCCAATATGTTATTAATTTGATATTTGTGAATAAATGTACAACAGATTCTATACAACTCAAAGACTCCATTTTGAGATAGTTTTATTTTCCCCCTCATATGGAGTAAAATAGGAGTCCTGGTGTGGTGCGGTGGGCTAATGCATTGAGCTGCAAAGTTGGTTTGAACCATAAGGTCACTGGTTCAAGCTCACCAGCTGCTCCTTGGAAACCCTATACAGGGTTGCTATGGGTCGGAGCCAACTCAGTGGCACTAGCAACAACAAGTGGAGTCAAAGATGAATGAGAGGTTGACACTGAGCCAGGCGTCCATTCTAAGTGTGCCCCTCCCCCCCGCAGGTAATGGACGAGCATGAGAGTGTGGAGCAGAGTCGGTGTGCACAGGCTGAGCCCATCAACCTGGATAGCTGCCTCCGAGCTTTCACCAGTGAGGAGGAGCTGGGCGAGAACGAGATGTACTACTGCTCCAAGTGTAAGACCCACTGCTTGGCAACCAAGAAACTGGATCTCTGGAGGCTGCCCCCTATCCTGGTATGTTGTAGCCACCTCCAAGAGAACAGGAGTCGAGTAAGGCAATGAAGCCTTGAACCAGCAGGAGCTCTTGTTGGTTTTGAGAATAAGATGATCCCTGCAGCGCTGTTTAAAACACTTATTCTGTACAAAGTTCTGATGTTGGGCCCAGAGAGTAATGTAATTGTTCGACAAATATTTGATGTGTCCTGTTTTTCAGGAGTTTGTAGCCCAGACTGAGAGAAGTCCTATAGACCAATAGCTAATTCAACACAAAACGGGAGACAGGCGTGTGCCACAGTGGAACAATCTGGTGAACTTGAATTTGAGGAGAGGTTGAAAGCCCCACTGGCTTTATGAATAATGGACACTTTAGATGAGGCTTTAGGAGGTGATAAAAGAACAACTGACCCTGGATCCCCAGCACCCACTGTGAGTGGTCACGTGACCGACCACTCGCACTACGAAGTGAAGCGTGTGCGTACTTGCACACCTGCACTGGTCCTTACGTGTGCATGTAGATTTGATTCACTTCTGCCTTTTCTCTTCATGGTTTAGGAGACTGTCCTGTTGCTTGTCAGAGTTTATTTTTAAGAAATCTCTCTATCCTCAGTGGCCCCAATGGTCCATTTGAACCTGCTTTTAGGTTAGTCTGCTCCGTCACTTGACTTGACTTCCTCCCATTCTGCTCTCTTGTTTTCTCCTCCCCCTTCATCCTCACCAGATGGTGGCTAGATACATGGCCCAGCACAAAGCAAGCATGCCTGTCTTTATCCCGCTGTTCTGAGAGGCTGTGAGTGTAGAGTTTTCCTTCCTTAGATTCCCAGGGTTCCTGGGGTGGAGCTGTACCATGAACACTGGACTAACCAACACACACCAGACAGCTGCTCAGGAATTCATTTATGAAGGGGCTTCAAAAAGCTCGTGGAAAACGGAATTAGCAGTTCAAACCCCCCAGCCACTCCTCAGAATCTTAGTGCTTATTCCCAGCACCACACCACATTTTAAATAGTTTGATGAATTATGACAACTGTATATTTACCTGTAACCATCACTCAAGATATAAAGGATTTTTTTTTAAAAAAAAAAAGCATGTTTTTGAGCCCTGTAAAGAATACTGAAAAATAAACATTGTGTATTGTTAGATTTCATATACGTACATTAAGCCTATTTTTAAAATGTAGATGTTGTACAAGGGAGCTTCAGAAAGGTCATGGGAAAATCCCACTGTCTTTTTGTTCCAATTTTCCATGAACTTTTGAAGCCCCCTCATATCTTGCAGTCCTTTAACACAGATGTTTTCTACTTTTTCCCCCTCTAGATTATTCACCTTAAACGATTTCAATTTGTGAATGGCCGGTGGATAAAATCCCAGAAAATTGTTAAATTTCCTCGTGAAAGTTTTGACCCGAGTGCTTTTTTGGTACCAAGGGACCCAGCCCTCTGCCACCGGAAACCACTCACACCCCAGGAGGACGAGTTCCCTGGGCCACAGGTTCCAGTAGGAGAGGTGCAGAAAGTCGAGGTCCAGAGCTCAGCTGGGGACGAGGGTGTGCTCCTGAGCAAGAGCCCATCCTCATTGAGTGCAAACGTCATCAGTAGTCCCAAAGGTGAGGGGGCTGGGGACCCGGAGGGGGTTCTCACCAGTGTCCCCTGCTCGGAAGTGGGTGGAGTCTATGTGGAACCCAACCTATCTGGAGTCGTGCTTTGTGACTTTCAGCAAGTGTCGCAGCTCTCTTAAATCTGCCTTCTCATCTGAATACCGGAGATGAGACCAGGTTGACAGTGTGAGGATCTGAGCTGTCAAGTGTGAACACATCAGTGGTGCTTGTCATCCTTTCTTCTTCCCTTCCACAGAGGTTCTCAAAGTGTCATCCAGGAACTTCTGAGGAAACCCTGAGACTCTCTTGTGGGTTGTGGCTATCACAAATGCCTTGAAGTATACTGGAGTCAGGCACAGCAGGGCATGGAATGATGCCAGCGCTTTGATAATGATGTGTGCTAGTTATTTTTGTTTTAAAAATTCTACTTTAATTTCTAATACAGTAAATATTGATAGATACAACTCACATAAATGAAATTTTGGGGGGTCCACAACAATTTTTAAGAGTATAACAGTGAGTAGGAGACAATGACCAAAAAGACAGTACTTAATAAATGGTTATTTCATGTGTATATACTCATACACGTGTATGAGTGCGAAATGCCTATCCACATCTACAGCTGATGACAACATTGAGTGTGCGTGTGAAATTACTCCCATAATACCTGGCCTTCTATTAGCAACGTCGTGGTGTGGTGCTATAGGATAAGCACTGGACCACAAGATTGGCGGTTTAGACTCAACAGCCGCTCCTCAGAAACCCTATACAGGGTCTCCATGAATCAGAACCAACTGGACAGCACTTAACAACATATTTATCTGATCATTTACAAGAAGAGGAGGAGTATGTATTTATAAAACTCCGTAGTATGATCATAATGTTGTCTGTAACTGACTCTGACATCAGTTACCTTTCTGCTGTTGTGTGAGTCTGTGGCACTTCATGTTTTCAAGATGTGGTTACCTATCAGGTCATGCCATTGAGGAAGACACGAATGTAACTTAGTGGCTGCATGATAGGAACTAAAGAATAGCCACACTGCATTTCCAAACTTTGTGTTGTTGTTGTTGTTAAGTGCCATTGAGTTGGTTCAACTCATAATGACCTTGCCTACTGTTTCCAAGAAGCAGCTGGTGAGTTTGAACCGCTGACCTTTTGATTAGCAGTCCAGTGTTTATCCTACAGTGGCCACACCAGTACACTTATAAAACTGGGTTCAAAATTAGCATTTGGTGACAGATGTAACTTGTGGCATTTTGAATTTATGAATCTTCCATCCCTCCCTTTCACAGGTTCACCTTCTTCATCAAGAAAAGGTGGAACCAGCTGCCCTTCCAGCAAAAGCAGCAGCCCTAACAGCAGCCCACGGACTTTGGGGAGGAGTAAAGGAAGGCTTCGGCTGCCCCAGATTGGCAGCAAAAACAAACTGTCCAGTAGTAAAGAGAGCTTGGATTCCAGCAAAGAAAATGGGGCTGCACACGTTTGTGAGCTGGCTGATGCCTTGAGCCGAGGACACATACTGGGGGGCAGCCAACCCGAACTGGTCACCCCTCAGGACCATGAGGTAGCTCTGGCCAATGGATTCCTTTATGAGCATGAGGCATGTGTCAATGGCTACAGCAATGGTCAGCTCGAAAACCACAGTGAGGAAGACAGCACTGATGACCAAAGAGAAGATACTCGTGTGAAGCCTATTTATAATCTATATGCAATTTCGGTGAGTTTGGTTTTCAAAGTGAACTGTACTTTTCAGTGGTTTGTTCATTTGTCTTCATTCAGCAAGCGCTTGATCAGGTCCTGTGAACTTGGTGATACAGAGATAAAGTCAACAATACATGTCTTGGCCCTCTGGATAGAGCCCCAGGAGCGTGGTGAGTGGTCATGTAATTAGAGTTCGCTGGGCTTAGAACCTGATAGTGGGAAGTGTCAGGTTTGTTGGAAGTCACAGGAAGACAACAAACTGAACAAGGAGCCCAAGAGCAGTGGACATTCTAGTGTGTTTCTGAAGGGTAGTAAAAATGAACCAGTCGGAGAAGGGATAGTGGGAGGAAGATGGACCCAGATAGGCAAACACACATACAAAGTTAAGGAAGTACAAGAAGATATAACTCTTCCCAGCAAAGGCCAGAAGTTCATTATGCCTGGAGTCACAGTTCAAGCCATTCCTAATTGTAAGTTCCTAGGGGACTTTTTGGGAGTTCCGGTGTGGGGCTGTTGGTAGCACTGGACCACATGGTCAGTGGTTCAGATTCATCAGCAGCTCCTTGGAAATCTTACACAAGATCGCGATGAGTCAGAATCGACTCGATAGCCCCTTACTACTGCTACTATGACTACTATACTGGGGCACTCTCGGGGCTCCCTAAGTGATGCAAATGGTTAACATGCTTGACTGCTAACCGGAATGTTGGAGGTTTGAGTCTAACCAGCAGTAGAAAAGAGGAAAAAGGTCTGGTAATCTCCTGTGGAGCACAGTTCTACTTGGATGCATGTGGGGTCACCGTGAAGTAGAATCAACTCAGCAGCAACTTTTTTTTTTTTTAAGGGACTTTTTAGTTCTGAAAAATAATTACATTAAAATGGTTTTCATCTACACAAAATTTGGAGTTTCTGACTTTTGAATTTTACCTTTGATTGTTTGTCTATTGATGGCTCCAAAACAGTTTATTCTTAATGAGCTAAGTGATCACTTGTCCCCTTGGAAGATGCTAAGACTGTACCGTCGCCATGGTAACTGTTAATTAACTAGCACGCCTCCTCTTTCTGCTCTCTTTGCAGTGCCATTCAGGAATTCTGGGTGGGGGCCATTATGTCACTTATGCCAAAAACCCCAACAGCAGGTGGTACTGTTACAACGACAGCAGCTGTAAGGTAAATATCCTCAACCTTTGAATGAGAGTTAGGAGTGTCAGCAGACCTGGGAGCACTGCTCAAAAAGAAACTTTTCCCCACTTAGGAAATGGCTGTTTCTGTTAGTATCAATGTACGGATGCCTGTACTATGAAAGGAACAGTAACAGTATGTGGAGTAGGGAATGTAAGCATTGAATTGTGAGTAAAAGAAGGAATTTATTAATGAGGAAACGTTGCCTTTTGCACTTTTGGAATTTTGATGGGCTTGTTTTGTTTGCTGATTTTGTCATTCTTTTGACATGTCTGTTGTCGGAATATTTTCCCCACAATGAGCGTTGAAAATACTTGGGCTCATTTTGGGCCAAATATTAAGGACTGAAGTTCAAGCTGATTGAGAGGAAGCCACCAGCTTGGGTGTCTAGAGATGATTGGTCTTCTGTCCCACATGGTTGCTTTCTTGACGGCTTTTCTCTCCGCTCCAGGAACTTCACCCTGATGAAATTGACACCGACTCTGCCTACATCCTTTTCTATGAGCAGCAGAGGACAGACTATGCACAGTTCCTGCCAAAGATCGATGGCAAGAAGATGGCCGACACGAGCAGCATGGACGAAGACTTTGAGTCTGATTACAAGAAGTACTGCGTGCTGCAGTAACGCTACCACTCTGGCTGCTAGACAGTCTCGGGGTGAGGGAGGTGACTCCCTGGAGCTGGCATTTGGCAAAAGCGTTGCTGAAAGGCAAACTAAATGTAGTTATTTGATCCTGTGACCCTGAAGCACAAAATAAAAATTCTAATTAAATAGCAGTTAGGGTAACGATAGTAATAACTTTGTTATGAAGTGTCTCACACAAGCTCTCTGGTAGAGAAAATTCAGGCAGAGCCCACCATTAGCCTGTAAACAAAAGGGTTTGGCACCCTCCACCTGGGACCAAATAAGAACTAAATTGTGCTTGTCCAGATATGAGCAAACATGTAGTGAATATAGAGTTTACCAGTAATTGTAACAAAATACTAAGGATCTCCTTGGCATCAAAGTTAAAAACGAAAACAAAAACTTGTAGTGTTGTCTGGGGACGACATGACATGCTACCTCCTTTTTCCTGAAGTTTTATTCCATTATATTGACAAGAAAAGGAAAGCAGACTCATGAAGGTGTGCAGATGATTCTGACAGCGTGAACACCGATTTTTAGACTTATTTTTTAGACCATTTCCCCACTCTTTCTGTGTCTTTCTGGCTTTTTGTTTTTGTTCTTGTTTTCGACACACAGCCAGTCGTTGGTGGCAGAAGTCTGACATGGTCAGTCTGAATGGGGGAATCTCGAGGAGCAAGGTGCGCACTGACCCGGAGCCTTGGTGGGGAGACCCTGAGAGAGGGAAAACAGGCCGGGAAATCCCTTCAGGTGGCGGCCTCTTACTCTGAGGATCGTCACTGTGTCTTCACAGCTGTACCTCCCAGCTTCAGATATGTTGTCATTTGTTCTGTCTTTGCCTGCCCATGTTGCACAAAGAACTGGGCCGAAAAGCTGCTTCACAGCTAAGCGGCATCTCACAGTTAGCCGTTGTTTTGTTTGTTGCTTTGTTTTGCACTTTATAAAAAGGAGCGAAGACATGCAGAGAACTGAGTCGGGATATTTTCCCCCATCATATTAAACTTTTTAACAAAACACATCTCAAACATTGATAGTTCCTACGTATTGTTGATGATATTGGTGGTTTTAGGAAATTAACTTGAGTTTTGTTTGCGTGTCCTTTTTTTCCTTTTCCCTTAATTTCTCAGTTAATTGCTCACTTCATATTTTCCTTTCATTATTCAAGACTGGAACAAAGATATAAATGTTATTTATTTCAGGTATTTTAAAATATTTTTTTTCCTGTGTTGTTTTTTAACATACATTTGAAGTACATAGTGTACTTTTTTTGTTCTGTTCTGTTTTGTTATTATTCAGCTGGAGCCTGGAAGCTGATTCTCATTAATTGCTAGATTCCATTAGCTTTCCTTCTTAGATAGTAGGTACCAATACAATTAAGTGTTTGTGCTCTGATACCTGAAGTCGGTTACTGTCCGTTTCTTCTCAGAGCACTGAGGAAGGTTGTCTTAAATGGCTACTTAAGTCAAAACCCTTTTCAGAAGGGAGACTATCATTGCCAGTAAGAAAGAGAAGCCTGACTGACAGAATGTCAGACAACATGCAGACATCGTCTTTTCAGGATATTCCATATTCAGAATCTGTCCATCTACTTGGACAAGTCTCATGAAAAAGGGGAAGATTTTCAATGATTTCCTTACATACGTTTTATTTAAGCAGGTAGCACAATCTACTAATGTTTGATCTGTATTTGTTATATTGGTTGTAATTAATTTTTTTTTAATTCACAAATTAGCAGAAATTTTATTAACTTAATTATTAACTACATTCACCTTGTAAATTGCTGTATAAAACTTGTTGACAATGCACTGACTTTAGAAAGATGTAAATGTACATAAATAGCGTGTAAATAAACTAGTGTTGATGTACTGAAATATGAACTGTATAAAGTATTGGTAATTGTATATGGAGTGTACCTGTTTATCTGTAACTATTATCCAAACAAATTAAATACTGTGGATGCATCTCTCTGCTCTGTTTCCTCTCTCTCCAAATAAACACAAGCTGTCAAGTTCTTCAGCCTTTCTCTCTGGGCGTGGTCTAATCCTCTTACTTGAATACGATTCCTGACTTTAGAGTCCTTATGCCATCTCTATGGGACTGGAAACAGTTTTCAGGTTAGTAGACGATACCTAGAGTGACCCGATGATTTGATTTAACCCCATCTCACATCCCTGTTAAGATTGGAAGGCATTAAAGTAGGGAGAAGAAGAGTAGAGAACAGGTGGTAAATTGAGAATTGGCAGAGGAGAGATCCTATCGTAGTTCAGTGTGTTTTTGACGTTTATTTTTGTTACTGTTGCTAAGAATACATACAGCAAAAGTATATCAATTCAGTTTTTCTACATGTTAATTCAGTGACATTGATTATATTCTTCAGACTAGACCCATTCTTACCCTCCTTCATTTCTAGGTTATTCTTTCCCCATTAACATAAACCCTCAGCCCCCTAAGTCTCCTATTGAATCATTTAATTTGAAGAACTGTCTATGTGGGGTCAAATGTTGCCAGAGTGATCCCATATAGATAGGTCTTAAAAGAGCACAATGTTCGAAGTAGACATTCTTTACTTGTTGTTAAGTGCCGTCGAGTCAGTTCCGAACCATAACAACCCTGTATAGGGTTTCCAAGGAGCAGCTGGGGAGCTTGAATCACTGATGTTGCAGTTCAAACGAAGTAGACATTCTTACTAGCTCCCATAAATTATTGCTTATAAGACTTTAAGGAGTATTTTTGGTTTAAGGTTCAAAAATTATTCCGGGGGTTCATCCAGCCTCCATGAGAATTTGAAATTCTGTTCTGCAATTTTTCCCTTTCAATCAGGATTCTTCTGCAGAATCACTGATCAAAACGTTCAGTAATGATAACCAGGCACCATTCAGGTCTTCTGGTCTAATTCATGGTAAGGGAGGCAGTTGTTCATAGAGGCAATCAGCCACACATTCCACGTGTTATTCCTAACTCTTCTTCATCTGTTGTTCCAGGTAAGTAGACACCAATTGTTGCACCTTAGATGGCCCCATGCAAACTTACAAGACTCCAAGTGCTGCCCAGCAAAGTAGAAGCACTAATCATGTTATTAGGCCAGTTCATTGGGATAGTTTATGAAACTTCTAAACCAAGGGAAATTCCATGAGGCGTTTTGGTGGTATCCCCAATAGCTACTCTTGTCGTAAATAAATCTGTCACAACTGGTCCTTGATGCAGAGTAGTGGGAATGGTGTCAACTCATAGCAACCCTGTATAGGGTTGTAAATCTTAAGGGGAGCAGAAGCCATCTTCCACAGAGCAGCTGGTAGATTAGAACTACTGACCTTGCAGTTAACAACCCACTATATTATTAGCACTCTTCCCTCACCGCCCCTGCCCCCATTTGTTAAAGCTATCCACTTTTGGATTTTTTAAAACATTTTGTTGTAAATTGGGTGAAGGTTTACAGACAAGATCATCAGCTCTACCTTCAGCAAACTGTACCCCTTTTTTGTCTCAATGATTACAGCCCCCTCCCTACAACTTCCTAATTCCTCCCAGTGTCTCCCCATTTACATCTTACATTTCACAAACGAACAGGGCAAAAATATTTGGTGTACACTTACAAAACAGGAATAGTCATTTAAATGTCTAAAGGGTAAATTCTGCCAGCCACCCTCCTGTTCGTAGGCACACAGCCACATCTCTGCTGTTGCCGCTTTTCAAAGTAGGAATCTCACGCCCACTCGTGCTCTTCCTTCTTGATGGTCCCAAAAAGTCAACAGAAACAGTACTGTGCCTCTAATGGTCCCAATCTGCTACTGGCTTTTTAAAACAGCATTGAGAAGACCAGCTTTTACATGTGGGCAAGCACTATGTTTAGTTTCCTGTTGTTAAGTGCAGCTACGGGAGCAGAAAGCCTCTTCTTTCTCCCATGGAGCAGCTGGCAGTTTCAAACTGCTGACCTTAAGGTTCTCAGCCCGACTCATAACCACTACGCGCTATGAGTTGGTTCCAACTCCTCGGCACATAACCACCACCAGAGCTCTTGGTGGCCCACCAATTGAGAGAGGCCCCTTTAGCCTCTGGCTGAGGATGGGAAATTCTAGTGGAGTCTCTCCACCACTTGGTGGCGTTGTTGTTGTTGTGCCATCGAGTCGGAACCGACTCATAGCGACCCCAAGCAAAGCAGAACGAAACAATGTCCGATCCTGGGCCAACCTCACTACTGACCCTCCACCTTACCCAGAATGACATCCTTCTCCAGCGACTGTTCTCTCTGGACAATGTGTCCAAAGTATGAGAGACGAAGTCTAGCCATCTAGGCCTCCAAGGAGCACTCTGGTTGCACTTCTTCCAAAACAGATCTATTGGTTCTTTTGGCATTACTATTAATTCCTTTTTAACTTGGGGACACCATCAAAATGGAGCAAATAAATCATTTGCCACACTTTCACCAGCTTTTTTTTGTTTGTTTGTTAAGTTTTTATTGTAGATTGGGTGAAAGTTTACAGGGCATATCATCAGTTTTACATTCAACAAATTATACACCTTGTTTCATTAAAATGATTATAATCCCCTCCATGTACCATCAGTTAACAGTATTTCTCTCCACTTTAGCTTTTTAAAATTAAAAAAAAAAAACACTCAGGCATATATAATAATTTACATCTCCAAAGGACACATTGTGCAAGTCTGCTCCTGGCCACCAGCTCTTAGTCCTTCTCTTCTTAGTCCATGAATCTAGAGTCCTCAGCCACTCCTCCTCTCCATGCCCCCTTCTCTGCCTCCATCTCTGGCACTGCTGTTTCTCTGGATAAGGTCCCGCATTCTGCTTATGCGTTTCTCTCTTGATGGTTCTAGGGTCCTCTGTTTCTGGACTGTAAGATTAACCACTCCCCTATTTTTGTTACAAAACTTCTACCTTTACAATTATGACAGTCGAAATTAGTCATGATAACAATTATTCACTATTGAATCTTTCGAATTTTATCCCCATCTCTTTTTACCAGACCCATCTAGACAAGATGACAGCTATTCAGTGGGGACTCTTTCTCCCCCCCCCCCATACTCTTAAACTCCCTCTTGAAACCTTGTAAGCCAGTCATTTTGTGCCTTTATTGGCCCCTCATTTTAGGTAGCCAATGTCTAAGTTGCCCGTCCCTATTTACCCTGTATACAGAGGGGATAGCATTGATACTTGATGTGAAGACTCTTTCCCTCTCTGATGGTATTTAGAGTAACTACCGCTCTGTGTATAGGTCAGGTTCATCAAATTGAAGCAATTTACCCTTGTTTCCTTTATGCAAAAAAAAATTTTGTTTTCCATCTTCCTCTAGTCGAGTTCTGATTATTGAGCCATCGAGGCTAGGTCAAAACTAGTACTGTCTGCAAGTTTGGGTGTTCTTGTGCATCTCCCCTCACTTTGTATCAGCTAGATGCTTCACTCTCAGCTCTAGTCCTCTGTGGCTATACCCTTGTCCATGGGCTCAAGTGTCCTCAGTTCTCACCACACTTTGGACCAGCCAGCCCTTCCTCTTCTCTCTCTGATCTGCAGGTCAACGGGATTCAATGGACTGGGATTGAACTCAGCCCATTTCTTCATTGATGCCTTTCCGCCTCTTCCACTCACCAGTAGACCAGTGTGGTCACCAGCAAGCTTACATGCTTGTTTGTG
>NW_006408525.1:6563275-6625570 GCF_000296735.1 Chrysochloris asiatica | reverse complement strand
GGTATTCCAATCAGTTATAGGCTGAAGACGGGCTTACAAGTTTTCTCTAATCATGTTTCCCAGCATTCCTTTCTATCCCACTCAAGTGTCTATTTCACAATAGTGGGCAAGGGAAACTAATATTCATAAGGCAGTCAAGGATTTTAGTATTATTTCCCCTCTTCAAGCTATACCTAGATCCCTGTATAGCAGAGCCCTGTTGTTCCAAGGTTGAATCACTATTTACCTCTGTCCCACTAGGCCATGCAAACCTGTCTCAGTGTTCCCCTATCTATCTTGTTCTTCCACCTTCTCCCCTCTTCTTGTATTGCCCTCCCCAACACCCAAACTAGACCCCCCACCCCAACCCCATTGTGGTTACCTTATGTTCCATTAGTTCTACCTCCATTTGAGACAGTCAATTTTATCCAGTCATCTACCTGACCTTCCCACCACCTGGATCTCTGTTCCTCTGTGTTTACCTTCTTTCACATTGCAATTGTTTTGATCATAGACTGACCTCCCAGTTCCTCTGTTCTTATAATTTTATTCTACTCTTGACTCTTCCATTTGTCAACTGAGTTCAGGGTGATGCTGCCACATACGTTGCTTGTGTATGTGGCAACAACAGTTGTCTGTTCTTGCTGGTTCTCAGTCCACAGAACTTCCTTTAGGATGTTTTTCATAGCAGGGTTGGCTTTGGCAAAATCTCTTAGCTTCTGTTTATTCTGGAATGTTTTGATTACACCATCACATTTGATAGACCGCTTTGCTGGATAGAGGATTCTTGGGTGGCAGGTTTTTTTCTTTCAAGGTTTTATATATGTTTCCCCATTGCCTTCTTGCCTGCATGGTTTCTGTTGAGAAATCCGAGCTTAATCTGATTTGCTTGCTTTTGTATGTTACAGTTCTCTTTTCCCTAGCTGCTTTCAGGATCCTGTCCTTATCTTTGATTTTGGAGAGCTTGATTAATATATGTCTTGGTGATTGTCTTTAGGGTCTATCCTTCTTGTAGTTCGTTGGGCTTCTTGAATGCTTATCTTTTCACTTTTCAAGATGTTAGGAAAACTTTCTTCCAGAAACTCTTTAATTATCTACTCTGTGGACTTGTGTGATTGTTCCTGTTCTGGAATTCCAATAATTTTTAAGTTATTCTTCTTCATGTTGTCCAACATGAATCTTAGGCCTTCTTCATTTTTTTTTTTTTTATCCTTTTTTGTTTTTGTTCTTCTATCTTAGTAGTGTTGAGAGATTTATCTTCTAGCTCACTAGTTCTAGCTTCTATCTCTTCAATTCTATTCCTTTGCCCTTTCAATGTATTGTCCATTTCTGATATTCTATTATTAATCATTTGGACCTCTTTCTGTAGGTTTTGAATTGTTTCCAATGCTCTATCTATCTTACTTGATTGTTCCTGTAGCACTCTCCTGACTTCTTCCTTATTTTTCTCAACTCCATTATATAGTGTTTTGATGCAATTTATAATCATTTTTCTGAATTCCTTCTCCGGCATTTCCAAAGCCTGCCCATCTTCCAGTATGGAGTGTAGGTCTCCTTCCAGTTCATTTGTGTCCGTCACTTTATCTTGTTTCTGGACATGTGCAGATATGGTTGTCTGCTTCTGTTTTTTGGGCATATTCAGGGGTTATCTGTGGCCTTAATACTTAGATGGGTGTGTATTGAGGTATTTTTTATGCTTTCTGATTGCCTCCAGATAGATGTGATCAGGAAATGGGCTTCCCTTTCACTCTTCTTCTTAAGAAATTTCAAGATGCCACTGTTGGTCGTTTTGACATAACTTAGGATTTAATTTTCGGCCTATTTCCTTTTTTGTCTGCCTGTCCTGCTGCACAGTCCCCGGGCAGGCCTTTTTTCTAGTTATAAACAGTTCAGGGCCAGCTGTGGCCATTTGGTTTTAAGTGGAAACTGTCTCTTTAAATTTTGAGGAGATCTGTGCGCATGCGTAGTAGGATCTTCTGAGGGTGGGGCCAGGGTGTCGACTAGCTCAGGCACCCCTATAGTCACCAGAATGGAGGTGCGCAGACAGCAAGGGACCAACGAACAGATAACAAAAGAAAAGAATGTCCACACCTTTGTCTCTGCGGTTCTGTCAGACGTCTGTGGCTGCTCTGATCCTTCCCCGACTTGGTCTCACCCAAGATGGTGGCTCCTGGAGCAGCTGAGCGTCTTGGATTAGAAAGCAGTGGATTTCTTGATTCTGTTACAAATTATCCTAGCTGTAAGTCTTCCAACCTTCTAAACATTCCTTTATATGTGGTTCAGAGTTCTAGGACCATCCCCTGAGCCTGCTTGGTCGGGTATTCTATGTTGTTGCTGACGGAGCTCCTTTACTGCACTTCCACCTGATCCACCATCTTGTTTGTTCTCCTCACCAGCTGTTTTTAAAAGTTGAGTATAACACATTACAGGAATGATAGCCAATATTACTGGAATGGTGGCGTGGTGGTTAGTGTTCAGTCACTAACCAAAAGGTCAGTGGTTTGAATCCACCATTAACTCCTCAGAAGAAAGATGTGGCAGTCTGCTTCTGTAAAAATGTGCAGCCTTGGGAACTCCCTGGGACAGATCTAACCTGTCCTATATAGGGTTGTTATGAGTAGGACCCAGTGAACTTGGGGAAAAGTGATCGCAGTTCAAAGTCAGAAATGTGCACACCTGTGATCAGAGCGCAACAAAAAGAGCCACTGTAGGTTTGCCACGTCTCTTGACCAATAGGAAGCAAGAAGTAGATATGGGGCAAGAATCAAAAGCTCAGGAAGCATATAGGAACTAGTTTGGAAACCAAACTCAGATGCTACCCCAGCATGGATAGTAGTGGGGGTGTAGGAGGTATGGTGAACTCCAGGACACAATCTAGCAGCCCCATCTCACCATGTCCTACAAGAATATGGGTCCTGGTTTTACCAATTCATTGTTCACCTCAAGAGAAGCTGAAAATCTTGATATTAATGCATAATATCCAATTTTGAAATGTGGATAATTTTTTGTGTTAATTTCAACATTGCATTGCCCAAGCTGGGTACTGTAAATGAGTCTCTACTTTATGTCCTCTAGTAAGTAGAAAATTCATGTACCTATTAAGCCAGAGGTCAGATTCTAATGCTGTAATTGTAACAGCTGTGAACTAAAACAAGTTCCTCAATCCCTCTGTTGTTCTCATGGCCCAGGAGAATACAACTTACTTCAGAAGGTTAGTATAACAAAGCGATAACTATATGTAAACAGACTATGCTTGGCACTTACTGGATAATAGTATTCTTACTCCATTTAGGAAAACAGAAAATAGGTATATTATTAACAATCATTTTTATGATCAAGTTCATTACCATTCCAGAGCCATACAGCGAATATGTGAGTACCTACTATGTACAGAGGAGTCCTAGTATAGCACTGTAGGATAAGCACTAGACTGCTAACCACAAAGTCGGTGGTTCAAATCCACCAGCTGCTCTTTGGAAACCCTATACAGGGTCACTATGAGTCAGAACTGACTAGATGGCACTTAACAACAACAACTGTATACAAAACATAGCCATGATAGTGCAGTGGTTAAACACAGGGCTGATAACTAAAAAGTTAAGGGTTTGACCCTGCCAGTAGCCCCATGGAAGAAAAATATGGCAGTCTGCTTTTGTAAAGTCTTGGAAATCCTATGGGGCAGATCTACTTTATTCTATGCATCTGAGTCAAGTTGACAGCAAGTGGTTACTATGTCTGGGTGAGATTCTCTGGGGACATTGTTGCCCAACCTGACAATTTGTCATCAAAATCACCTGTTGTTGTTTGTTGTTAAGTGCCATTGAGTTGGTTCCGACCCATAGCGACCCTGGATAGGGTTTCTGAGGAGTGGCTGGTGAGCTTGAACCCCTAATCTTGCAGTTCAAACAGCTTTGCAGTCTGGCGCATTAACCCACAGCGCCACACCAGGATTCCGAGGAGCTTAAAAATGCTGCTTCCTAACTCCTACCCAGCCTTGTCACACTATACCTGTCTTCTGGTTCCCAAAGTCGGGGAAGAATACTACTTGAGTCCCTATTATATACCAGGTTCTGTGCATGTTTTCACCCAGTTTTATGGGATCTCCCTCTCCTACCCATGCAATCCAAGAATATGCATTTTAATAAGTCCTTCAGGGAGATTCTTTCACAGCCGGAATGCTCTGGTCTGTAGACTGGTAATTTGTGGAAACCACTGCTCCAGGAAATAAATACAGGGAGATACCATTACTTGCAGTCTTATTAGGGAAAGATGGTATGCATATGCACACACATGAGGAGGAATGAGTAATGAACAGAAAGTTCCCAAGCATGATTGTCTCTCATGAAGTGCTTGGGGAACACCAAATGAAAAAGAGAAGGGGGCAAGGTCAGGAAGCGAGATCAGGATTGCATTGTCAGGAGCATGGGGGTGGGGGGGGGGGGGGGGAGCAGTCTCGGCAAGTGCACAGACAAGGAGCAGAGGCCGAATCCAAGTGGTATGTGGTGCCTTCCAAGTACTGTAGGTCTCCCTATGTTGAGTTGGAAGGTGCTAGAGGCACTTAGTGGAGCCCTGCTATGGCGCTGTGGGATAATGCCCTGGGAGCACAAGGTCAGCAGTTCAAATTCACCAGCCACTCCTCAGAAATCCTATACAGGGTCCCTATGAGTGGGAAAGGACTGGAAGGCACTTAACAACAACAGAGGCATTTAGTAAAAGATAGTATGAAGACAAGAACCATGTCCTGAAGGCATTGGAAGGCCATACCAGATACACTGCAAGCATTTGGTTATGATTGTAAAATATTTTCATATGGTTTATATAAGTCCACATCAAACTATTTTAGATCATTTTATTCTTATTAAAACATTTAACTTTCCCGTTTTCATATCCACACATCTACTTTTGCTGGTGTGAACTGTGAACCTTATACAGTTTGTCATACTGTGGTGGCTTACATGTTGCTATGATGCTGGAAGCTATGTCACCTACCACTATTCTAAATACCAGCAAGGTCACCCATGGTGGACAGGTTTCAGTAGAGTTTTCAGACTGAGACAGTCTAGGACGAAAGAAAGAAGGACTACTTCTGAATGTTGATCACTGAAAACCTTATGAATAGCAGTGGAGTGTTGTCAGAAGATGAAAACATTATGATGGTACCAGAATATTGTCAGCTATAGTGCAGGAAAATGAGCCCCTCAGAGTGGAAGGTGCTCACAACATAACCGGGGAAGAGCTGCCTCCTTAAAGTAGAGTTAACCATGATGATGCGAATGAAGAAAAGTTTTCAGGACCTTCATTTACTGATGGGGCACAACTCAAAATGAGGAGAAACAGCTGCAAACATCCACTAATAATGGAACATGGAATGTACAAAGTATGAATCTAGGAAAATTGGAAATTGTCAAAAATGGAATGGAATGCATAAAGATTCGTGAGCTGAAATGCACTAGTACTGGCAATTTTAAATCTTACAATCATATGGTTTACTATGTTGGAAACAACAGATTCAAAACGAGTGGTATCACATTTATCATCACTAAGAACATTCCAGAAGCAATCTTAAAGGTCAGTGCTATCCGTGATAGGGTAATACCCATATGCCTATGAGTGGTAGCATGGATCTGCCGACCCAAACAAAATGGAGTCAGTTTAGTGATTAGGTCTCAAATGAGGATCCTGCAAATGAGGATATTAGTTTAAACATTAGCTGAGATGATCTTATGTCCTAGAAGGGTAACAGGACAAAGAGAATAGGACTTGCTTAAACCCATCCAGATAGTTATCTGAGAAATTAAACAGCCTATACACTAAAGGCAGAATGTTTGAGGAAGCTTATTGACTTATTGTTTCTTTTTCCAAAGAATACTATCCCGATGTTTAAACAGATTGTGTACATGCAAAGGTAACTTACCCTATATCCTGTTCCTGCCCTTTGTAAGGGACAGGACAGTCGAGAGATTTCTCTCCCTGTCCTCCACACTGTTGGCTTTCTGTTTAAAAAGCTTGGATCGGATCACTCCCTGTCTCTGTGATTGACTACAGTGACAGGCAGTAAACCCTCGTTTCCGTTTGGCAACATTTCTGGTGACCACGTTCAGGTACCTCACAGACTTCCCTGGTAAGGAGTATTACTAGCAAAAGGACTTGGTCTTCTTTGTGGGTGATATCGATTGCTGGGAGGCCCACTGGCCACCTGGACAACTGAGCCCAGGAGTACAGTAATCGAACACTCCTTAGCAGTGTTGCCAAGAATCTTTTGCTTGGGAGTCTTTGGCCCTGTGTTTCCTTCACTCATAGTCACCTTCACTTTTGAGTGAAGCAAGTCCATGAAAGTCAAAATATAACCTTGACTTATCCCACCTGAATTTAGAGATCATCTCAAGAACAGACTTGATGGATTAGACACTAATGACCGAAGACCAGAGGAGTTGTGAGATGACATCAAAAACAGTATACAGGAATAAAGCAAAAGGTCATTAAAAAGATGGGAAGAAAGTAAAACTGACATTTTCCTAAGGACAAAGTTGAGAAGGGATGGGAAGGTGAATGGAATGCAAATAGGAACCAAAGAGAGAAAGCGGGATAACTTTCATTGCATGGAGGAGATTGCAATCATTGAGATGAAACAAAGTGTATGATTTGTTGACTATAAAGCTGATGAACTTGTCTGTAAACCTTCACTCAATCCACAACAAAAAGTTTAAAAAAAAAAAAAGAGAGAGAGAGACATGAAGAAATAAAATGGATGTCAGAAGAGACTGAAACTTGTTCTCCAGCATAGAAATGATAAAGCAAATGGGAAAAATGAGGAATAAAAGAGCTGAACAGAAAACTTCAAAGAAGACAAAATAAAAATATTATAATGAAGTGTGCAAAAGACCCAGAGTTAGTACACCAAAAGGGAAGAACACACTCAGCATTTCTCAAGCTGGAAGAACTGAAGAAAAAATTTAAACCTCGACTTGCAATCTTAAAGGCTTACTATGTCTATAAACCAAATACTAAATGATGCAGAAAGCATCAAATGAAGATGGAAGGAATACACAAGAGTCACTGTACCAAAAAGAAATGGTTGATGTTCAATCACTTCAAGAGCTAGCATATGATCAAGAAACAATGGTACTGGAGGAAGACATCCAAGGTGCACTGGAAGCATTGGTGAATAAAAAGTCTCTATAAATTGATGGAATGCAAATTGAACTCTTTCAACTAATTGGTGAAACACTGGGACTCACTCATCTAAGCCAAGGAATTTGGAAGATAACTACCTGGCCAACCAATTGGACAAGATCCATATTTGTGCCCATTCCAAAGATAGGTGACCCAAAGGAATGCAGAAATCATCTAACAATATCATTAATATCACATACAAGTAAAATTTTGCTAAAGATAATTAAAGAATGGCTGCAACAATACATAGACAGGAAACTGCCAGAAATTCAAGCTGGATTCATTGCTGACATCAGATGGATCTTGGCTGAAAGAGAATACTAGAAAGATACTTACTTGTGCTTTACTGACTATGTAAAAGCATTCAACTATGTGGCTCATGATAAGCTATGGATAACATTGTGAAGAATGGGTAGTCCAGAATAACTGTGCTCATGAGGAACCTGCACGTACATCAAGAGGCAGTTATTAGAACAGAATAAGGGGATAGTGAATGGTTTAAAATCAGGAAAGGTGTATGCCAGGGTTGTATTCTTTCACCATATTTATTGAATCCATATGCTGAGCAAATAATTCGAGAAGCTGAATTATATGAAAAAGAATGCGACATCAGGATTGGAGGGAGATTCATTAACAACCTGTGATAAGCTGATGATACAATCATGCTTGCTGGAAGTGAAGAGGACTTAAAATACTTACCCATGAAGATCAAAGACTATAGCCTTCAGTATGGATTGTACCTCAATGTAAATAAAACAAAAATCCTTACAACAAAACCAATAAACAACATCATGATAAACTGAAAAAAGACTGAAGCTGTTCAAGACTTCATTTTGCTTGGACCCACAATCAACACTCATGGAAACAGTAGTCAAGTCACACAACATTGCATTAGGCAAATCTGCCGCACAAGAACTCTTTAAAGTGTTCAAAAGTAAAGATAACAGTTTGAGGACTGATGCATCTGACCCAAGCCATGCTAGTTTTTTTTTTTTTTTTTTAATACCTCCAGCAAAGTTTTATTAATTTTTGCTAAAATTATGTTATCGATAAATCATCAGGATTAATTTTCAGCTTGAGGTTTTACATCGTAATGGCCACCAAAGCATGGGCTCTGGGCCTTGCTCTGTCTCTCCCACTCCTTAATGGGGTTTTGAGGGAGAAACATCATTAACAGAGACCAAGTCAGATGGCTCCTTTCTCAGACATTGGACAAGCTGCTCAATTCTTGTCCAGAGCAGGAAAGAACGAATTCTTCAAAAAATCTAATAAAGAATTTGACATTGCATGAGTCCTCTCTTGAACAATTTAACTCTAAAGTATTTGTCCAAAGTTGTTTGCTTCTAATCTAAATGGTTTTGTTCACTTGCAATTGATTTTTTCTGTGGGCATATAATTTACTTTTAATAAATAATCTCACTCCCTGTGCAGAAATGAATCAATCCAGTGCACAGAAAAAGCCCTCAAATCAGATAACCTCATCTTGCTCTTAAAAAAGAGGAAACAGACTCTTTTTCTCCTTTTCTATCCAAGAGATGAATGAAATCTCCTTCCAAACTCTGAAATGTTACTTCTGGCTTAGGAATGAGTATACATAAAAGCTGGCTTTGGTGATTCAAATTGTTGAGAAAGGATAGCTAGAAGCACTATGCAGGCAGACTTTGGAATTTGTTTCCTCTTAAAATCAACTCTTGAAAATCGTCCATGATTGTCTACAAAAAAAGCTTTTAAGTGTTCCCACTGAACAGTTTTCATCTTGTCTAGACAGGTCTGGTAAAAAGAGGTGTGGATAAGATTCTTAAGATTCAATAGTGAGCAATTGTTATCATGACTAACTGCAACTATCACAATTGTAAAGGTAGAAGTTCTGTAACAAAAAGGAGGGCATAGTTAATCTTACAGTCCAGGAACAGAGGACCATCAAGGGAGAAGAGCATGAGCAGAATGTGGGACCCTATCCAGAGAAGCAGCGACACCAGAGATGGAGGCAGAGGTGAGGACACGGAGAGAGAGAGAGCAGCTGAGGACTCTAGATTCATGGAAAGAGAGGGACTGAGTGCTGGAAGCCAGGAGGCAAGCTTGCAGAAGTTCCCTTTAGTTGTTTAAATTATTATATATTCCTGAGTGTTTTTGTGTACATTCCCCCCTTCAAAAAAAAAAAAAAAAAATCAGGGAATAGAAGCAAATATTGTTGAATAATGATTCTTGGAGGGGATTGTAATCATTGCAATGAAACAATAAGTGTAAAACTGATGTTTTCCCATGTAAACTATCACTCAATTCACAATAAAAACCTCACCAAAAAAAGCTCTAAGATCCGAGCAACTTCTGCTATTCTTTCTCATAAGGTAGCCTCAGAGGAGACATGGAACGCATTAGAGGAAAAAGCAGTAGCAGTTGGCCCCTGAGTACGGCCTCAATTACTTGAGGCTTGTCAATGATCCAGGCCGTCTGGTTTCCCCTTTCCACAATACCTACTATCCACGCTTGATGACCTTCTTGGTACTTGGAAATTTTGATTTCGGAACAAAAGTGAGTTGCCTTTTCTCTTGGTAGACAAATCAGAAGTCCTCTTGAAGTCTCAGCAGATGTTCCTTGAAGGAGCCCAGATCTTCTACTGACTTTACTATTGGAAGCCATCTTGGCAATGATTGGCAGATTATGGATGACAAAGGCCACCTCATTTCTTTGCTGTTTTGCAAAGTTCGAAGAATGTCTGGTGTGGCTCTGTGGGTTAATGCACCAGACTGCAAAGCCATTTAAACTGCAAGGTTGGCGGTTCAAGTTCACCAACTTGGAAACCCTATTCAGGGTTGCTACAGGTTGGAATCGACTCGACGGCACTTCAGAACAGCAATAAGAATGTCCTAGAATGCCAAAGCCTGTGATATCTGTGGCCACGTAGGCATTATATGTGCGCATTAAATCAGCAACAATTCTGCTGAGGGTAGCCATATTGAATATAGCTTCCTAATAGGCCAGTTCTACCTCTTCTTTGGAGACTACCATCTTTATCTTATTCCATTTTTCAGGATTATGCAGCAGCCATTGGTGGGCAATGACAAAAATTTGTGTTCCTAAGTGTTTGGTTAACACAAGCACATTTCCAACACCTGCGCTGTCAGGCATTCTGAACTCATTTGCCTGACAAACCATGGGTAGCTCTCCATTTGTCCACCACTCACCAGCGCCACCCTCCTCAGAAGCATCTCCAAAGCCATTGGCCATGAGTGGTGTTACCTTCTCTCATTCCTCCTCACTTGTATTCTGGCTGCCATTGACTAGCATCAACATGTTGTCACATTCAGTAACGCCTATGGCGTAAAGGTCACTCAGCACATTGGCACAAGTTATGTGCCCCATCATGTAGGGATCTTCCACTAGGACGTAAAAAAAAGGTCCATGGTCTGCACTAGTGACAGACCTCCAAGACTCAGTGGTGTAATGCAAGAGTCTATCCCAATGCCCAGGACTGGAAAGGGTGGATTGGGTTCCATCCCAGAGGACAGGCCAGCTTCCTGGGCCACCTCCTTATGGCCTCCGGTCTGACCCAGGCCCAGCGTGAGGGCGCACAGAAGGCTATCAGTCTCACCAGGAATTTGAGCAGTGTCTCCTGTGGGACTTTGCAGCCTCCGTCCTTTGTGCTGAAGAAGCCAATCGGACGCCAGCTCCAGCTCAAACCCAACACCTGAGGGTTGAAGGGCCGGTGGTAGCCCGAGAAGCCACGACCCAGAGCCAAGTTCGCAGGGTCTTAGTTACCTTCCACCACCACCATCACCACCATGTACAAGTCACACCACACTTTTCATTCCTGGCTTTTCTCCCAAGCCACGGTATTTTCAACTGCCTCATATACATCTGAAAGTTGAGTAATGAATAAGGAAGACCGTCAAAAAAAATTGATGTATTTGAATTATAGTGTTGGAAAAGAATATTGAATGTCCCATAGACTGCTAGAAGAACAAATAAATCTATGTTGGAAGAAGGACAGCCAGAAGGCTCCTTAGCAGCCAGGATGGTTTGACTTCTCTCTACCTGGACAAGTTATCAGGAGGGACCAGTCCCTGCAGAAGGACTTTATGCTTGGTAAAGTGAAGGGTCAGCCCCAAAGAGGAACACCCCTAGTGAGATGGATTGGCACAGTGGCAGCAGCAGTATGCCCAAGGGTAACAACAATTGTGAGTATGAGGCAGGATTGGGCAGTGTTTCATTCTGTTGTGCATCGAGTTACTATGAGTTGAAGATGACTGGGTGGTACCTAACAACAACAATAAGCCCAAGAGGCGCTCACGGATGGATGCTAGGCTTGAAGTGCTTAAAGAAAATCAAAACAAATAGAAGAGAAAGAAAAGAACTAGACAAGAGGTAAACTGAAAGAGGCTTGCTGGAGGAAGAAGCCCAATCATAGGCAGGTGTGACCAAGATAATAGAGGAGGAGTCCCCAGTAGGGGTGAACCTGAGGTCCTTGGAGGAATTTCTCTGTTGCTGTGATGGGTTTGGGATACTACCCTTCAATTCTCCATGGCTGGATCCTCTGCTGTTGGTGGTTTAACCACAATGCATGCCAGGAGTCTCCTGGAATGGAGTAGATTATCATCCGCAGAGAATGCTATATCCCCAAATTCAGGGCAGTCCTCTTAGCAGATGCCATGGAATGTTGTTGTGAAGTGCCGTCAAGTCAGTTCCGACTCATAGCGACCCTGTACAGGGTTTCCGAGGGTGTAAATCTTTACGGGAGTAGAAAGCCTTATCTTTCTCCCGCGGAGCGGCTGGTAGTTTCGAACCGCTGACCTTAAGGTTCGCAGCCCGATTCGTAACCACTACGCTACCAGAGCTCCTTGGAATGTAATGAACCAGAAATCAGTCTGCTGTGCTTGTTCTGCACTTTACAGAACAGTATGGCCTTGGGCAGGTTCCCTTGTAAATAAGGAAGGGTTGCATTAGGTCAGTGGTCTTCAGTCTTTATTTTGAAACATCAGGACCAGACCCTTTCTTTAACCACATTTTATGCGAAGGATCAATAGCTGAAGCAGATGATGAGATTGAAGTTGCTCGGGTTGAAGTGAGGTGGGGGTCAGGCTGATGCCTGAACAACCTCTAGGGCTCTGGATCAGATGTTCTTTAAAGTGCCCTTCACCTGGAGGTGTTCAGAACATCAATCATGCAGTGGTCCAGCAGCATGTGAGCAGCTGCCAAAGACTTGTCCCCAACAGGAGGACTTTGTAGTGTTTCCAGGAGGCCTCATTTGCTTTGCTGGAAATCACGGTGGCAGCAGGGTGAGCCTTTGCAAGAGGCATTTTGCTATTCTCAATATATCTGAGCAGAGGGGAAAAGCCAACCTAACAGGGTGAAGGCCAGTCACTCTCCCTCCTTGCAGAGACTATAGACCGTGCCTACAGCAGCCAGCCCTTACCTGCTCCCTGGCCTCTGTCCCAGGGGCTGGGCATCTGTAGGCAGCCTGCCCTGGACCTGTAAACTTTCATTATTGTACCAGCTGGAAACAGTTGCTGCTGCCGCTCCCTGTTTAATGAGCTCTCTGTGGCTTGGAGCTGCAAATAAACATCCTCTCACTTTGGGAGAGGTGGGGAAAGGGAGATGGCTGAACTCTTCACTCCTGTTCGTTTCTCAAATATTCATTGAGCACCTACTATGTGGTATGAAGAGTTCCTAAGCTTGGAATGGGAAGAAAAGTTGTAAAGACGCTTAGATCGTTGATACACATCTATTTGCCAGGTCCCATATTATGCATGTTTCATTCATTAGTCCAGTTCACTACAGCTTTTTCAGAATGCAACATTCCTGTTTATAGAGGAGGAGACTGAGACTCAATGATGTTAGATCATTTGCCCAAGGTGTCACCCACAGAGAATGTTTCCACACTGGATTCAAACCCAGGTAAATCTGGCTTCTCACGTACCATCCCATCTCACTCAAACTAGAGGCCATGATCCATTAGTGAGCCTGTCACCTAAGTCTCAGTGGCCTGTCTTTGATTCTTTGATAATGGAGTAATCAACCCTGACTTACCATGTTGATATAAGTACTGAATGAGAAAGTAAATGTGAACTGCTTAGCAACCGAAAACATCTCTGTAAACACAAAACATTATTATTACATAGGAGACAAAGTGTGTTTCTTGAAAGCTGTCCATGACGGGTCTTCCAGCTCCTTCTCTTCCTGGAAGATGAACAACTCTCAGGCACAGATGGAAATCCACACAGTGACTCAAGATGGATACTAACATCCTAGTTTGTTCTCTTTTCTAATGGTCCAGCGATTTTAGGAGGTAGACAAGAGGGAAGAAATGGAGAGTAGAAGTTAGGGAACGGCTATAGAGGGAGAGAGAAAAAAGACTGTAGGTCAGATCAAGGTCTGCAGCTCCAAACAGGACCTTGGAGCGTCTGATTAGCCTATCAGGGATGTAATGGGAGCAAGGATAAGATAGTTCCAGAGATGAGATCGGAAAGACAAGGTTTAATGAGCTGTCCTTGGAAGGCAGCCACCAGCCCCAGCAGCTATGAAATTCCTGTGCTCCTGATGGGCCCTCTGCCAGACCCATCCTGATAATGCTGAGTCCACTAGGACAATGCCTCTTCCCTTAAACTGAAGCCTTTTCCTTCCTGGTCTTTCCTGGGAAAGGAGGGAGAACAATTGAGCCTGACCATTTATTCCCAGGTATTTGCGCCCCGGAAGCCTGTGCTTTAAACCGAATACCACATGTCCATCCGGCCACCGTGGCAGGCCCATTGTGCATCAAGGCAGACTCCCCAGCTGCCTGCATCTCTCCCACCTTCCTTTCTAGCCTGACTGTGGTGACCCCCAAAGAGGCAGCGCATTGTCTTTTGCCTCTGTTTATGAGCTCAACTTGGGTTTTCTCATCTCTCCCTTATGATGGGGATGGAAATGTTAGATTGCAATTCACAATTGATGTAACTCAGAGGCAGAGACAGAAAAGGGAGACAGAGAGGAAGAAAAAGGAAGGAAGGAGGAAAATAAAGCAACCAAGCCTAATTCAGACTCTGGGGAAATAATGTGAATTTGGAGGAGAATCTAAATCTAACTGATTTGAACAAAAGTGTTGAATCCTCTCATGGGTCTGTCACAATGCCCAGATAATACCCCTCTGAAAATGGTGGCATGGATGCTACTCTCAACAGAAGTTCGCATGAAACATTTTCTGTTGTTGTTGCTGTTGTTAGGTGTCTTCTAGTCGGTTTTGACTCATAGCAACCTTATATAGGTTTTCTGAGGAGTGGCTGGTGGGTTTGAACTGCTGACCTTCTGATGATCTGTTTAGTGCGTACCCTACAAGGCTCCACCAAGACTCCTCTGTAATCATGTGTAATTTGTTGAAGAAATGGCTAGAGCCCAGACCAGCCAGATGTGAATCCCAGAGGCTGAGTGACAGGTGCCGCTCAGAATTCCAGTCCTTCCTCCCTACAGTTCTGAAGTTTCACTTGGACCCAGCAGGTCACATGGATGGAAGCTGTAGCAACTCATACCATCGACCTGGCATTCCCATCCAATCACCTTCTAAACCAAATATGGCTGAACCTCACAGCTTAACCTGGAATGCAAGCCCAGTTTGATCTGCAGCCTCATGGAGCATGTGGTCTGGCCAGACCCCGAATGTAGAGAGGCAAAGTCACTGAGGGCGCAAGAGTTGGGAAGCAGATTTCCTGAGGAGGACTCATGGAGCCTGGAGAACAGCAGAAACCGAGGATCAAGCACTTCATTCGCTCAGGCCCACATGTGAAAACAGCTGTTCAAACTGCAACCAAACCAGGTGCACTGTATCAGTCATTGAAGAAAAGATGGCATAAATAGAGACTGGGAAACCAGGCTTATCTCTCAGGCTTGCTCTAAGGGTAAAGTAAATATTTAGTCCCAGCCCTGGAATTGTGCCTGGAAATTCCAACCTTTGCTATTGTTCCCCCTTTTATTCATTTATCTTGCAAACATTTGCTGTCTGCCCCCTCTGCAGGGTCATCCTTGGTCTGATGACTAAAACCTGTTCTTGGTCTTTTCCTGGGGACCCTTAACAGGGAGCAGCGATCAGGGAAGACTTCCAATAGGAGTCATTTTGAAGCAGTGTTTTGTCTGGCATGTAAGAACAGTCACGAGGTAGAGGGAGCGAGGAGAGCATGGCAGTCTGGGGAGCACCATGTGCCCTGCATCTCTGAGCTGTTTTGCTGATTTCTTCATCCAAGCTTCCTGTAACCCCGAGAGACACTTTCAGGCACGCAGCACTCTGCTCAGGAAACAAGGATTGTTCCCAGTTTGCTCACTCACCAGCTAGCAAAGAGCAAATTCCTTTTCCTCCCTAAGAATCAATTGCCACTAGAAGAAGGGATGGACGGTGGTGACTTTTAAGAAGGTGGGCTTAGGCATCAGAGCATCTAGCCTGAGACCAGAAAGAAGAACTAGATGGTACCCAGCTATCACTAGCAACCACTCTGCTCACACTAGAAGGTCCTGGGAGGAGTGGAGGGAAAGTAGAACACACTTCAAGATCATATATAAGACCAGACCTACTGGTGTGACAGAGACTGGGGAAGCCCTTGAATATGGCCACTGTTCACACCTAGAACTAAGCCCACCCCAAGAGGTCAACTTTCAACCAAACAATAAAATGAACAGTAACACCTATAAGAACATACTCCTCAGAGTAACCAACCATATGGTACCAAAAGAGCAGCATTTACTCCAAAACAAAGCTCAGAAGGTAGGAAAGGACAGGAAAGGAGAAATGGAACGGGAACGCAGGGAGGAAGTGGGAAGAATGTTGTTACGTTGAGGGAATTACAGCTAATGCCACTAGATAAAATAAGTATAAATTGTTGAACGGAAAGCTAATTTGTTCCGTAAACATTCACCCAAACCACAATTAAAACAAAGCTGTCTGAGTTCAAATCCTGGCTCTACTACTTGCTGGTCATGGTCCTGGATGTTACATTTTCTCCTCTGAAGATGAAGAAAATAGAGAGAGCCCTCCTAGGAGCTTGTCCTCAGGAGTAAATGAGTCATAGAGCATTTCAAATCGTTTTTGCCTGAGTACATATTGTGGTGGTAGTTGTTTCGACTCATAGTGATCCCGTATAAGGTTTCTGAGGAGTAACTGGTAGATTTGAACCACCGACTTTTTGGTTAGCAGTACAACTGTTTATCCCACAGTGTCACACCAGTACTCCGAGTAAATGCTGGCTGTTACTGCATTCTTGTTTGGAGTAGATAATGCCAGTATCCACCCCCTGCCCTTCCCATCAACTGTACTGATCAAGGTCAGTCTCCACGTTGCTCTGTCTGGACAGCAGGTCCCCAGGAAGCAAATGGATTTGAGTGTTGAGGACCAACATTGTGAAAGGGTGAAGAAGGAGGCAGAATTGAGATGAGAGAGAGATCAAACAGCCACACATGCTCAGCGATTACCCCGATTGACCCTATGAGGAGGTCTGAGTCTGACAGAGCCTTTTGGAGTTAGCCTGAGTTAGGTCATTGTGCCCAGACCTTTATACCCTATATCGACCAGTCCCAGGCTGTGAGTCACCCCAGAAAGGAGCATGGTCTCCAGCATGTGTGTCCCTGGAGAGACAGCCAGGCAAAGGTGTCTCACTCCTACAGCAGCTGGGATGGGCTGAACATTAGTGTCTAACAGCAGCGGTGAACGAAACAGGCAGAAATCTCTGCTGTCCTGGGGAGTCTATTCTGGTGGGGCATATGTTCTAAAGGTTGTGGTCAGGAGTAAATGAGATTCTGGTGGACATAAAGTACCTAGCACAGGGCCTGGCCTAGTAAGTGAGCAAATCACAGTGGTTAAAGGAAGTTAGAAAGATCAGAGAGATTGCCAGGGGTAAGGGGTGGGAGGAAGAGCTTCTGAGGATGGGGCTCAGCTCCCTACTGGTGTCTGCATCCCACCCTTCCTGCACTCCCAGCCATGACTTCACCAGGGCACTCCACTCCAGAAACCTCTTGAATCTTGTCTGGGTTTGTAAATAAAACCCTGGCCTCAGGCCCTCCTAATGGCAGCCAGGAGTTGTCAAGAGTCCCCTTTTGCAAAGGTGCTGGGACACTTGGGTGGGAACTGGGCCAGGGGAAGGAGCCCTGGAGCCCCCTGCTCCGAGAGGGAGGAGCCAGGCAGAGACCAACAGAAAAGGAATAAGAGATTCCCCTGGATAATGGGGAGTCCAGGGGCTGAGGATTCCACAGGCAGAAGGGCCAGCTCCAGTGGCCTCTGTGAGACATGCCCATGCCGGGAGGAAGCCCAATCCCAGAATCACCCCAGAGGGAAAACCCCTGGACCACTGCTGCCCTTTAACCCAACCACTATCAGTTTCTAGAAGATGTGGATGTCAAGAAGAGAAGGGAAGGTTCTGATGGCTGACAGGAGGAAGTGCTGGGGTGGAGGTAGAATCAAGAGATCAAGTAAACAAAAGTACAAGATACCAGTTAAATTCAAACTTCAAATAAACCATAAATAATTTCTTAGTACTATAAGTATGTCCCATGAACTAGTATACTTCTATTAAAAAAAGATTTGTCTGTCTGAAATTCATGTTTCTCTGGGCATCCTATATTGTAACTGGCAACCCTTGATGGGCACGGGTCATGTGCTGAGGGAAGTCTGTGGTAAATCCGGATAGGACAGGACTACTTACTGGCAGACAGAGCCAAAGACAAAGTCTATGATGGCAAAACGAACACATCTGCAGGTACACTTGGTGATCCTAGGATTTGGGGGGAGTGGAAAGCCCTCCTTCCAGAGAGGTGGTTTCAACCTGGCCCCAAGCCTGACCCCAAACTAACAGGGCAGGGATGTTTAAATTGCAGAACAGTCCCTGGGCTCTAGCCTGGTCCCTTTTTTTTTTTTTTTTTTTTTATGTTTTATTGTGAATTATGTGATAGTTTACATGGGAGAACATTAGTTTTACATTCATCCTATCGTATATCATTTCATTGCATGGTTACAATCCCCTCCATGCATCATCAACCAACCAAAGGGTATATCCTACAAGCCTGCCCACCCCCCAATCTAGCTTGGTCCCTTTTGTTGTCCCTGATGTTCTGGACAAAGGTCAGTTGGCGGATCTGTGTCAGTGGTCTGTTCTATGTGCATCTGGGGAGATGTCTCAACAGAGAGGTGGCCCTATGCAGACCCTTGTAGTTTCTCCTCTGGACTGGAGCCTGCCCCCCAGACGCACACACACACACACATCTGATGCTTATGAAGAGATAAACCAGTGCCCACTCTCTGAAATTGCAAACCTCACCTAACATCCCCTACCCCATCCCTGCAAGCAACCATTGTCTCCCAGTCTGTAGGCCTTCCCCATTCTTCAGTGCTCTAACAAAAAGAACCACACTACACAGTGCATGTAGAAACTGTTGAATTGAAGTATGTTTTGCAGTCTGTATTACCAACAACAATAAAGTAAATGAAATTTAAGGAAAAAGAAAAATATCCATAATATAACAGCTACAAGGTATGGGAACCATCCTGCTGGTCAATCATCGTGTTTTATCACTAAAGCAGCCCTTAAGCTAAATGCTGTCTTTATTCCATTGTACAGATGGAGAAACTGACTCTCAGAAAGGTGAACTAGTCAGCAATGGAAGGAGGACTCAGGCTCAAGTCTGTGGGACTCTTGGACCCTTGCTACTGGCGGGCCCTTGCACCACTCACAGCCTGTAGTTTGTGGACCGGGTACAACTGTGCCCAGCGTCTCTGCCCTTCAGTGGGGAGTCTTTCATGACCCCCACTGGGCTTTTCCTTCCTGAATCTTTTGTCCCTGACACAGATAAAATAATGCTTGTTGAAAGACTAAATCTTGGTTTCAAATCTTGTGGCCATGCTCCTCCCCAACACCCTGCCCCTCTGGCCCTCTCTCTGTTCTCCTAGGTTTCAAAGCCACCAACCCTTGGAACAATCTAGAGAGTCCCCTGTGCGTCCAATCTGGTCAAGGCCAGGGCTCCGCGGAAGGAAGTGCAGTGTGACTCCGTGGGTCCTGAGGAAGCCCCTCCCCAGGGCCGCCTGGGTCTGTAGCATCGCCCTGTGTCCCTGGAAGAGGTAGGGCTTTTGTTACAGCCACTCAGATAAACAAACAGAGCCCTCCAGACATGTGCAACTCTAGGTGTGGGACAACACCCACCCACAGAGCAGCTGGCTTTCCTCCTGGAGATCATTGCAGGAGCCTGGGGACAGCTGATTCACTGAGATGAGACGGGATGGCCACACTTAGTCTGTGTTGCAGGTGGACACACCGAGGCCCAGAGCAGGGAGCAGAGCTTCTGCAGCTGGAATGGAAGCTGCTTCACAAGTACAGGACCTCTGGGTGGTAGTGCACCTGGGCATATTCGCAGTGTTGTCTCTGTGTAGGCCACCCCCGAAGTTTAGTGACACAGAAGTCTATAAGTGTGCACGTGTGTGTGTGTGTGTGTGTGTGTGTGCGCCCCCCACCAGGCTCCACCATACTCCCCACTCTCTGTTCAACGACCCTGAGCCACAGCTCCTGCCTCTACTCCTTGTACCCTGGGTCCCTACAGATCCTTCCTCCGGCTCCTAGGGTGGGAAGGAGCCCTGGGTCTTGCTCTTCTCCTCCCTTCCCACCCCCACACCCACACCCCTACGATCATATCAGAGCCACAGGAAGCCAGGCCAGCAAGTGTACAAATCAAGAGCCAAGATAGGGAAGTTTATTTTCCAAGAATCATCTAAACACGCGGAGAATATTTTTAGTCCCCAGCTCCCACCCGGATGCCAAATCTAAACAGGGGCCAGAGAGATGACCCATTGGAGATAGAGCAGCCAGGGGAGACAGGGTGGGACAGGGTGCCAGAGACCCCACCCTGACCCAAACACAATCTGTTTCCTTCAAATAACTGCCAAAAGAAAAAACTGGGAGCCAAGGTGTGAAATGACCCATGTTCAGATTGGTCCCTTAACTCCTCTGTTAGCCTCAGCTTCCTCATCTGTAAAAAAAGGACAAATAATACAGCTCGGGTGTGGCGCTGTAGGATCAGCACTGGACTGCAAACCAGTAGTTCAAATCCACCAGCTGCTCCGTGGAAACCCTATACAGGGCTGCTATGAGTCAAGAGTGACTCGACAGCACTTCACAACAATGTATAGGGCAGAGGACTCCCTGGGTAATGTGCTGGGCTGCTAACTAGAACACTGGAAGTTCAAGTTCACTCAAAGGCACCTTGGAAGAAAGACCTAGTGATCTGCTTCTGAAAACCCACAGCCATTGAAAGCCCCATGGAGCATAGTTCTACTGTGATGTACATGGTGTCTTCATAAGCTAGTGCTCACACAAAATAATACAACAGGATATGTATATTTCACAGTTTAGCAGGCTACAAGTCCAAATTCAAGGTGCTGGCTCTTGGGTAGGCATTCTTTCTCTGTTGGTTGTAGCAAAGGTATTTGTCTCTTCTCAACTTTTATTTCTTGGCTTCTTGGTGATCTTCATATAGCATGGCATTTCTCTTCCCCTATGTTTGCTTGCTTTTCTGTACCAATCTGCTTTTTTTGTATCTCAATACACCCTACACTGATATAGTGTAGGCATAAAATACACCCTTACACGGATATAGTCTCTTAACATAACAAAGAAAACCATTCCCAAATGAGATTCTAACCACAGGTATAGGAATTAGGATCTTGGGGGATACAATTCAGTTTATAATAGTTGGAGTCAAGTCAGTAGCAACTGGTTTATAGTAAGGATTGTAGTTGTAATAAAGAAAAATGAGAATTCCAAAACACTTCATTGTACTCAAGCAAAACCTGTGTCTAGATCAAGAGGCAGCCATTGGAATAGAACAAGAAGATACTATGTGGTTTAAAATCAAGAAAGGCATGTGTCAGGGTTGTATCCTTTCATCACACTGGACTTTATAAAGAAGAACTTGGCATTAGGATTGAAGGAAAACTCATTAACAACCTGCATTATGTAGATGATACAACCTTGTGTGATGAGGACTTGAAATGAAGCACTTAATGTTGAAGATCAAAGACTACAGCCTTCTACGTGAATTGCAATTGTCAAGGATTTCATTTTACTTGTATCCACAAACCAGTGCCCGTGGAAGCAGCAGTCAAGAAATCAATTGGCATTGCTTTGGGCAAATCTGATACAAAAGATCCCTTTAAAGTATTAAAATGTAAAAAGTAAAGATGTCACTTTGAGGACTAAGGTGAGCCTGACTCAAGCCACGGTATTTTAAATAGCTTCACGTGCTTGCAAAAGCTGGACAATCAATAAGGCCTACTGATGAAGAACTGATGCTTTTGAATTATGTTGTTAGCAAAGTTATTATTTATACCACAGACTGCCAAAAAGAACAAACAAATCTGTCTTAGAAGTGCAGTCAGAACTCCTTTGGAGCAAAGATGGCAAGACTTCGTCTCACATACTTGAGACACATTATTAGGAGGTACCAGTCTCTGGAGAAGGACATCATGCATAGTAAAGTAGAGGGTCAATGAAGAAGAGGAAGACATTCAATGAGGTGAATTGATGCAGTGCCTGCAACAATGGGCTCAAACTTAGCAACAATTATGAGGATGGTGCAGAACCGGGCAGTGTTTTGTTCTTTTGTACATAGGGTCACTATGAGTCAGAACCAACTCAATGCCACCTAACCACAAACGTGAAGAAAGGACATGACGCCTACCTGGCACCCAGTGGGTATTAAACAAATGTGCATCACTTTCAGTGCTGGGAGCCTACCAGAAAAGAGCCAGTGACCTTCAGAGAAGTCACGTGTGATCTGATCCACCTGGCACGTCTCCTTGGGCCTGGTCAGCTGCACTGTTGTGTGTGTGTGTATGTGTGTGTGTACTAGTTTGGGCACCTGTACGTGATTATATGCACAGCCAATATGGTGCCCCAAGAGGCATCAAGGGAGTGAATGGAAGTGGGGTTCAGGGGAGCCAGGATGGTCTGTCTTTGTGAATAAGCTGTCATTGGTAGCACCCTCACTCCCCTGAGAGATAAGCTGCCACAAGGAACTTAGAGCCACCTTCACCAGAATGGACTGGTGGGCAGCACAGGGGCAGTGGGATTGACTCAGGAGAACACACACAACTGGAAGGAATGCCCCCCAGTGGAGGGGCCGTGGACTGAAGTTGAACCAGGCCCTGGATGACCGGCTGGGAGTGGCCTAGCTGAGAGTCAGTCGTGTGCTGTGAGCACCTGGCAGGACGCGGGGAGGAGGCCTAAGTCCTGACCCTGGAGAAGTTGTGCCCATTTGGGCCTCCACTGGCCAGCTCTATTAACTGTGGGGTCAAGGAGGATGGGGAAAGGTTGAGGGCCTTCTGCTTAGTGTCTCAGTCTCCCAAAAAACTCAACTTTCTGGTTCTGCTGCCATGTTGTTCACTAAGTGATGCCTCAGGGAAGGGAATGGGATGCCAAGTGGGGGGAGGAGAGCTGTTCTGACCTCCTGAGAGCCCTGAACCTTGAGGAAGCAGCTAAGATCACCCACAACTACAAGTGAACACAGGCTACCTGCTGTTACCATAGATACAGCAAATACCCACCCCCTACTGGGGACTGCTGTGTGGTCATTGGTGAAGCCAAGGGCGTGCTTAATCCTGGTCACAAGAGGAGAGAGGAAGGGGGAGCAGTCCCTAGCCAGGGGCTCTGAGCGCGTTGGTGGGAGAGAGCTTAGAGGTCATCTCTACCAACCAGCTCCCTTCCCGCCACCAAGAGCACGCAGGACTGGGTAATGAAATCACAGAAGTGGAACTTGCCTGGTTGGCACACCTTCCTGAGGGGAAGTTTGCCCCCTTCAGATACTTGGCCCTTCCTCACTTCTCAAGGTTCCTTGACATTCCAGTCCTGGCCTGACCACCCCTTCATTCCTGCAGGGCCCTCCAGGGCCCTGCTCTGGCTCCCTCGGAGGCTGCCCTTGTGTTCCTCTCCCCCTGAGTTTCTGGATCTGACCTCCCCATCTTACAAGTGCCAAGTGCTCAGGCCAAAATGTCTTGGGTTCTGCCCCAACTCCTTTCTCTATTCCATTTCTGACCCGCCAGCAAATTCTGTTTCTGGATGAGTGTTGTAGTCTCCTAACTTCTGCCCTCAGCTCCTCCAGTCCCTGCTACACAAGGCAGTACTGAGAGCAGGGGCCTTAAGGTAGCCTCACTTCTGAGGTCCTGCAGAGCCTGCCCCCTGCCTCCTTGCTGTTCCTCCTGCAGACGCCCTGCCCTCCACCTGGGGTACTCTTCCGCCAAGTACCTCCTAGGTCCCTCAGATACCCGGGGCCTGACTTGACCTCAAGAAATGTTTGAGCAACTGTAAACCTTCACCCACACAAAATTAAAACCCAAATAAAACACAATGGATACTACTTTACATCCACTAGAAGACTATTTTCAAAATAAACAGAAAATGACAAGAGTTGGAGAGGATGTGGAGATATTGTGTTTTTGTTAGGTGTTGTCAAGTCCGTTCCGACCCTATGTACAACAGAACGGAAACACTGCCCAGTTGTGAGCCATCCTCACAATTGTTGCTGTTTGAGCCCATAGTTACTGCCACTTTGTCAATTCGTTTTGTTAAAGGTCTTCTTTTTTTCCCCTCTATTTTGTCATAGTTGTTAAGTGCCGTTCAGTTGGTTCTGACTCATAGTGACCCTCTATAGGGTTCTGAGGAGCAACTGGTGAGCTTGAACCACCAGCCTTGTAGTTCAAACTGACTTTACAGTCCGCTGCATTAACCCGCAGCACCAGACCAGGACTCCCTTTACTTTACCAAGTGCTATTTGTTGTGTTGTTGTGAAGTGCCGTTGAGTCGGTTCCGACCCATAGCGACCCTGTATAGGGTTTCCAAAGGAGCAGCTGGTGAGCTTGACCCACGGACCTTGCAGTTCAAACTGCTTTGCAGTCTGGTGCATTAACCCACAGTGCCACACCAGGACTCCATATTGCTAATAGGAAGGTAAAATGGTGCAGATGCTGTAGAAAACACTTTGGAGGTTCCTCAAAGACAAATCCAAACATGGATTACCATTTAACCCAGAAATCCCATTCATTGTTTTTCAAAAGAATTGAAGAAAACATCAAAGAAATATTTGAGCAAATAAATTAACTTCCTGCCACTCACCTCCTTGGGTCATGCCCACCTTGCCCCCCACCCCTGCCAGCCTTATGCAGAGAAGAAGGCTGGGGTCTTCATCAGCCTCACTGAGACGTCCCCATTCAGCCTCTTCTTTCTGAGTCTCACTGTCCTCCACCACAGAACAAATTGAAACTCTCTGGCTTTCTTTGTGTTGGAACTCCCAGGTGCCTTCCAAATCTCTCTGAGGTCATGAAAGAAGGAAGCAGGGCGGCATAGACAGAATAATCCACAAAGATGGGGGTGGGGACGCCTGCAGGAAATCACCAGGCTTTAAGGTCCCTACCCTGGGACAGGGGTGGTAAGGGGAACAGGTGGGGGAGCTGCAGAAAACAGGACTGAGAAAGGCTTCTGCAAAAATATATACATATTTTAATCATCCCTAAAGTCCACACCAGAGATCTTGATGGACAGAGGTCAAGTGTCCAGTAGCGGAGTCCTCAGCAGAGGAGGCCAGCCATCAGGGTGAGTATGGAGGGCAGCAGGGCGGCCAGGGGCCAGGACAGCAGGGATCCCGGGGCCTGGGATTTCAGCACCACACGCTGGTTCAGGGACTGCTGGGGTCTGAAGTTGTCAGTCATCTTCAGTTTCTTAAGGTGGTCATAGTATAGCTTCTGGGAGAATGCCAGGATCTGTGGAAGGACCAGCTCTCAGCCTGGGGGGGCAGGTGGAATTGCACTTCCTGTTGTGCTGTGTGACCTCAGGGCAGTCATTTTCCCTCTCTGATTAGTAAAGCAGGGTTTAGAACCCTCCTTCTCCAGGTGGTTGTGCACAGCAAGAGACTAAGGAATGGAAAGTGCTTGACCCTGGCAGTGACTCAGTGACCCTCAGCTTCCCTTAACAGATTGGACTCACAACTCACAGGTTTTTGCTCTCGGGTTTGTCTGGTTTTTAACTGTGAGTGGGGTGGAAGTGTACAGAGTAAGTTGGCTTTCCCCTTTAACAATTCCAGCAGCTTTTGTAACAGCTCAGGACTTTGAGGGCTGAAGAGCGCTGCTCTCATTACCAAGGTGACTATAAACAGTGGTGCTGAAACTTGAGCTTGCCTCAGCATCACCTGGTGGGTTTGCTGGGACTCTGCTTCCATTTCTGACTCAGTAAGTCTAGGGTGTGGCCCAAGAATTGGAATTTCTAGCAAATGCCCAGATAATGCTGACACCACTGGCTCAGGGACCACACTTTGAGCACAGTTGTCGTGGAACAGAAGTACCTCAAGGGCAGAAGTTGGGGCTCTGCTGTAGCCCCAGAGTTTAGCCCCAGGGGTTCAATGAGGATTTGTTGAATAAAGACACTATCTCCCTATTGTGGCCCTGCAGACCCTTTCACAGCTGTTTCAGGTCAGCCCTAGCCTCCCCTAAGCTGGCATCTCTCCCTAGGACCCTGCCTCCAGGGCCTTAGTTACCTGCCTGGCTCCCCACCCACTTCCTGTTGGAGGCATTTGCTGACCACCTCTATGGTCCAGTGTGTGCCTCCTCTCCAATCCTCAACACAGGGAAGGGAACTGCTGGGACATTTCTTGTCTGTCTTCTCAAGGACAGAACCACGATCTCAGCTCCCTGGGCCCCACAGCACCATAACCCCAAGCCCAGAAGACCTCCAGGCAGGATCCAAAGGGACAATTTCTGGGAAGCCAGGAAGCGAGAGAGGCCAAGCCCTCCCCCTGGGCCCTGTATACCTGATCTTCATGGAGCTGAATGGGCTCCTTGAACACCGTCCAGACGACCGTCTCATCGCAGGTGGGCGTGGTCAGTGAGCCCAGATAGCGGAAGTAATGCCTCAGTTTCTCCTGCTTGGGAAGCAGTTCCAGAAGACTGATGCCCTCCGTCATTGTAGTAGCATTATCTGGGGATGATGCGGGGCACAGGACCCTGTCGGTGAGGGGAAGGGGTCTCTGCGGTTCTGATACCACCCACTCACCCTTGTCCTCCTCCCCTTCCTGTGTGGGAGGAAGTCCCAGACCTCTCCTCCCCCCATTCTCCTCCTGACTCACTGGGTAGGGGAATGCCAGTCAGTGCGTCCACCAGGGGCTGGAAGCCATCATTCTTAGATCCAGCCTGGAACAGGAGGGAGAGAGACTGGAGGCACTAGTAGGGAAGCCTATGGTGACCTCCAGTTCATTCTCCTAGTCAAGGGGTGGGGTGGGTAGTTGTGAGGGTGAGGTCCGGAGAAGCTCTGGGTTCCTCAGGCCTCCTGAGACTCAGCCTCAAATTCTGGTTCCCTGGAAATGGGTGGGGTGGGGCGTGGGGGTGGGTGGGAGGAGTTACCTCCACCAGGAAGGCCAGCACAGCGATCTCATCTTGGGGGTTCTGGTCCTCTTTCTTGTTCCCCGATGTCCCTTTGTCTTTCTCATGTACTATATGCATCTGATGGGGAGGGGGTGGAGAGAAGATCCATGAGGGGCTGGACACCCCCCAGAGACCAGTCAGGCACAAACCCTGTGGAGGGGCCTCACCTCCATGGCAAAGCGTTTCCCATCAAGGCTGTGCTCGGAACCTTTATTCAGCACCTCCGACCAGTGCAGGTGTAGCTGCTTGGCCAGGTAGTGGGTGGTCAGTCCTCCTCCGGCAATACTGGCCTTGTTCTCCAGAGACACCATCACTGGGGGCCCAAAGAAGGGAACACACTGCTGGCAGCCTCCTTCCCTCAGCTCTCCCAGCCCCACCCAGGCAGGAATTTCTCGTGAGCTCCCACCCTTCATGGGTTTATCAAGGAACCCTTTTGGGGCCTGGAGAGATGGGATGGGGTGGTACCACCCATCTCCTGCACATCCACCACAACGCCAAACATGCCACGGGGGTCTGGCCCTCCCCTACTTTCACCTCTCTGTGGTGCTCTGGCATCTTTAGGGTAATGTCCAAACTCCTCACCCCAGCTGACCCTGACCTTGGCTCAGACCCCTCCATGTGCCACACTCTGACCTTCATCCAAATGGAACTGCGTGCAGTTTTCTGAACACCCCAACCTGCTTCATGCCTCCCAGCCTTTGCACACATTGTTCCGATCTCCTGGAATGCCGCCCCTCCCCCAGTCCAGGCTAGTCTGATGAAAATAGGGCTGGAGTATTCCCTCCTAGCTGAAGCCCCCAACAAATGAGGAACTACAGCCAGTGCCCCTCCCCAAGAAGAGCCGTCCTCTTACATACAGTTCTTAGGGCATTAAGGGGGGTTATAGTCCCAGTGTCCATGCCCACCTGGGTCCCTGCCAGGTCACCTGAGACCCACCTGAGTGGCCATTGTTTTTAACAGTCCACATATGCTTCTTGTCATAGCCAGAGAAGGAGAAGGGCTTCAGTTTGTGGTCCAGCTGCGCCAAGCTGGTGACAATGTTTATGGGGGACTGCCGGTTTTTCTGGCACTCTCCATCCCACCTTTTTGGCTCTGAGTGTGGAGAGAGGACACACTGAGAGTCAGGGGCCCCTTCTCTATGCTGAGGTTAGGCCCAAGCCTCCAGCTCACATGCAGGCAAGGGCTAAGCATACTGGAAAGCTCTCACCCTCCCTGAGTCTCCCTCCTCTTCCTCTTCCACAGACCTACATGCAGAGCTGACAGGTGTGGGGACAGGGTGAGAACAGGGTTGCTTGTTGGTGGCTTTGAGGTCTGGGATCAGAGACAAATGAGTGATGCTGGACACATCATTTGGCCTCTCAGAGCCCTGCTTTGCTCATCTGTAATATGGGACTAGCAATGACACCTGCTTCCCAGGGAGGCTGATTTTTGAAGGAGACTAAGAGAGGGCTGTGAAAGTTGGACTACATGCCCCAGGGAAAAACTGCTGTGGATGAACAGGACAGGACATGAGGACACTAGGCACTGCCTCGCCTCCAGCAGAGCCCTCACAGGGAGGGTGAGGGCAAGGTTGGAGGATGGTAACAGGTTACCCAGGCAACACCAAAACTAGGTTGGGCAGGGGCAGGAGTGGAGTAGTAATGTCCAGTCATCCAAACACAGCAGGGACAGGAAGAACACAGACTCAGAGAAACTGATTCACATTTGAATAAAAAGTACAAAGCATCCACTTCCCTGAGCCCCAGGAAAGTGTGCGTGTGTGTATGTTGTTGTTGTTGTAAATGACATTTAGTTGGTTCTGACTCATAGCGACCCTGTATAGGGTTTCCAAGGAGCTGCTCCTAAGCTTGAGTGGCCAACTCTATGGTTCAAACCCACTGTGCGGTCCAGTACCACACCTGGACCCATATTGGTGTGGGGATTACCATCACCCTTTACCCTCCCCAACATTTTTGGGTCTTAACCTCAGCCAAATAGTTGCCACCAGACCTACCCTTGCTGTACTCACCCAAGCAGGTGTAGTTGGAGGCCTTGGCTTGAATCTCGTAACACCAGTGTGACGACTCTGGACCAGAGAAGGGAAGAGGGTGAGTGAGACATGTGCATACATGGTGATGTATGTGTACACGCATAACTCTGAGCCCATTTTAACTGTGCACACACACCACTGTGTGTATGTGTGGGGAGAGATGAGAGGCTGGCTAAATCCCTGAGATCAGACCCTTCCTTGGATTGGAAGTGGAACCTTCCTGGGGTCTGGGACTGAGGGCTCAAGAAAAGGAGATTTAAGAAGAAAAGTAGGGATGGGGAAGGAGGTTGTTATGGATTGAACTAAATCCCCCCAAAATGTGTGTTATAAATCCTAACCTCTATGACTATGGTTATCATCCCATTTGGGAATGGGTTAGCATTGTTATGTTAATGAGGCGAGATTGTTGTTGTTGTTGTTGTTGTTAAGTGCCTTTGAGTCAGTTCTGACTCATAGTGACCCTTCATAGAGTTTCTGAGGAGAGTTGGTGAACTCTAACTCCCAACTTTTCAGCTCAAATCGACCTTGCGGTCCAGTGCACACTAAGCCACAATGCCACACCAAGGTAAATCTCTTTGGAGGTTTAAAACAAGCAAGCAGAGCGAAGCAGACACGGGAGGAAGAGAGCTGCCATGCCACATGAAGGCTCCAAGGAGCGAAGGAATAGAAATTGAAGAGATAAATTGAGGGACCTTCTTTCAGAACTGAGAAAACCCAGAGAGAGACAGCCTTCCCCTAGTCTAGAGCTGAATCTGGAAGTTGGACTTCTAGCCTGTTAGAAAATAACTTTCTGTTTATTAAATCCCCCATTTGTTGTGTTTCTGTTATAGCAACCCTGGATAACTGACGCAGAGACAATAGAGGCAGCCGGGTCATCTTTCTCAGAACACTGTCCCTTAGGTGTTGTTAAGTGCCATCAAGTCGGTTCTGACTCATAGCGACCCCATATAGGGTTCCCGTGGAATAGCTGGTGTGTTTGAACAGTTGACTTTGTGGTTAGCAGTCCAGTGCTTGTCTTACAGCACCACATCAGGACCCTGTCCCTTGGGCAGAGCAGGGCAAATTAGCTGCCAGTCCTTAGGGACAGGTACTCTGAGGCTGGTCAACTCTAGCAAGGGCTGGTGAACTCTTGAGGGCTTGTTCAACAGCCTCCCCCTCCTGCCCTGCTTTCTCTCAGCCCAATCCAAGAGGAGAGACTGCCAAAAGGGGAGTGGAAGGATTAGGAACCTACCTCCCCTCCGTGGGACAATAGAACCTGCAGCTTCAGCCTGGCAGCTTTCCCAGAGCTGGTCCTAAATGATGGAAGCCATTAGGTGGCCCTGCCTGGGGAACACTCACTTACCTTGTATTCTTAAAACCCATTCTTGGTTAATCTCTCAGTGAGAGGAAGGCAGCCAGACCTTTACCCCTGTTCTCCTTCTGACCCTACCATCCAGTAGTCCTGGACTATGAGGTCAGACAGACTTGAGTTCTAATCCTGGCCCTCCTTAGGCCAGTAGAAGCTTATTGCTGTTACGTGCCATTGAGTCGATTCCTACCCACAGCAACCCTGTGGAGGGTTTCCGAAGAGCAGCTGGTGAATTTGAACCACCAACCTTGTGGTTCAAACTGACTTTGCAGTCCAGCGCATTAATCCATAGCGTCACACCAGAACTCCCAGTAGAAGCTGGTATCGCTGAAAAGGACCTCAGCAGCAGGGTGGACAAAACATTTGACCCCAGGGCTGAGAATTCTGGTTGGGTCACTTAGGAGCTGTTGGTTTAGGGGGCAAGTCACTTGCTCCCTCTGAGCCTCAGTTTTATCGTCTGTAAAATGTGATTAGCAATACCTCATAAAGCTGTTGTTGTTATTGTTAGGTGCCATCAAGTCGGTACCGACTCATAGTGACCCTATGCACAACAGAACAAAACACTGCCACGTTTGAGCCCATTGATGCTGCCAGTTTGCCAATCCATCTCCATGGAGGTCTTCCTCTTTTTCTCTGACCCTCCACCTTTACCAAACATGCTTATCCATCTCCTGTGACTGGCCCCTCCTGGCAATATGTCCGAAGTATGAGAGATGAAGTTTCTCTGGCTGCACTTCTTCCAACACAGATCTGTTTGTTCTTTTGGCAACCCATAGCACTTTCAATATTCTCCACCAACACTATTTCTCAAAAGCATCAATTCTTGGATGGTCTTCCTTATTCACTGTCCAGCTTTCACATGCATATGAGGTTATTGAAAATGCCATGGATTGGGTCAGGCGTACCTTAGTCCTCAAGCTGACATCTTTGCTCTTCAACACCCCAAAAAGATCTTGTGCAGCAGATTTGCCTAATGCGTCGTTTGATTTCTTGACTGATGCTTCCATGAGTGTTGATAGTTGATCCAAGAAGAATGAAGTCCTTGACAACTTCAATCTTTTCTCAGTTGATAAGAATGTTGTTTATTGGTCCAGTGGTGAGGATTTTTGTTTTCTTTACATTGAGATTCAAACCATACTGAAGGCTGTGGTCTTTGATCTTCATCAGTAAATATTTTAAGTCCTCTTCACTTTCAGCAAGCAAGGTTGTATCATCTGCATATCTCAGGTTGTTAAAGAGTCTTCCTCCAATCCTGATGCCATGTGTTTCTTCACAGAACCCAGTTTTGTGGATTATTTGCTCAGCATACAGGTTGAATAAGTATGAAAGAATACAACCTTGCCGCACACCTTTCTTAATTTTAAATCATTCAGTGTTCCCATGTTCTGTTCGAACAACTGCCTCTTGGTGCATGTACAGATTCCTCATAAGCACAATTAAGTGTTCTGGAATAATCATACTTCTCAATGTTGTCCATAGCTTGTCATGATCCACACAATCGGAATACTTTGCATAGTCAGTAAAGCACAGGTAAAGCTGTGGGGAGGATTAAATGGCATCGATGGGAAGTATACAGCATTTCCAAAAGAGGATCGCCCGGCACTGAGGAGCAGTTCATTACTTAATGAACTTAGGGAATCTTTTAGTCATAGTCTTGGAGTCCTGGTGTGGTGCTGTATGTAGGATAAGCACTGGACCACAAATTGGTTTGAACTGCAAGGTCAGTAGTTCAAACTCACCAGCCTCTCCTCAGAAACCGTATACATGAATCAGAAATGATTCTACAGTACTTAATAACAGTCCTAGTCTTTGGGATACCCACACAATGACCTGGGAGACCATGCAAATAAGGTCTTTTGGCACAGCAAGAGGATTGGATGGTTTATGATGTAAGTAATAGAAAAATTAAGATGTAAGAGATAATGGTGTGGGATGAGGAGGTAGGAGGGGGAGAGAGGGGAAGGTGGAGCACAGGGTAGGGAATAGGCACACGATAGTATGGTGCTGGGGTGTGCAATACACTAGAAGGGGAAGGGGAAAGGAAAAATGAGGCAGATGGGAGAATAGCTAGGCAGGTTTACATGGGCTAAATGATCTAAGCACAAACATGGAACAGCAGGGCTCATGGATACAAAGATTGAGACACGGTTTGAATGGGTTAAAGTGGGGAAATGATGTTAAGATGCTTGGCTCTCTGTTGAATCTTGGTTTCCCTTGCCCACTATTGTCAATAGACGCTTGAAGGGGAGAGAGAGGAATAGCCTGAAACATCAGCAGACAAAGCTTGTAAGTCTGTCTTCAGCCTATAACTGTTTGGAATAACTAAAATGGGCCTAGAACTTGCCCAGTGAAGGAAGCTCCCTGCAGAGCCTATAGGTGGAATCCTGATCCTCATCCAGAATCTTCTGAGGTGGGACATTCCCACATGAAAGGACAAGCAGACCAGTCTGGAGCAGCTAGAAGAACAGAAGCTACTTCTTGAAAGAAAGGCCAGCAAGGAAAAAAATAAATAAATAAATAACAACAGCAGTCTAATTGACTATTACAAGGATAAGCAAGTTGTTCCCCAGGGAGCCATCAAGGCAAGTGGTCAGGTCCCCTCAAGGCAAACCCCCTTCCAAGACTGAAACTCAAATGGAATACACTAGCAGGCATATGGTCCTGCTGCTGACCTCCTTGGTCACTGATAAGCGGAAGAGGGGGAAAAACAGCAATGAAGTTGTGAACTAAGTCTGACCACATTCAATAGACTTCTGTTACCTTGGATTGAGACCTGGTTAACCAGCAGTATGAGGAGACCTGGGGACGCCTGGGCCCAGGGGCAGGAACATGGCCCCAGAGGACTAGAAAAAAGTGTGAAGCATCCAGCTGATATAAAGATAAGGGGGGGGATGAACAAGAACAGCCACATTTGCAGATAGTACCCATTTGACCTGGCATCAATGGCTGGATGATCAGAACAGGACTAGAGGAAGAAAGAAGTGGTTAAAAAAAAAAAAAAAAGGAGTAACCCACTATAAGGGGATGATCCCGACCTATGATTGCAGATGCAGTATGACAAAGGAATGGATAAATCTCTACAGTGAGGATCATTCCCACCCCCTTGGTACACAGGGTCAACAGGGAGGGGGAACTTAGACATTGGCTACCCAAAATGGGGGGACTACAAAGGCAAGAAGTGACTGGCTTACAAGCTTTCAATAGGGAACCTAGCTCCAGAAGATACAGGGAAAGGTAGACTCTCCACTGAGTTGTTTCCAACCTGTCTGGATGGGGTTAATAAAAGGTGTGGGGGAAAAGGACTCCTGTGGTTCAATAGGGAATGACTGCTATCAGGTCTGACAGTGGGTGTTGGAAAGGTAAGTGTAAATGTTTGGTAACAAAAAGAGGGAGCAGCTGATTTTGCAGTCCTGGAGCGGAGATCCCTGGAACCATCAAGGGAGAAAAGCCAAGTGCAGACCTTGTCGCTCCGGAGAAGCAGTGATACTAGGGATGGAGGCAGAAGCAATGAGGGGAACAAAAGGAGCGGCTGGGGGCTCTGGACTCAGGGAGGGACAGGGGTTGTGTGCTGGTGGGCGTGGGAGGGTGTGCAGGAGTGTGGGGTGTACCCTTTGGGTGTTTCATAATGCATGCAGGGATAGTGATCATTTCAGTGAAATAAAGTACCATAGAATGAATGTAAAGATAATGTTCACCCATGCAAACTAACACATAATTCACAATAAAAACTTAAAAAAAAAAAAAAAGAGAGAGAGAGCTGGTGTGCTCGCACCTGCCAGGAGCCCGAGTGCTGCGAGGCGACCGTCCGAACCTTGTGAACACAGCGGGCGCCACAAGCGGCGCCGAGCACGTGGGTCTCGGGCTGTAGCTTGCGCTTACTCTCGGCGCCCAGCGCGCCCAGCCGCTGAGAGCCAGGACCGGGTGCCATGCGGATGCTGCGCACCCGCCAAGCTTTGTTCTCGGTAAGTTCCCAGACAAACATGAGTGGGTTACAACAGACGATGGTATTGGAACAGTAGGAATCAGCAATGTTGCAGAGGACGCTTTGGAAGATGTTGTTTACTGCAGTCTTCTTGAAGTTGGAACAAAATTGAATAAACAAGATGAATTTGGTGCTATGGAAAGTATGAAAGCCGCTAGTGAACTCTACTCTCCTTTATCAGGAGAGGTAACAGAAATTAACGACGCTTTTACTGAAAATCCAGGACTCGTTAACAAATCCTGTTATGAAGATGGTTGGCTGATGAAGATGACATTGAACAATCCTTCAGAACTTGATGAACTAATGGGTGAAGAAGCATATGAGAAATACATAAAATCGATTGAGGACTGAGAATGGAACCCCTCAATAAACTAGTATGAAACAACTTACTCCAGTATAGTTGTCTTAAATTAGTAATGGATCAAATAAAATAGCTTTTAGTAATACCAATGGAAAACAAGAATTACTTGTTACAACTATGCTGTTGGAAGAAATCATTCCTTAACTTTCTAATGTCTGCAGATTAATACAATATGCATGTTTTCCACAACCCCTGTGATTTTTAGGGTAGCATGTAGTTATAATATTCAGAATTCATGAAATTATGTTTCATAGAATAGTTACAGAAATTAGTTGTTTCAATGATTACATTGTTATCTCAAGTCTTGCATAATTTTGTAGCTATTGTTGTTGTTGTTGTTGTTAAGTGCCATCGAGTCGGGTCCGACCCATAGCGACCCTGTACAGGGTTTCCGAGGGTGTAAATCTTTACGGGAGTAGAAAGCCTCATCTTTCTCCCGCGGAGCGACTGGTAGTTTCGAACCGCTGACCTTAAGGTTCGCAGCCCGATTCGTAACCACTACGCTACCTTGTAGCTATTGCTGATATCCATACCTGAATTTGGGTCACAGTACCCAATGATCTTTCCACTGAAAATGACTGAGAGTGTCGATTTTGTTTGTTGTATAGTATCAGCTGAAGAATAATACTATCTTAATCTTGTGATATACTTGCCTTTGCAGGTGCTATTATTATACAATGAGGCAACAGTCTTGCAGCAAAATAAGAAACAGTTTAATAATGAAACTTTCAATTTCTTCATTAAAAAAAAGAGAGAGAGATAATGGTGTAAATAATGCATATGGCACCCTTGTGGGAATAGGACCATGCATGGAGCGCTAAGGAGATGCTGATAAATTGGTTTTGCCATTCCTCTAGATTTAAAAGAGAGTCAATCCCAAAGCACAGGAGAAGTCACAATCACCAAAAAGAAGAGACAGGGGTGGGCTAACATCCTTTGGATCTGGGATCCTTGCACTGAGAACTTCCCCACATCAACCCAGGAGACAGAAAGTTGTAATACAGGAAACAGCAAGGTCCAGTGAGAAGCAGCAGCAGAAAAATGGTGGCAGCGGAGGCAGCAGAACCAAGAGACAGGCAGGAGATAGATAGCATGGTGGGCTTGCCAGTCTACCTAGTGAACAAGTCAAGCACCTTGGAGCAGGAGGCTTAATGGCAACGTAGGGTGGCTCCTGACACTTGGAGCTCACTGACCCATGAATTTTGGCCTTTGGGCTGAAGCTTACTGGTGGAGTAGGGTGGATGAGGAGCTAAAGGCCTATGGGCACAGCTGAGAAGAGCTGAACCTGAATTGTAACCTATTGTTTCCTTAAGAAATCCCATAACTGTGAGTATCATCTGTGAGTTTTGTGTGGCCATTGCAATGAATGATTGAATCCAGCAGAGTAGAGCATTGTGGGTGGGAGAGTTTGTAGGTTGGTTTCAGAATTGGTGAAAGGGTTGGAGAGAGGAGGTGTATCTGACCTCTGCCTCCTGGGAATCAGCCATGATAGTCTAATGATCAGGGTTCTCCTTCCACCTCTTGAAGTTTTCTAATCTGACCCCTCCAGCACCCTTTTTAACAGACACATCGTAGTAAAGTTCCATCATGATCCAGTTCTTCCCTCTGGTCGCCAGAATGCCAAAAGTCAGGAGGGGTAGAGAAAGGAAAGAATGAAGTAAGTTGGGAAGAACATTCCTCAACAAAGCACAGCTCTCAGCTCAAACTGACTGAGCTCTCTTGAGTCCATCTCTCTGTTCCCTCCCTTTCCAGGGCTGGTTTCCCTCCAACTCTAATCTTCTCTCAGACCTGGGTCTGGCAGGAGTCTTTGGAGTAGAGACAGGTGAGAAGGAAGCCCTGGGTAGGTCAGGCACTTGTTGGGGTAAGGGTGGGGTTCTACAGGTCAAAGAGAGTAAAAGGGTCCTTTATCTTTCTGGGCTCTCAGAGCCACCTTGGATTTTCAAGTTTTGAAACTCTGGATCAAGTGCTTTGTCTACTCTGCTAGCACAGCCTTCTTGAGAGGTGGCCAGCCCTGCAGCATCTTCCCCATGATGGTCCACCCCCTGCCCTTGGGAGTTGCTGAATCAGGGAGACCCCCTTGAGAGTCAAATCTGCAGCGAGCAGTGGTAGATTCCACCCAGGTCCCTTCCTACAAATGGACAGAGTTTATGAGCTGGAATTTATTCACCTGGATGTCAACCCTGGCTTGGCCTCTAGCTTAATCTCTCTAGGAGAATCAATTAATTTCTCTAAGCCTTACATTCCTCCGCACTCAGAAGAGCCACCAATAATCTGGGCCTCACAGAACACTCTTACATGTTCAAGGAAATAATGAAGAAAAGGCCATTTGCGCCTAGGAGGAGCTCCTTGTTATTTCCGCTTGTGTCCCTACCACTGTGACACATTGAAAACCAAAGGGACCTCCTTCATCCAGCTGGCCCATCCTCAAGACTGGAAGCCTGAGGTAAAGATATTCTAGGGAAAGTGTTCTCAGAAGGCAGCTCTGACTCCTTGTCAGTTTCCTCGGAGTCCATCTGGCCCAGACTCTGCTTTTCTTAGGAACTGGATTTTTCCTGGCTCTGGCGCCTGGGTGACCTCTGATCCACCGTCTTAATCAACAGAAACTTTTGACCTGATTGGCGTTAACTGTCTTGTAAACTATCTTCCTCTTCAGGAGGCAGGAGGCAGAAAAACATAATGTTAATGAGGCCAGGGGCCAGGTCTAGATCCGTGGAGTGAGGGTGGGGAGCTGGTGCTTAGGCAAAAGATTCAAGCAGCTCAGAGTCCAATACTTGCTCAGAGGATGGCCACCCTTGTGGAAATGACTACTTCACTGACAGAGGTCACTTACAAGAGGCCCTGGGAAGGAGCAGGTTTACCTATAGGTCTTAACTTCAAACCAAAGTTCTACCTAGTCTATCTACCCTGACTAGAGCTAGGATTGTTGTGGTTGTTAAGTGCCATCGAATTGCCGACCTTGCAGTTCAAATTCACCTTTTGGTTCAGTGCATTATTCTGCAGCGCCACACCAGGACATGTTGTTAATGTGCCCTCAAGTTGGTTCCAAGTCATAGCAACCTTGTATAGGGTTTCCAAGGATTTGAAGCACCGAACTTTCGGTTAGCAGTCCAGTGCTTATTCTACAGCACCACACTAGGACTAAGACCTAAAAAACACTGCCAGTCACCCAGAAAGTCCCCCACCGTTGGTTTACCTCCTAGCACTCTTCTTCAGAATTTACTAAAGAAGCCTTCTTTGGTGGACCTTGCTCACCCCACCCTTCCACTCCAGAGGGAAGAAGGGGATCCTGAAAAACAGCTCAGCAAAATCCAAGAGTGTCCAGGGCAAAGTCTCAGCAACTCCTGGCAAGGGTCTGGGGCTCTGAATGGAACTTCCCCACCTCTCCCTTCCAGCTCTCTCAGGGGAGCAGATATTCTAGGGATTCATGCCCTAGGTCCCAGTCAGAAAGCCCAGGTGCTAAATGGGAAACCAAGATTAGTGAAGGCTGCGCTTGCTGTGCCTTGCAAGCATTTACACCCATTGTCTTACTTGAATCCTTAAAACAACCTCTGGTACCAGAATCATCATGCCTTTTTTTTTTTTTTTTTGTAACTGAGGAAATTGAGGCTAAATGACTTTACTCAAGACCACACAACACAAAGCAGCACATATTTAATTGCAAAGCATTCCTCTTCTATTAAGCCCTGCAGCTTAGTAGGTTTCAAACCTACAAAGCAATTCTTTGCTTCTTGCCTTTTCTCTTCCCTCCTGCTCTGGGAAGGGCAGAGTTGCTTGCTAGATGCCCCTCCAGCCAGCCACCCTCACCTCTCACTCTGTGACTCCAAGCACCTGACTTGGCCGGCCCAACAACCTGAGGACCCCTATCTCTTCCCGGCTGGGGACTAGCAGAAGGGGTAGGTTGAAATCGGATGAGAGCTTCCTTCGAAGAAGTTGGTGCCATGTGAGGCGGAGGTTAAGGTGTCTCCACGGGCTCTGTGTCCAGCCACACGCAGCGCCTTCACCTCCTTATCAAATATTAACACGCCTCTCCTGCCACCTTCCACCTCAGCCAATAATTAAGAGCTCAGCCTCACCATTAATCTTTAAACGAAAATCACCTCAGCAGGAAAGACCGGCTCGCCCGGGACCTCGGGTCTTGGGAGGTCCCCCTCCAGGCTCCCCATACAATACTGAGCGCTTGGGAGGGAGCTGGTAGCCCCAAGGTCACGGAACCTGGGCGGGAATTGGGGATCCTGGGACCCCTTTACACCCAATTAGCCGTCCTTCCACTGCGCGGGAGCAGCCACCCAGCACTGTGTCGGAGCGGGACCTGGGCGACCCACGAATAGACTGCCGCAAGCGCAGCGCGAGAAACGGAGGCGTACATGGAGCATCCTTATCACAGATTCACACGCTCGCCTCCAGGAAGGTGCCACGCGCGCTAGCCGCCTATGCGCACACACATGCCCACACTCCCCACGCACTCTCAAGGGGCACGTGTGTGCGCAAAGGAGCTGGCGCCCGGCCCCCCACCCCCACCCAACGCGCAGTCGCTCACTCCCTGCAGTGCCGGGCGGGGGCGTAGGGGGACCTCCAAGGGTCGCCGGGGACTCAGCCGGGCGCTCACCTGCGCCAGCCAAGGGCTGGACCGCATCAAGGGCCAGGAGCGCGAAGAGTAGCCACATCTTGCACTGAGGCAAAGACGCCACCAAGTCGGGGATCGCACACCGAGGAGCCCACCACCGGCACGCAAGCGTGCGACCGGGCTTTTATAGCGGAGCGCATCCGGAGGGAACCCCAACAACGGGACGAGGGTGACGGCTCCTCCCTCTACAGGCGCCTCCCCTGCCCTCCCCTCATCGCGTTTCGGATTTGAAATTCTCCGCCCGCCGTCCACCTCTTGGCCCGGTGCGCGAACTCTTCTCACCTGCTTTGAGCCCTCGCCCTTCTCTCTGCCCCCACCTCCCCTCCTTGATTTGGGAACTGCTGAAATGACGCCGCGCAGTCTGTTAATGAACTCAAAGATGCGGCCCTTGAATGTCCTTCGGCCTCGACCATCTTGGCACCGACCACTGCGCAGCCCTGGCCTGGGAATGGGCGCGTGTTGAGGGGCGGCGGTGGTTACAGCCTTGGGCAGGTAAAGGAGCTGAGGGGTGCGCGATGGGGTTTGTGGAAGCCTTGGCCCTCGTGTCTCTCAGGCAGTGACCGCTGATTCTTTAGGCCTCATCGCTTTTCCCTTTACCCCCCAAGCTACTCCGAAGTTAATTTCTAAACGGACCAAAGCCTCCTCTTCCGACACAAAGTAAACCCACAACCAAACGCGCTGTCAAGTCAATTCCGACTCATAGTGACCTCTCTAGTACAAAGTAGAGTTGCACAGCGCATTAACGCACAGCCCCACACCAGGACTCCATATACAAAGTAAGTTGTTGTGAAGTGCCATCGAGTCAGCTCCGACCCATAGCGACCCTGTATAGGGTTTTCAAGGAGCGGCTGGTGAGCTTGAACTGCCAATCTTGCAGTCCAAACGACTTTGCAGTCCAGCGCATTAACGCATAGCGCCACACCAGGAGTCAATACAAAGTAAAGCGACCCTCAAATTGCTGAAGGGGTGGTGGGGGTGTGAGGGGCGGGCTGGAGAGGCATGTGTGAGAAATGGACTGCGAAGGGACTTAGGGAAAGACTTCATCCTGTAGAGCGAGCCTCCAGCCCTTGGAGATGAAATGGGAAGAGTAGAGACCTAGTTCTCTCCATCTGCCAGGATCGCCACAAGGTATTAATAGGGGGAGGGGGATTCCCTTGAGGGAGGCCTCAGCATTGGGGAAAATGGAGAGTCTGGGTTCGCTGTTGGGAGGGAGCTGTCTGCTGTCTAAGAAAGGGTGCTCACTCTCCTGGCTGGGGTCCTCCGGCCACTGTGTCCTAGACTACCTAGTGGCTGCAGGTGCCTTGTGTCCCACGTGGAGTGGCAGTTTGGAAAGTTCAAACTGGGGTGTGGGGAGAGACTTGGGCCCCCTCCGTCAACAGGAAGCCCCGGTGGTTTTCTGGTCCAGCCACTTCCCCATCCGCTGCCAACCTCATTCCCTCCTAGTGGCCTTTGAACCTGGGCTAGGGACCTCTGAAGGGGATAGACTCCCCCAGAACAGTCTGGGCAACAGGGCTTCCTCCTTGGTTAGAGTCCTGGTTGACCCCTCCTCCTGGCCCAGGATCACACAGCCCCACTGAACCACTTTGATCCCTGTGAAGGCTGGGAGGGGAGGGGCATCCACAGCAGGTTTAGTGCCCTATTGTCTACACTGCTTTCAAATTTAATCATCGGCTGGAGAATATAGTAGTCAAGGACCTTTTTCTGGGGTGTGGATTAGTGTTCATGGGGCTGTAAAAATGTATTTTTCAGGACTGAGGGATGGGGCCAGAAGGAAGCCAGTTACTGGGATGTAAACTACTTCAGAGGGTCTCTGTGACCCCAGATCATGCTCTCACAGGTGGGGTATAGGCTTGGAAACCTTTGTGGGCTCAAAGGAGTATTTATAATGACCTCTTTGGACCTACTTCAAGGCCATTGCATTGGGACCCCCTCAGAGGCTGGACAAAATGGGAGGGAGAGCTGTCCCTGGGTGACTGCTTTTACCTCACCGTTGTCTGGTGGTCTGCCCCAGTGTGTTGTGAGGGCCAGCAAGATGGGAAAATCAGATCACAGCAAGATGTCTCCTCTGAGGCATAGGATGAGGGGATTTGGAGGTACACTTTCTCACGCAGATGTGCTGCCTTCATCATGGGCACCTCAGAATGTGGATTTGTGATGGGGGAGACAAGGGCTGACTCCCTCTTTTATCTGCCATCACCACGTTTGTACAAGGTGGTTTAACGTTCCCAGCCTTACCTCCCAGCCCTGACTCCAATAAACCTGCCACTGCTAGGCCACCCTGAGCCCAGCTTACCCAGAGCAGGGCTGGACACTGACATGTCCCAGTGATTTATAGGGCTCATAAAGCTGCCAGCCCAGACAGCTGAGCAGGAAAGCCAGGCCCAGCAGGCGTCTTCCTCTTTCTTGGTACAAGGTCTCCAAGAATCCTGAGTTCAAGTCCCTCTGACTCAGGGATGTCCTTGGGTAAGGTTCCTACGCCTCTCTAACTACAACTTCCTCAGCTCTAAAATGGGGGAGGCTTCTCCCTGCCCTATTGACCCTGTCAGTCCGATAAATAGTTACTGAGAACCTGCTATAATCTGATGCCTGCCCAGCCCAAACTTTCACAACGGGCCTCGTGGTGCTAATGTGCAATTGCTCGTCCACAGCAAGCGAGGAGATGAATCATAGTTCTGCTCACTGGGGAGTTTCATTTCACCCTGTCTGGAACAGAAGAGGGGTAGTGATGAAGCTAAAGGGTTTTGAAATCAAAGAACTCCGGGGTCACTTCTGACCTGACCTCATAGGTTGCTATAAGGATTCAGTGAGCTAAAGTCTGAAGAGGACTGGCCCATTTGGGGTACGTTAGCACATGTGACGGTGATCTTTAAGCAGAGATTAAACCTGATGGCAAGCAGATGTGGATGCAGCATCAGTGGGAAAGGACACTGGGTTACCCCCCAAAAGGGGAGCAGGGAAGACTGAGGAGCACAGGAGAGCCCAAGGGGACCCAAAACATAAGCTGTGCATGGACCTGACAATGTAAGCTTTGGGTAGAGGCATGGGTTACAACAGTACCAGTCTGCAACAGACCTAGGGAATGATACAGGACTGGACAGCACAGCCTTCTCAATGGCAGTTAATAAAAACAACAACAGAGGCACAAAGGAACCAAGAAACTACACTCCTGGTGCTCCTGGTTCAGGAAAAGATCTAATACACACACATCGCTAGACAGATAACTGGCATGCCAGATATTCAGGAGATGCATGAGCAGGGAGACTATTGGGTAGAAAACTTGCCCCAGGTTTGCATCCAAGCCCGAACACTTGGGCAAGTCCCTTCCCCTCCCCTAGCCTCAGTATCCTCATAAGTAAAATGAGCAGAAAAACCTCACTCACATGGTGATGGTTAGGAGTCAACCAGCTAAGTTAAGAAAGGGTTTCCTTGTTTTTGTTTTTTGTTTTTAAAGAGTCAACCAGATGAGCTGGGTAAAGGGCCCACTAGAGGGCCAGGCATTTGGTAAGTGCTCCATAAACTTCTGCCATGCTTATTAAATGTTGAGGACCAGGAGCCCAGAGGAGCAGCATCTAACCCAGCCAGTGGAAGGGGTGAGGGATGGACGTTGGGGAAGGTTTCCTGGAGGAAGCCTAAGTTGAGTGTTAAAAAACAAGTAAATTTTAACCAAAGAAAAAGGCCAATCCAAAAAAAAAAAACAAACAATGAGAAAAAGCAAAGAGGTGGGTATATAGGAGCAGCAACTGAAAGGCGAGGTAAGAGACTGGAGAGGTATTTGGGGACAGACAGAAGTATTTTTTTGCAATTAGAAGGTTGGACTGATTCTTCCTTAGGAAGTGGGAAGTAGGTAGCAAGATCCTGATTTTATGGGCAAAGAAACATCGTCAGAGAAAGTCACTGTAACCTAGAAGGGGACAAAGATCTTGTAGCTCAACTACTTTGAGTTACAGAAGAGGAAGCTGAGGTCCTGACAGAGCAGTGACTCACCCAAGTTGCTCAGCAGGGAGAGCTGGGATTCAAACTGTGGACTTCTGCTCCCCTCCCAGTACTCTTTCTATGCTATGTCATCCCTTCACACATACACACACACACACACACACACACACACACACCTCACATCGGAAGTCTTAGCTTCCATCTGTCTTGCCTTCTGCACCCTCAGAATCTCCTCTGATTAGCAGTAAATTCAGAGAAAGATTTGCTTTCCTGCACCTGACTGTAGAGATTAAACCCACACACAGAACAAGGTTTAATGAATAGCCTGGCCTCCACCATTCCCCAACCTGGATCTCTGCCACACGAGAGAGCAAAAACAATAAAGCTCCCTTCCTGCCAGTGTCCATGAAGCTGCATCCCTTTTCCCTCGTCTTCACACCTACCCGACTTCCCTGGCCTGTGGACAGAATCCCTGGGGAGTAAAGAGAGGAGAGCACAGAGAGAGCTGGAAGAATGAGGGCTCCTTGGTAGAGGGGGTGGTGAACCTTCTGCCCTGAACATTTTGAAATAACAACAGAAGGGTGATGGAGATGCCATATGTTCTGTTCCCACCTGGCAGAAAGTTCAGGAAAACTCCCCTTGTGACTGCCTCCTCCCCTCCCAGTCTCAGCTACAGGAGTCCAGCCTCCTACTACCAGGAAACAGACCAGAGTTTCTGTGGATTTTCCTGTACATTTCTGATTTTGTGGTGGAGGGACCTCAAAAAAAGGATGATGGGGAAGAACTCTGGTGGGGAGTTATAGAGAAGAATATTCCCCTCTTTGATGAACATTGATTGTAGCAACATCAGGCAAACAGTCTCTTTCAGGTATGTGTTCCTAGTGAACGTCTTTCTCCCTGATTATCCAAATAATGCCTGCTCATTGAAAGTATCAAAAGAAATTATACATAAGGGAATCACATGCAAAAAATGATATCTCCTGTAGGTGACCATTTAATAATTTGACATATTTTAAAGGACATTTTTATAAAAATGATGTGCTCACCCACCCCCACCTTGATCCATCTGTTTAATTATTCTGTGTTCCCTTTCCATTGTTATCTGTATACAAAGACACTATTGACACAGTGAACAATGTAGTGTCCTGCATTTCAGTGTCAACATGAGTCCATGCTACCGCCTAATCTTTACAACTGTCATTTTGTGACTTCACAATATTCCCAAGGTTGTGTCATCATTTTCTTACCTATTTCCCTATTGGTGAGGAACAAGTTTATTTCCCATTGTAAAAAAATACATATATTGTAGTGACCATCTTCCCACTGAAGAATGGGGCCACAGGGTGGGAAATGAACCCTCGCATCGCGGTTCATCTCCTGGAGCTCAACAAGGAGAGCTATCACAATGGTTTTGGGGAGGTGACTATGGTTAAAATTTTATGACTCAAACCAGAGACTGGTCCTGACACTTGACCTCTGATGTGTCTGTAGTGTAGATAATGTATGTGGTTTAGAGTGTTCTGGGTAGATTTAGCAGGTTAGGAGGGTGTGAGAAAGAAATGTTTTGTAGTTGCCTCCTCTTTTAGAAGTCCTGAGAGTGTTGCAAATGATTAAGGTGTTGGAGTACTGGCTGAAAGTTTGGCCTCTGGAACCCACTCAGAGCCTCCTCATAAGACAGGCCTGGAATTCTGCTTCCAAAAGGTCACAGCCTTGAAAACCCTATGGAACAATTCTAATCTGCTTTCATGGGGTCCCCATGAATAGAAATCTACAACGAACAATTTCCCTCAGTGTGTTACACAACAACAGTGCCCTCTGCTGCCCCTGCACTTCCAACAGTTCTGGATATTGCTTCGTTTGGTAATTCTTCCCCTTGGCTCTCTGTCTCCCCTTACCTAGTGTTTCCTTTTCAGTTAGGGTTGGGAACATGATTTAACAACAGTGAGATTACATTCAGAGACTTGAATACCAATTCCCTAGGTCCATACCTGGTACCTAGACCTTCCACCTCCTTCAACTGAGTTCTCAGGCATGACCACAGGCAACCTCACTCAAACAGCTAAACTGTTGTTATTAAGTGCCATTGAGTAGGTTCTGACCCATAGCGACCCTGTATAGGGTTTCTGAGGAGAGGCTGGTGAGCTTGAACCACCAACCTTGTGGTTCATACTGACTTTGCAGTCTAGCGCATTAACCCACAACACTGCACAGAATGCCATACCAGGACTCCAACAGCTAAGCTAGCCTATCAGAGAAGAAACTGAGACAAATAAATGGGAATGCGACACCAGTCCCCTAAAGACCTCATCCTAACCACTTCCTTCTCCAGGTGTGATCCTGGCTTGCCTATACCCTACGGAGGAGTCATGAGGTTAAAGTTGCAGGAAGAAACAGAACTCACCTCCTGCCTCTGGTAAGACCCACAAATGGGCATGTCCAGGATAATTAGATCCATCTGCCCTATTCATTCTCTTATCCTGGCAACTGGGTCAGGGTGGGGTGGCTAGAGACATAGTGTCTCAGTTCTCTAGTGCTGTTATAACAGACATCTCACTCACACATACACACACACAAAGTAAATGACTTTAACAAACAAATTTATTTTCTCACTAAATTTAGGAGGTTAGAAGTCTGAATTCCAGTGCTGGCTCTAGGGGAAGACTTTCCTTTCTTAGCTCAGGAGGAAGATCCTGGTCTCCTCTGAGATTCTGTTCATGGGCAAGCTTCACATGGCTTGCTTTCTCTCTTCCCCTATTTCTGCCTTCTGGCTTACTTGTTTAATCTCCCTTATACGTGTATTTCAAAAAGAGATTGATCATATAAATTTAAAAACAAATTTAAAAAATAAAACACTCTACAGGACTTCTGGTGTGGCGCTGTAGGATTAGCATTGGACTGGGAACCACAAGGTCAGTGGTTCAAACCCACCAGCCGCTCCTCAGAAACCCTATACAGGGTCACTATGAGTCGGAACCAACTGGACAGCACTTAGTATATTAATTTTTGAACAGGGGGCTCCGCCGTTTCATTTTGTAACAGGTACTGAGTAATGGGGTCTTCTTGGTGGGAGATTGACTCCTGGCTGGACCTTCACGGTTCTGGCCAGGAACAGATGGTGATGGGCATCTCGAGAAAACCATGAACCAGCAGCCTCTTGTGGAATCTTCGGCGAGCACAGGTTCTGCTTTCTAGCAGAAAATGGTGTCCAATTCCCGTAGCCTGACAAAGTTTGAGTTACCGGTCCGCACCGCCAGCTCTCTCCCGCGCTCCCGGGCGCCACTGTTAGCTGTGCCCTACATCCCACGGGAGCGCCCTCTGGCGGTGGTGGGCGAGGACGAGGCTCGTCTGGAAGTCGAGGGCTACGGACTTTTCTGTCTCAACTGTCTGCATGGCTTTAGTCTCGCCCCAGGGAAGACCGTAAGGTGGCGCGAGGAGACCCTGGGCCACCCTGGGAGACAGTGCAGGGCCAAGGAGGGAGGCCAGGGAGGCAGAGCTCACCCAGAGCTCGGTCTAGCACACGAACGCCACTTTCTGGTGCCCGGGGGAGGGGGAGAGGGGTTCCTTTCTGGGCAATTTTCTGTTTCGAGCCCAGTTTCTTCGTGCTATTCAACATCACAGTACAAGCACACTCAACGCGTTGGGAAACCTCTTAGTCATCTACACCCTCAGGGTCAAAAACTGCACCCAAAGTTGTGCTAACTTTCCTTGGGAACCGCTGAACCTCACTCCTCGCTGTCCACATTAGCTGGGGGTCACCTAGAATGGAAGGCGGGGCATAGAAGATGCATGAGAGGAATCCAGTTATGCAAGGGCTGTGCAGTTTGGATGGTGAAAAGTGATTGAGTCCCTGAAACGACGGGAAATCTTACTCCGGAACCAGCCTGCCCACACAGATGTCTGCAGTGGGAATTCCAATCGGTGCCAGGGCGGAGCCTGGGATTGGAGTTCCGCCTACCTCTCCCTCACGGCTTGGATCAGAGCTGCACTGAGCCTGGTTGGCGTCCACCACCGCCAGAAGGCGCTCGTGGGGAGGAGGGCGGGACACGACGGTGAGGGAGTACACGGAGCAAGGCTAGCAGAGCAGCGGGAAACCATGCGCACCTGACACGCACTGCCTGGGCCTTTGCTGAGCCTCTTCAGGGAAGCTGGGAGCTCTTGGGCGTATCCGGTTAAAACCAGAGGTTTTCTGAACTGCTGAGCCCGACAGTGATCCATGTGGGTTATTGGACTTGGCCTGGAGTCCCGGTGGGAACCAGAATGGAGACTGAGGGGCGGGGAGGCGGGGCGGTGATGCGGCTTCCAGTAGGTGGCCTGAGTGGTGACTGGAGCTTCAGCACCACGGTGTGGACAGCACCCTGGCCGTGGCAGTTGTTGCCCAATAGGGGCGGTCGCCACCCCATTGCAAGCGTTACTCTGGAAGGGAGGCAATGCCCCAGTTTCGACCCGGGCCTGAAAAGGGCTTGTGGCCTGTGCTCAGGCGATGGGGCCTGCGGTTGAGTTAACCTGAGCAGGTTTTTATTCCAGGACCGTGAAGCTGTGAATGAAGCCCCTAGAGGCTCCTTCCGTCTTGGGTGAAATTAGTCTAGACGCTGGCGCCGGCGCTTCTGGCGACGGACCTTTGGGCACCGGTAGCCCCAGGCGTGCTGCTGAAACCTCAAATCTCGATCCAGGTTAAAAGGCAGGGTACCAGCATCTCTGAGAGGTTAGGTTAGAGGAACCCTGGAGGTAGGTGCAATGGTTAAGCACTGGGATGCTAATTAATATCCGCTGTTTGAAGCCATCAACTACTTTACAAAAGAAAGTGGTAGCAGTCAGCTTCCCTAAAGGTTGTTGTTGTTGTTGTTAAGTGTGGTCGAGTTGGTTCTGACTCATAGCAACCCTGTATAGAATTTCTGAGGAGCAGCTGGTGGGTTTGAACTGCCGACCTTGTGGTTCAAACTGACCTTGTGGTCCAGTGCATTATGCTGCAGCACCGTACCAAACCTAAAGATGACAGCCTAGGAAACCCTTTGAGGCAGTTCTGTGCTATCCTATAGGATCACAAAGAGTCAGAATCCACTGAAAGTTAACAGGTTTGGATTTTCTTGGTTTTGCTTTGTGGCCTCAGATTGTCATTTGTAAAAGGGAGATAATAATACATCACTGAGAGGTTGCAGAGTTACATAAGAGTATGGTATACAAAGCACCTGGTGCAGAGAGAAGGCTGGCATGGACGTCAGAAGCTCACTTTCCTCATTTGAGGTAAGTGGATGCTGTTTCTTTTTCCTTTTTTTCTTCTTTTTATTGAGTATTGAGTGAAGGCTGACAGACAAGATCACCAGTTTTACTTTCAACAAATCATGCGTTTTGTTTCATGTCAATGACTGCAATCCCCTCCATGCAATAACAGTTGTCCCACTTCCTCCCTATGGTTCTTTTTTCCATTCCACCCACCTTCCCATCCCTTCTCTACTTTGTTCTTGGGTAATGCCCTTTTGATTTTGAATAACTGACCACTCCATCATTCATAGTGACCATACCTTACTAGTGTTGTTGTCCCCCTATACAACTATCTATTGCTTGGCTGAAAGGTGGGCCATGAGGGTAGGCTTCTTTCCAGACCCGAAGGATGGTAGGGGGCGAGAGTCTCACGTTTCTCCAGCTTCTTTCTGACCAGTAAGCCTGGTCTTTTTTCTTTCTTTCTTTCTTTTTAAAATAATTTTGAGTTTTGTTCCATAGATTCTACAACTCTGTCTGGGACCTTCAAATGTGATCTCTTTCAGAACAGTTGGTAGTAGTAGCCTGGCAGACTTTTCATTTTTTGAAGCCCCACTGTCTATTTTATGTCCTCAGTTTAAAGTGTAGGCATGTGGGACTATATTGGTGATCCTACATACTGGATAACCAGTAGCTCCCAATTATTGTTCACCTACTAAATGTCTCTGCCACTTGTCTGTCATTTTGTTGTACTGTGGTGGCTTGAGTGTTGCTGGAAGCTATGGCATCACTATATTAAATACCAGCAGAGTCTCGTGACACATTAGACACTAATGACCAGAGGACTTGTGGAATGATATCAAGAACATCATATAGGTCATTAAGAAGACATGTAAGAAAGAAAGAAAAGACCAAAATGGTTGTCAGAAGAAACGCTGAAACTTGCTCTCCAGCATAGAGATGATAAAGGAAGTGGAAGAAATGAGGAAATAAAAGAACTGAACAGAAAGTTTTAAAGGGCAACTCAAGAAGACAAGTCAAATATTATAATGAAATGTGCAAAGACCTGCAGTTTGGAAACCAAAAGTGAAGAACACACTCTACATTTCTCAAGTTGAAAGAACTGAAGAGAAAATTCAAGCCTCAACTTGGGCAAAATGTTGAATGATGCAGAAAGCATTAAAAAAAGATGGAAGAAATACACAGAGACACTGTACCAAAAAGTGGATGATGTTCAGCCATTTCAAGAGGTTGCATATGATCAAGAGTCAATGGGGCTGCAAGAAAACGCAAGGTGCACTGAAGATATTGACAAAGAACAAGGCTCCCTCCGGCAATTGATGGAATACAAATTGAAATCTTTCAACAAACTGATGCAGCACTGGAGGCACTCACTCATCTCTGCCAAGAAATTTGGAAAACAGCTACCTGGCCAACTGATTGAAAGAGATCCACATTTGTGCCCATTCCAAGGAGAGGTGACTAAATGGGATGCGGAAACCATCAGACAAATATTAATGTCACGTGCAAGTAAAAGTTTGCTAATGATTATTCAAAAAATGGCTGCAATAGTACACTGACAGGGAACTCTCAGAGTTTTAAACCAGATTCAGACGAGGGCATGGAATAAGAGATATCATTACAGATATCAGATAGATCTTGACTGCAAGCAGAGAGTACCAGAGAGATGTTTATTTGTGCTTTAATGACTATCCAAAGGCTTTCAACGGTGTGGATCATGACAAGTTATGACCAACATTGTGGAGCGTAAGTATTCTGGAACACTTAACTGTGCTCATGGGAACCTACACACAGGCCAAGAAGCAGTTGCTTTTGAACAAAACTAGGGGACACTGAATGGCTTAAAATCAGGAAAGGTGTGCACCAGGGTTGTATTCTTTCACTGTACATATTCAATCTGTAAACTGAGCAAATAATCCAAGAAGCTGGATTATATGAAGAAGAATGTGGCATCAGGATTGAAGGAAGGCTCATTACAACCTACAATATGCAGATGATACAACCTTGTTTCTGAAAGTAAAGAGGACTTAAATTACTTACTGATGAAGATCAAAGACCACAGCCTTCAGTATGGGTTGCACCTTAATGTAAAGCAAACAAAACTCCTCACAACTGGACCAATAAATAACACTATGATGAATAAAGAAAAGATTGAAGTTGTCAAAGACTTCATTTTGCTTGGATTCACTATCAACACTCATGGAAGCAGCAGTCAAAAAATCAAATGACCTATTGCATTAAGCAAATCTTCTGCACAAGACCTCTGTACAGTGTTCAAGAGCAAAGATGTCAGTTTGAGTAATAAAATGTACCTGACCCAAGCCATGGTATTTTGAATAATCTCATATGCATTGTGAAAGTTGAAGAGTGAATAAAAAAGACCATAGGAAAATTGATGCAGTTGAGTTATGGTGTTGGAGAAGGCTATTAAAAGTACCATTGACTTCCAAAAGAACAAACAAATCTGTGTTGAAAAAAGTACAGCCAGAATGCTCCTTATAAACCAGGATGGCCAGACTTGGTCTCTCACACTTTGGATATATTATCCAGAGGGCCCAGCCCCTAGAGAAGGACATCATGCTAGGTAAAGTGAAGGGTCATCAGAAAAGAGGAAGACCCCCAACAAGATGGAATGGCAGAGTGGCATCAGTAATAGGCTCAAGCTTAAAAACAATTGTGAGGTTGGTGTAGGGCTGTGCAGTGTACTGCTCTGTGTGCATAAGGTTGCTGTGAATCGGAACTGACTTGATGGCACCTAAAAACAACAACAAAATGAAAGGTTGTTGTTATTGTTGTTAAGTGCCATTGAGTCAGTTCCAACCCATGGCAACCCTGTATAGAGTTTCCAAGGAGTGACTAGTGGGTTTGAACTGCCAACTAGTGGGTTGAAACAGACCTTGTGGCTCAGCAGGGAAAAAAGGAAGACCCCCAAGGAGAAGGATTGACACATTGGCAGCAGCAATGGGCTCAAGTGTAACAACAATTGTGAGGATGGTGTAGGACTGGGAAGAGTTTCATTTTGTTGTACATTGGGTTGCTATGAGTCAGAACTGACTTGATGGCACCTAACAACAAAATGTGTCTGCTGGGCACAATGTAATCATGTTAAATGCATCATGTCAGTTAATCCTTTCAACAATCTCTGAGGTATGTGCTGTGAAGATGCTCATTAAACACTGAGACTGGGAGAGGTTAAATAAATCATTAGTCCAGGTCACAGTGTTGGAGAGGCTGGGACTGGAACCAAGGCAATCTGACTTCAGAAGCCTCTCAGATGAAACAGTTTTTTCTTGGTGGAACCTCACTGGCCTCTCTGGACACCTCAGGACAAATATTTGTGAAGAACTCCAGCAGGGGCAGGAGGCCTGGAGAATGCAGGTTATTTGCAGAGGGTGGTCGGGTGCCTTCCAGCTTGATCACAATACTGGAAGGAGATCCCCAAACGTCCAAGGTCCTTTCTGAATGGGGTAGACAGGAGAAGACAGCTCACGCCTGGGGGTGCCCCTGGAGCCTCCTGTCTGCACTAGCTTCATCAGCAGATGAGAGTGGGCTGGTCCCTGGACTGGGTGTCAGAGGGGAGCCCAGGGTGTATGCAGGCTGTTTTCCCTTGGGGGATCCATTGCTGGCGCAGTGCCAGACACACAGCAGGTACACAAGAAAATCTTTTTCTGTGAACAAGCCTGATTTTTTCCAATGCCTCATTTTCCTCAGCGACTGTGCCCTCAGATGAAATGCTCCCGTCTGGAGTGCAGGCTGTTGTATGCCGTTGACTCGAATTCGACTCATAGCGACGCTGTATAGGTTTCCAAGAGCAGTTGGTGGGTTTGACCTTGCAATTAGCAGTTAAGTGCTTACCAACTACAGCGCCACACCAGGCAGATTACTGCGAGCAAAGCACCCGAACAAAGCACCTGGGTCAGGATAAGACCATTGACAAAATCGAAACGCTGGCAGTGATCCTGGGTTTTCAGGTTCAGAATAACCAACGCTTTAGGGGATGTTTAGAGAGAGTAGTGCGACCCTATTCATTTTTAAATGAAGCAACAGACCCAGAAAAAATAGACGACTTGCCCCAAGCAACAGCCAGCGGTTAGAGCCAAGGGTCAGGAATAGAGCGCGCTTCCACAATTCGACTTGTTCTAGGCCAACATCTTTCCAAGACAAGGAAATTCAACTCACAAAGCAACAACTGACTTTGACGCGGATAAAGCCCATCAACCGCTCCTGAGAAACCCCAATAGAGGGGTCGTTAGGAGTCGGAATCGACTCAATAGCACATAACAAAAGAACTGCATCTGGTCCTGGCTCTTCCACCAGTCTAGTGCATCGGCGCTCTTCTTCTAGGTCTTGAGCATAAAGCAGGATGAATCTATTGGTTTTCCCTGCCAGGCAATGCTGAGCGCTGATTGGCTCTGGCATTGGGCGAGAGCGGTTAGACCGGCACTGGCCCTGGGAGTCCAGCGGCTCCAGCAAGAGCCGAGGTTTGTGTAGCAAGAAAGCCGTCGCCTGCGCGCTGTAATCGAAGAACCCCCAAGTATGCTGTCCGCTGTCTTGTACCCCATTGAGGGCCCGAGTCCGGACAAGGGCTGGAGGAGCGGCCCCTCGTTCCTCACGGCGTGGTGGTTAGCTTTGTCAAGCCTGCGCTTTAAATTTCTGCCATTTCTGGCGCAGTGCCAGACACACAGCAGGTACACAAGAAAATCTTTTTCTGTGAACAAGCCTGATTTTTCCCAATGCCTCAGTTTCCTCAGCGACTGTGCCCTCAGATGAAATGTTTCCGTCTGGAGCCCCCTGGCTCTCCAGAGTACCTTGCTAGGATCCCATTCTATCGTCAGCTCGTTAGTTTGTTATGCCCGATCTAGCCGTGGTGGGGCGCTGTAGGATAGGCTGACGGTTCAAACCCACCAGTCGCTTTTCGGAAACCCTATACTGGGTCGCTATGAGTTGGAGCCGACTTGTGGGCACGTAACAACAGAAGTCCTTTAGAGGGAGCTCTGGTAGCGTAGTGGGTTACGAGCTGAACTTCTAACCGCAAAGTCAGCAGTTCAAATCTCCCAGGCTCTCTGTAGGAGAAAGATGAGGCTTTCTGCTCCTGTAAAGATTTACAGCCTCGGATGAGTAGAAACCAACTCGGTGTTACCCAGCCACCACCACCAGCTAGTCCTTTAGTCTCAGTTTTGTTCCTTTGCCATTGTCTGCATAAAACACGCTATATTTTTACCAGCACCCTGATGAGAGAACATTTAAAAAAAAAAAAAATCCTTCTTTTATTTTTAACTGAAAATACACCTTAACATCTAGTTTCCTTTAAAAAAAAATTTTTTTTTTTAAGTTTTTCAACTAATTCATTTTCTTAAGAAATCCTTCTGCTCTCCTCAAAGCAGGGTTTCTGTGTACTTCACATCAATTCTTTCACTGCGGTCCTGTGAAGCCCCTCTGGAAAGCCAGGGCAATGACTTCGTCTTGACTGTGTGACCCCTACCAGGGCAATTTTTCTGGCAATGCAGATCTGATCAGGACACACCCATGGTGAAAATTCAGTACCTAATGTATTCATTCCTGAATACTGCCCTGGTGGGTGGGTTGGTAAAGTGTTGTCACATTGGCTAAGGTGGGTTAATGGTGCTGGGGGCCATCTCACATAAATACAGACTTTGCCACCCACACTGTAACATAGCCCTTGCTGAGACACTGTCCTGAGAAAGACCAGAACTCCTGTGTGTGGACAGCTTGTTCTCTGGCTCCTTCCTGTTGTGCCCCTGCCACCTGACAGGCCCGGCCTACCAATTAGCTGGCAGTTAGTTCCTCCAACCCAAACAACCCAGGAATATACCTGTGATTGTACCACGGGGAACTGTTGGATATCATAGTAAAAGAGTGTTAGAAAAGACTTAGGATTTGGGTGTTCTGCTTTCAGAGAAACTGAAAAGGGAGAAAAATCAGTGTTATTAGAGCAATTAGTAACTTGTTGCGCTTTGAAGTGACACCACTAAGTGCTTAAAAGTAGAATATCTTTTTCTCCTTTATGAAGGCTATATTGTGCTTCTTCAGAAAGGTTAAATTCTGCATTCAGCACAAGTAGCAAAAGTTCCTTCAAGAAATACTTCAAAGGCTGTTAAGAAGAGAGGGCATATATGCACAAGAACACCCATACATGCAGATAATACCCACTTGACCTGGCTTCAATGACTGGATGATCAGAGCTCAACTAGAAGAAGAAAGAAGAGGTAAAAAAGAGTAATCTGATACAATTTGATGAACCTGACCTACACATATGGATGCAGTAGCTCAAAAGAGGGAACAAGTCTTTACAGTGAGGATCATTCCCACCCCCTTCATACACAGACTAGACAGGGATGGCAATTTGGACATTGGCTACCCAAAATGGTGGGGAGGGGGTTACAAATGCAAGAAGTGACTGGCTTACAAGCTTTCAAGAGGAAACCTAGATCCAGAGGGTGATAGATAGAGGAAAATAGAATCTCCACGGAGTGGTATCCAATCTGTCTAGGCGGGGCTGATGAAAGGAATGCGGATAGGTCTCTTATGATACAATAGTGAATAATTGTTATCAGGACTGATTGTGAGGGTTGGAAATGTAAAGGTAGACTTTTGTAGCAAGGAGGGGAGTGGTTAACTTTTCAGTAGGAGCGGAGGTCACTGGGACCATCAAGGGAGAAGAACGGAGAGCAGGACCCTACCCAGAGAAGCAGTGATCCCTGAGATGGAGGCAGAGATGATGATGTGGAGAGATGGAACAGCTGGGGACTTTAGATCCAGAGAGGGAGAGAGGCTGTGTGCTGATGACTAGGGGGCAGGCTTGCAGGACATATCCTTTGGTTGGTTGATGATGCATGGAGGGGATTGTAACCATGGCAATGAAACAATATAAGATAGGATGAATGTAAAACTAATGTTCTCCCATGTAAACTATCACGTAATTCACAAAACATTAAAAAAAAAAAAGAAAGAAATACTTCAAAGGACCTTCAAGTTTGGAGAAATAACTGATTTTTTAAAATAGACTTTTTTATAGCAGCTTTAGGTTACAGAAATATTATACAGAAAGTAGTTTCCACATATACTGTTTGTCTCCTCTTCACAGTTTCTTCTATTATCAATATCTTTTATTGTTATTAGGTACTGTTGAGTAGGTTCTGACTCATAGTGACCCTATGTACAATAAAATGAAACACTGCCCAATAGGGAAGCATCCTCACAGTTATGTTTGAGCCCGTTGTTGCTGCCACTGTATCTTCTTCTTTTCTGCTGATCCTTCAAGCATGATGCCCTTCTCCAGAGATTGATCCCTCCTGACAGCATGTCCAAAGAGCAAGAGACAAATCTCACATCCCTGGTTCTAAGGAGCTTTCTGGTTGTACTTCTTACATGACAGATTTATTTGTTCTTCTACCAGTCCAGAGTATTTTTAGTATTCTTGTCCAACAACACAATTGAAATGCATCATGGTCTTCCTTATTCACTGGCCATCTTTCACATGCATATGAAGCTATTGAAAATATCATGGCTTTGGGTCAGGTGCACCTTAGTTCTCAAACTGCCATCTTTGCTCTTTTAACAATGTGAAGAGGTCTTGTGCATCAGATTTGCCTAATGCAAATATATCCTTTGATTACTTGACTAGAACTTCCAGAGGTTCAGTCAAATTCAGAAGAGATGGGAAACGAGGAAGACCATTGCTGACATCAGATGGATCTTGGCTGAAAGCAGAGAATACCAGAAAGATATTTACCTGTGCTTTATTGACTATGCAAAGGCTTTCAGTTATGTGGATCATGACAAACTATGGACAGCATTGTGAAGAATGAGTATTCCTCCATGAGGAACCTGGACTGCCAAGAGGCAGTTGTCTGAACAGAACAAGGGGACACTGAATGGTTTCAAAGTAGGAAAGGTGTGCACCAGGATAGCGATATTGAAGGATTCTATAGGCAAAATTTGAATGATGCAGGAAGCAACAAAAGAAGATGGAAGTAATACACACAGTCACTATTCCAAAAATAATTGGTCAATGATCAACCATGGCAGCATATGGTAAAGAACCGATGGTATTGAAGGAAGACCTCCTAGCTATACTGTGAAGGTATTGACTTCAAACAAGATCCAGCAATTGGCAAAATACAAATTGAAAAGTTTCAACAAATTGATGCAGTGGTGGAGGTGCTCATTTGTTTATGCCAAGAAATTTCTAAGACAGCTACCTGGCCAACCAATAGGAAGAGATCCATATTTGTGCCCAACGGAATGTGGAAATCATCAACAGTATCATTAATATCACATGTAAATAAAACTTTTCTGAAGATAATTTAAAAGCAATACGTCGACAGGGAACTGCTAGAAATTCAAGCTGGATTCCAAAGAGGATGTGGAACTAGGGATATCACTGCTGACAAAGGCTGGATCTTGGCTAGAAGCAGAGAATATAAGAAAGATACTTACTTTTTCTTTACTGACTATACAAAGGCATTCCACTGTGTGGATCATTGCAAACTATGAATAACACTGAAGAATGGGGAGTATGTCAGAGCATGTAATTGTACTCATGAGGAATTTATATACAGGCCAAGAGGTAGTCATTAGAACATGGGATAATAAATTGTTTAAAATCAGGAAAAGTGTGTGCCAGATATCCTTTCTCCAATCTGTATACAGAGAAAATAATCCAAGAAACTGTATTACATGAAGAAAGTGACATCAAGATAGGAAGAAGTCTGATTAACAACCTGAAATATGCAAATGATATAGCCATGCTTGCTGGAAGTTGTTGTTGTTAAGCACCATGGAGTCGGTTCCGGCTCATAGTGACCCTACACAGGGTTTCCAAGGCTGTAATAGAGGACTTAAAATACTCATGAAGAGTAAAGACCTACAGTATAGATTACACCTCAATTAAAGAAAACAAAATCCTCACAACTGGACCAATAAATAACACCTAGATAAACAGAAAAGATTGAAGCTGTCAAAGACTTCATTTTAGTTGGATCAATAATCAACACTCATCGAAGTTGTTGTTAGGTGCCATCAACACCGACAAATAGCGACCCTATGCACAATGAAACATTGCCCAGTCCTGGACCAACCTCACACTCCTTGCTACGCCTGAGCCCACTGCTGCTGCCACTGTGCCAGTCCATCTCACTGGGGGTCTTCCTTTTTGTTTCCAACCTCTGCATTCCAATCACCAGTAATTATCAGTGCATCTTGATTGCATGTTTGAGCAATTTCAGCCTGAAGAAGTTGGTAGAATTCTTTAATTTCATCATAGCTGTTTTTAACAATTGGTGCTTAAGTTTGAATAGAATTGCTAAAGCATTCATTTGAGTAAATGAGTTGCTGGAATTTATGATAAGTCTGTGTTTCATTTTGTAAGAAACTGCCAGGCTGTCTTCCAAAGTGCCTGCACCATTTTGCATTGAATGAATGTTCTGGTTGCTTCACCTCCTCCCCAGTGTGTTCAGTGTTTTGGATGTTAGTTACCTAGGATTTCTACTCCTGTCAAGGTTTACAGCCTCGGACACCCTATACAGGGTCTCTATGAGTCAGAATCAACTCGACGGCAGTGGCATAGGAGCACTGGTGGTGCTGTGGGGTAAGCATTGGGGTACTAACCCCAAAGTTGGATGTTCAAATCCACTAACCGCTCCTTTGGAGGAAGATTGCTCATGTAAAGAAACCTTATACAGGGTTGCTATGCGTCACTGGATGATGGTAGCTTTGGTTTTCGTTAATAGGTGTCTAGTGGTAACTCCTGTTTTAATTTGTAATTCCCTGAGTCAGAATTGACTTGAAGCAGTGGGTTGTTTTTTGTCTTTGTTTTTGAACTTTCTATTGTAAACTGGGTGAAAGTTTACAGAGCAGATCAGTTTTCCGTTCAACAGTTCATACACATTTTGTCTCACGTTGCTGTTTGTAATCCCCACATGCAACATCACTTATCCTACTTCTTCCCTGTTTCCTGTTTCCATTCATCCTTCTTTCATAACCTTTCTGAACTGTGTCTTGGAGAGACGCTGCTGCCCTTTTGATCTTAAATGCTGAGTTACTGTTCCCTTTATAGATCTGTTATTTGGGTGAAAATGGAGTCCCAGGGTGAGTTCATCTCCAGCCCTGAAGGGTGACTCAGGGCCAGAGTTTCAGAGACTCCCCCAGTCTCTCTCTGACCAGTAAACCTGGTCTTTTTTAAGATTTTGAGTTTTATTCCACATTTTTCTCAGTAGTGTATTGAAAAAAAAAAATGATACATGATATTTTGAGTATATTTTTCATATGCTTATTTGCTACCTACAGAGTCCTGGTGTGATGCTGTGGGTTAATGCCCCAGACTGCAAAGCCGTTTGAACTGCAAGGTTGGCGGTTCAAGCTCACCAGCAGCTCGAGTCAGAACTGACTGGACAGCACACAACAACAACAATTTGCTATCTGTGAAGCTTATTTGGTTAGATGTCTGCTTAAATCTTTTGCCCATATTGTAATTGGGTTCTTTGGTTTTTCACTGCAAAGTTGTTGTTGTTTTTTAATGTTGTATTGTGAATTATGTGATGGTTTACATGGGAGAACATTAATTTTACATTCATCCTATCTTATATCATTTAATTGCCATGGTTACAATCCCCTCCATGCATCATCAACAAACCAAAGGTATGCCCTGCAAGCCTGCCCCCCAGTCATCAGCACACAGCCTTTCTCCCTCTTTGGGTCTAAAGTCCCCAGCTGCTTCATCTCTCCATGTCATGGTCTCTGCCTCCATCTCTGGCGTCACTGCTTCTCTGGGTAGGGTCCTGCTCTCGGCTCTTCTCCCTTGATGGTCCCAGGAACCTCCACTCCTAGACTGCAAAGTTAATCACGCCCCTCCTTGTTACAAAACATCTACCTTTACATTTCCAACCCTCACAATCAGTCCTGGTAACAATTATTCACTATTGTATCACAAAAGACCAATTGCATTTCATTTCATCAGCCCCGCCTAAACAGATTGGATACTACTCACTGGAGATTCTACCTTCTTCCATGCCCTCTGGATCTAGGTTTCCTCTCGAAAGCTTGTAAACCAGTCACTTCTTGCCTTTGTAGCCCTCCACCCCCCCATTTTGTGTAGCCAATGCCCAAGTTGCCCATCCCTGTCTACTCTGTGTGTGGAGGGGGTGGGAGTGATCCTTGCTGTAAAGATTTGTTCCCTCATTTGAGCTACTGCATCTATAGGTGTAGGTCCACTTCATCAAACTGTATTAGATTACTCTTTTTTTTCCATCTTCTTTCTTCTTCTGGTTGTGCTCTGATCATCCAGCCATTGAAGCCAGGTCAAGTGGGTATTATCTGCAATTGTGGGTGTTCTTATGCATATGTCCTCTCTTCTTATCAGCTGGACACTTCACTCTCCACTCTAGTCCTCTGTGGCTATGTCACTGACTCTGAGCCCAAGAGTCCCCAGGTCTTGCCACACTGCTGGCCAACCAGGTCTCCCCGCTGGGTTCACAAGAGTCTATTGAACGTTGTAGGGCTTAGCTCGCAACTTCACTGCTGTTTTTCCCTCACTTCCCCATGTCCGTGATGAATGTGGTCATCAGTCAGAGCTTGTATTCCCATTGAGTCTTAGTCTTGGAAGGGAGTTATTATGAAGTTTTTAAGAGTGCGTATATTTGTGGTACAAACCCTTTAACAGACATCTGTTTTTGCATACTCTGTCCAGGTCTGTGGCTTGCCTTTTTATTCACTTCACGTACGTGTTAATAAAATTTAGTTCTGATAAACTTGGCTATAATGCTAAACCCCTTTAAAGATTATCTATTGCTACGCTATACAAAGGAGGACTAGCTTGCACCATATCCTAGCTTTAGAGCAGGGGTGGGGAACATCTGGCCCACGAAATCATTTGGTCTGGCCCTGCCAAAGCGACTATAGTTCCAGCCATCACATTGCTATTGTTATTGTTATAAAGTTCCATGGAGTCAGTTCTGACCCATAGAGACCTTGCATAGCGTTTCTGAGGAGTACCTGGTGAGCTTGAAGTCATACCGACTCTGCAGTTCAGTGCATTAACCCACAGTGCCACAACCATCACGTTGTTGTTGTTGTTAAGTGCCGTCGAGTCGATTCCGATCCATAGTGACCCTGTATAGGGTTTCTGAGGAGCAGCTGGTGAGCTTGAACTGCAGACCTTGCAGTTCAAATGGCTTTGCAGTCTGGCACATTAACCCACAGCGCCACGCCAGGACTCTACAACCATCACATTAAGGGTGAGTTAATTCAATGTTTGACCACATATAGCAGACTAGTTTTTAAGTTGATAATTCTGTATATCCCATGAATGATATGAATTTTGGCAGAAATAAAGGTACCCACCCCTGCTTTATAGGTAAAGGAGTAGAGTTTATGTCGGGAGGAGCACTGAATTTGTAACTTCTGATTGCCAAAATGGTAGTCTCCCCTGGAGAGTTGGGAAGGGTTTCACTGAGATGATGTTGATGGGATGGAGACTGGGTTTATTGCAGTCTGTGCTCGAAAGAGTTTTCTTCTGCCTGTTCATCTCTGCTGTTGGACATCAAGTTTATTCTTCACTTCAATTAGTCTACTCTTAATCTCCAGAAAGTCTTTGTGGTTACTTTCTATAATTTATAATGCTTTATTGATGAGTTCAATTCATAATTGTCATTGAACGTATCCTTGGTTTCCTTTAGTCCTTTGGCCAAGCTTTCTCTTCACTTTCTGGTCATATTTACAGGCGTTAGTCTTGGGAGGTTGTCTGACCATATTTCATACTTCCATATCTGGCCAAAATCTGAGTCAGTTTGTGTAAATTTATTTATTATTTCTTTGTATACTTTGTAACTTTTTCTTGAAAACTAGTGTCAGTTTGCTTAGACTTATTTCTTTTTTTAATGTGAATGTGCCATCTGTTCCTGATTCCTTGCATGCCTTGGAAATCTTCATTGGAAATGGGGCATTTTAAATAGTTGTTGTTATTAGGTGCCATCGAGTTGGTACCAACTCATAGTGACCATATGCTCAACAATGGACACACTGCCTGGTGCAGCGCCAACCTTACAGTCATTGCTACATTTGAGCCCATTGCTGCTGACACTGTGCTAATCCATCTCATTGGGGGAGGGGGGGGTGTCTTCCTCTTCTTTAACGACCCTGTACTTTACCAAGCTTGGAGTCCTGGTGTGGCGCTGCAAAGTCATTTGAACTGCAAGGTCGGTGGTTCAAGCTCACCAGCCACTCCTCAGAAATCCTATACAGGGTCACTATGGGTTGGGATCGACCCGACGGCAGCTAACAACAACAACAACTTTACCAAACTTGATGTCCTTCACCAGGGACTGCTCCCTCCTGATAACATGTCTGAAGTATGAGACATGAAATCTGCCCATCCTGGCTTCCAGGGAACTTTCTGGTTTGTTCTTCTAGCAGTCCATGGTACTTTTAATATTCTCCTCCAACACCATAACTCAAATGTATTGACTCTTCTTCAGTCCTCCTTATTCACATTTTGAATTGTATAACGTGATAACTCTGGAAATCAGATGCTCCTCCTTTCCGGGGTTTGCTTTTGTTGGCTCTTGATGGCTTCGGGTGTTGGTTTGCTTAGTAGCTCATCCGAACTCTTTTTGTAAAGGCTGTATTCCTTCTACTGTGGAGCCACTAGAGTGCTGCCTCTCAGCAGTCAGTCAGTGACCTGACCGATTTCTTCTTTTAAGTCTGAAAAAAAGAAATGGAGTGAGAGATGAGCAAAATTATACTCTGGGTCTTTGAAGCTTGACTCTGAGTTGGGACACCCCTCATTTCCAAGTCAGGTGTCTATGATTAACGCCTTGGCCCTCACCTTCTGCTTTGCCCAGAGCTCACAGATCTAGCAGAGGTGGAAACCTAGGGACCACTCAGGTATTTTCTGAGCAACTGGTCCAGGAAGGCATGCGCACTGCACACCAATCTCTGGTATTTGTGGTGACTCTTCTGAGCCCTTAATCCCTCAGTAACTTTTCTCCAGGGTTCCCGAGCCTTTGGATTCTATCAGCTGCTTGTCCAGTCGGCTGCCCCTTGCCCCAGGTGGACAGGGGATATGCATGATTTAAATCTTATCAGCAGCTTCCTGGAGATTGCTCCAGCCTCAGAAAGGAAACTGTGTGTGGGGTGAAACTAAGACTGCTTGTCTCTCAGGGAATCACCGTCTTTCCTGATTTATAACCTGTTACTTCCTTAACATACCCCAGAATTGTTCAGTAGTGA
>NW_006408525.1:6369923-6563175 GCF_000296735.1 Chrysochloris asiatica | reverse complement strand
GGGGTGGGGTGGGGGTGGGGGGGTGGACAGCTGGTGTCGGAACTGGGGGAAAGATTGGAAGGTAGAGGCTTATCTTGCTTCATTGGAATCAGCTTGGGCTGTTGATCTTGATTCTGCTTCCCTTTGAGAAGTTAGAGGTCAGATGCCTTGCCATGCCACTTTCACAAATGTGGAGAGTTGTGGATTAGTCATAAGCATGTGTTATTGTTACGAGGAGCAGCTGGTGAGCTCGAACAGCCAACCTTGCAGTTCAAACCAACTGTGCATTCCAGTGCATTAACCTACAGCGCAACACCAGGACTCCAATAAGCATGTAGAAACCCAGAAAATGTGTCTGAGAGGATGCTGATACTGATCCTGGGCCCCCTTTGCCCAAAGGCAAGGACAGGGTATTACAGCAGCAGAAAGAAGCTGAGATTTAAGAGTAGATTTTCTAAAGGCATGTGGTACACCATGGGAAGGTGCTGGGCAACTTTTTAAAAATAACTCAAAAGTTCCAGAGTATGCTTAAACTTGAATCAGGTCAGTGTGGGTAGCCAGTGTCCAGCTGGTTGTTCCCTCCTCTTCCCTCCTAATTCCTTGAGCTGGCTGGAAGCAGGCGTGATGGGCACTGGAAAGAATTTCCCCTGGACAGCCAGTTGCAGGTGGAGCCCTTGGCTGGAGAGGTGTCCACTTTGCTCCTGCCTACCTGCTCGCTTATGTCTGCACTCTTGACACCCTCTGCTGCTACCTGTCGATGTTTCAGGCCTGCTCTGTATGCAGCTTGAAACCTGTGTGCCACGTCTAGCTCTAACCCGTCTACACCAGGACCAACCTTGACCTGAAGGGTTGTCTGGTGGGGGTAGGCATTGGGCTTCATGCACATCATTTGACCCTCACCGAGGATGTAGCAGGGGGTGGGGTGGGGGCTTCACTTCACCTGGAATGAACTGGGAGGAGACAGATCTCCAAAATCCATTCTCTCTGAATTACTAGCTCTTCTTGCCATTCCACACTGTGCCCTGGAGCACGTGGCAGCCTTAGGCATCTACTGTACCAGGCCAGTGGGTCCAGGAAGAGCTGGGATGTAGCAAGGGCTGCCAGAGGGCTCTGTCTTTCGCATTAGCATGAACATCTAGTTGCTATGCCTGGAGTCATACTCGTCCTTCTTTGCTGGGCTGGCTGCTGCCCAGAGGAGTGGTACTAGGCTTCTTCATGGTCCCCAACCTCACCATTTCCATAGCTGGATCCACCTTCTTTTCTGGGCATTGGAGGACAAGGGTCATGGAGGTCCCTTCAAGCTGGGAGGCCATCCAGAGAAGACAAGGGGCATCTTCTCTGGTTGGGTGTGTAAGGAAACAACCCTAGGAGCTGCCTCTTTTTGCTGAAGTTTCCAATTCCAGAGTAGCAGGCAAGAAAATTAGTATGGTTTGGATGCCTTTGAGCTTTTGAGGAGATGGAAATTGTGGGGACTGTTCCTAGCCTTAGGACTCGCTCAATAAACATTTGCCAGGGAAGGAACCCTGCTTTTCTTACCTTTGTGAAAAATAGCAGAGACTGGGCAGGGCAGGGCAGGGCAGGGCAAGGCCCTGTGTGCCGATTGATCTAGCCCAGTCTGCTGTGGCTTGTATCTAGAGTCCTGGTGTGGCACTATAGGATAAGCACTGAACTGTTAACTGTCAAACCCACTTCTCCTTGTAATCCTATACAGGGTCACTATGAATCAGAACCCGCTCGAGGGCTCTTAATGACTACCAGTTTGAACCACAAGGTAGGCAGTTCAAACTCACCAGCCGCTCCTTGGAAACTCTATACAGGGTCGCTATGAGTCGAAACCAACTCCACGGCACTTAACAACAACCAGTTAGAGGGAGAACCCATTGCCCGCGAAGATTCAGAAAGTCCAAGTTGGAAAGCGCCTTAAAGATCATTTAGCGTCACTCACTCACTTTACTTGCGGGGCGTGGGCAGAGCTACTTAGCAAGTTTTTGACGCTGTGACTTAATCAGGGAAACCTCCAAACTAAGTAGCAGATGTAAATCGAGTGCATCGACGTTCTACGTGACTGGGCTGGAACAACGAGCGGGATCATTCCATTGCTTTTGTCTTCCATTGAGCGCTGAGCGCTGATTGGTTCTGCTTTAGGAAACGAAAAGAAGGCGTGAGCTTAGAATCGGCTAGTGCAGAGGACGCGTGAGTCCCAGCTAGTCTTCGGAGAGACGCGCCATGACGTCGCTCAATTGTAGAACCGTCGTCTGCGTGGTCTGCTTGGAGAAACCCAAATACCGCTGCCCGGCCTGCCGCGTACCCTAGTTAGTGTCGGGAGGGAGGCCGGGAGGCAAAAGATCTGCGTAGCCTGCGGGGCTGACTCGGTTTGTTTTCTTTGTTATAGTTGCTCGGTCACCTGCTTCCGGAAGCACAAAGGTAAGGTCCAGACGCCCCCTTCTCGCGTGGCGCAACCCCACGTTCCTCTCCGCCGGCGACTCGGGACCTAGGAGCCCGAGTTTTCCTGCGCCTGATCTACCGCAGCCCCTCCCAGCCCTTCTTTTTATTTATTTATTAATTTAAAAAAATGTTTTATTGTGAATTATGTGATAGTTTACACGGGAGAACATTAGTTTTACACTCATCCTAGCGTATATCGTTTCATTGCCGTTGTTACAATCTCCATCATGCATCATCAGCGAACCAAAGGGTACACCCTACAAGCTTGCTCCCCCCGCGCCCGGTCGGCAGCACACAGCCCCTCTCCCTCGCAGGGTCTAAAGCCCCCAGCTGTTCCATCTCTCCACGTCATCGTCATCGTCTCTGCCCCCATCTCAGGCACCACTGCTTCTCTGCCAGCCTTTCCTGTTGCATCTCCCTTTCCCATCTGCTTGGGACCACCCTCCCTAGGCCCTTCGTTTCTGCCTGTAAAATGCCTTTCGTTCTATATGCCCTGTCCTTCTTTTGTTTTTTTAAACATTGTCGATTCCTTTGACTTTCATCTTAGATTCTGTCATAGCCCCTCACCATTTGATTTTCTACCCTTAAATAATGACTTATTTATCTGGAGCATTTTCAAAAGAAATCTTAGAGCTCAAGATAGGAGAAGATTGACATTTACCAGCTGGAAACAGGGTTGGAGATTTGGGATCCCCAACACTTCTCTCTTTATCTTCCTTGTGAGTGATCTCCAGGAACCCAGTGTGCAATCAGAACTCCCTGCTGCTGCCAGGGTAGATTTTTCTGGAAACGTACATTTGAGCAGTTCATTCCCTCCCTGAAAACTCTGTATGAATGATTCCCCAGCATTTAGGGCAGATGGCTTTATTCTGTCTGAATTAACTTTGTTCTCTAAGGGGCATTTAGGAGTTTTGGTGGTACAGTGGTTAAAGCATTAGGCTGCTAACCCAAAAGTTGGCTGTTTAAATGTAACAGATGTGGCAGCCTGCTTCCATAAGGATTTACAGCCTTATAAACCCAAAGGGGATGTTCTGTTCTGTTCTGTAGGGTTGCTAGGAGTTGGAGTCAACTCAAGGGTGATGTTTTCACAGTGTTTTTGTTGTCACAGTAGCTGGGGTACTACTTAAACTGTGGGGGAGTTTCAAGTAAATGTCTTGTAGGACAGCATGAGACTTCCACACTAGAGACCTTCCACCTTGGATACGTACGCCACGATAGTACTGTTTCTGAGAGAGTTTTCTGTTAGTTATAATTCCTTACTCCCATCTTCCTGTTCTTCACTGTAGTGTTTCACGAGTCTGGTCCAAAGCGTAACCCCTTCTCTCTGTCAGGAATGTTGCTCTTGACACCTGGCAAAGCTTCTCCCTCCTAGAGCCTTCTTGGTCTCCTCTCTTGATCCTATTACATGGATTTAAACCCACCCCATCTTACATTAGGGAGTCCTAGTGTGGTCCTTTGGGTTAATGCGCCAGACTGCAAAGCCCTTTGAATTGTAAGGTCGGTGGTTCAAGCTCACCAGTTGCTCCTCGGAAGCCCTATACAGGGTCGCTATGGGTCAGAATCGACTTGACACTTAACAGCCACAACTTCTTGCCTTACCTGTTGTCTCTGGCTGCCATATGTGATATTGTTGTCTGGTTCCTTATTGCTTCCATATAATACTAAACCCCTGGAAGATGCCCTGGTGACTTTCTCACCTGTGGATTCCCAGTGGATGGTACATGCAAATTAATGTGGGGCACTTCTGAGAAAACAAAGTCAGTATGCTGCTTAATCCTGGCTAAATGGACTGATAGCTGCAAAGTACAAGGTTCAAGCCTGCCAGCCACTCTGTAGGAGAAAGATGAGACTCTCTGCTCCTGCAAAAATTTAAAGCCTCAGAAACGCTATTACAGGGTCGCTGTGAGTTGGAACTGACTTGACCGCACTTGATAATGAGCTCTGCTTTCCCAGCCCTCCTACCAGATGCAAGGTTGTTGTTATGTGCCGTGGAGTCGGTTCAAACTCATAGCGACCCTGTACAGGTTTTCTGAGGCTGTAAATCTTTACGGGAGCAGAAAGCCTTATCTTTCTCCCACGGAACAGCTGGAAGTTTAGAACTGCTGACCTTTTGGTTCACAGCCCTATTCGTAACCACTACGCTACCAGGTTGCTTGTGGTGGTCCTTATACAGCCCCTTGATTTCATCTCTCACTTCCTCCACATCCATTTCCACCCACACAGCCCTTACCCAGTATGTCTGTCTGTGCTCCCATAGAAGCCAGCTTTGGTGCTGGGGGGAGGGGAAGGGCAGGGACAGCTGAGATGGTGATGGTGTGTGTTTGAGATTTGTGTCTCTTTCAGAACAGTGCAACTTTGAAACTCATCCTGTAAAGAAAAAAAGTTGTTTGTCTCTATCTACAAACACGACAAAGGCTGTGGAAAACAAAGGTGAGCTGATTGATTTAAAAAGCCAAACAAATGGATCTAGAAAGGCTCTCAAATAGAGTAGGTTGGAAGGAAAGGAAAAAAAGAGGAACGTGGCTTAGGTTAGGAAATCAAGAACCCCAGGCTTCATTAGGGGCAGAAGCCTCTTTAAAAGCCTGGGCACCAGGAGTGGGGACACACGTTGTAGGGGGCATCGATAGGGCAGCCTGAAGACATTATTCAGAGAAGGAAAAATAGGGTAGGAAACCAAGAGAAAAAAGGCCACAGTAGAGGTGTGGGGCCTGGGGTGGGCTCTGCTAACCTTCTCTTGTGGCATTAATTGGTTCTCCTCTATGGGCCTGGCTTGGGCTATCAGTTCACCTGAGCTAGGTCCAGGTAGCAAGCTTCATTGGTCCCAGCACTCCTTGCTGCCTGTACCTCCTCAAAGCTTACAGTGACAGAAGGATATTATTCTATCCATGTCTCCAGACTTTGTTTTTAATACCTCCTGTTTGAAAACAGCCCTTTTTAGTGCCACCAAAAAGTAATGATGATTCACGTCAGAAGGATAGTCTGTTTCTGCCCTTTGAGAAGTTTCTAGGTGGAGCTCAGGCAATGCCAAGCAATCCTTGCAAATGCCAAAAGCAGAAAGTATTGACTTTTGTGAGTTTTTAGAGTGCCTTGTGTTTGGGCTCATGATTGGGCTGGAACCACGGAGCTGGAAGGTGGGTGATAAGAATTGGAACAGGCTCCAAGGCCAAAGACTGCAAGTGTGTGGGATAGTAGGATGTATTTGCTAAAGTCACCAGATCTGTCTTTCACTTTCTTAAGGGAAGTGTTTGTGTAGCCACACGTTTGTTTATCCCTACTGTGTACCCTTTGTGTGTGTGTACATACATGTTCTTTATCTACTAGAGGAATTTAAAACTCAATTGTGTGAAGCTTTCTTTTCATAAGTTGTTGTTGTTAAGTACTGTGGAGTTGGTTCTGACCCATAGTGACCCTGCACAGTGTTTCTGAGGCTGTAAATATTTATGGGAGCAGAAAGCATCATCTTTCTCCCACGGAACGGCTGGTAGTTTCGAACTGCCAGCCTTGAGGTTAGCAGCCTGATGCGTAACCACTACGCTACCAGAGTTCCTTTTGTAAGTAGGTGACTGTTATATTCTTCCCTAGATGAGTCAGCTATAGCTGATTTCCTCAGTAGTGAAGAGGAAGAAGACAGGATCTCTATGCAGAGTCTAAAGAATCTAGGTAAGTCTGTGCTGTGCTTCTTTCTTTTTTTGCCAAACTTTGAGATACATTTTTTTAAAAATACTGTGTTTTTGGTGAAGATTTACACAACATTTTAGGTTCCCATTCAATAATTTCTGCATAAATTGTCCAGTGACGTTGGTTATTCGCAATGCATGAATATTCTCAATTATTTCTTGCATTTTGAAGTAATTATTGACTGTTTGGTCTCATATGTTGTTAAGCGCCTTGGAGTTGGTTCCTACTCATAGCAACCCTGCATAATGTTTCTAAGGAGCACCTCCTGGGTTTGAACCGCTGACCTTAGATGTTTTTTAAAAAGGAACAGAGTACTACTCAAAGGTGATCTTTATTTTGTGAGCCAATCTGATATTTAGTAAAAATGGTGACCTTAGGAAGTAGTTTAGTTTCAAAGTCAAAGAGTACCCAGGGCAGTTGTCTTGGTTGAGATACTTGTAATTTTGTACAGAATGTAATTTTCAGTTACTCAATACCTTTGCCTGGCCTGCAGGACCCTCCCTCTCTCTGTGGCTACCGTTCTGTAAATCCGCAGGGCCTGCCTGCCCGCAGCAAGTCCCTCTTCCAGAATCTCCCTCCTGGTTTTGTGCGCTGGAAAAATTTGGCTCTTCCTTCAAGGCATAGTTTTAAATTTCCTTTCCTCAGTGAAACTTTTGGCTTTTTGTCTCTCTGAATGAGGCCCTTTCTCAGTTTCCCGCAGTGCCTTGGGCTTATTAATATGGTGTGCCTCTGTGGGTTAATGCGCTGGACAGAAAAGTCAGTTTGAACAGAGTGGTTCAAGCTCACCAGCTCCTCCTTGGAAACCCTATACAGGGTCGCAACCGACTCAGTGGCACTTACAACAACAATACATTTGTAATTTCTCTGACCAGCCGATCTGTAGAGCAGGGACCTGTGTTTATCCCATGTTCCTTGTGTTCAGTTTACAACCCAGCCATTAGTGCAGGTTCGTAATCACAGAAATTGAATTTTTAGAGGAAAGATGGGTGTTAATAATGCCCAGCATTTTTGCATCATTTCATTTAATAACTCATAATGGTCCCATTGTGTATGTAATTAAAGGTGGGCATTCCTTTTCACTCTTCTTTTTCCAGATTCAGTTATTTGCATAGTCTCTTAGTGACTATTAGAGTCCTGGTATGGCACTGTAGGATTAGTATTAGACTGCTAACCATGTCTAGCAGTTCAAACCCACCAGCTGCTTCTTGGAAACTATATAGCGGCGCTGGGGAACACCCGGCCCACAGGTCATTTGTTGTTAAGTGCTGAGGAGTTGGTTCCAACTCCTAGCAATCCTGTATAGGGTTTCTGAGGAGCGGCTGATGAGCTGGAACCTCGGACCTTGAGGTTCAAACCAACTTTGCAGTCCAGCACATTAATCTGCAGCGCCATGGCAGGACCTCCCACAAGCCATATAAAGCCCATGAATTCATTTGATCTAGCCTTGCGAAGGCAACTGCAGTTTCAGCCGTCACATTTTTGTGGTTAGGTGCTATCAAGTCGGTACTGACTCATAGCGACCTTATGCACAGCAGAATGAAACACTGCCCGATCCTGGGCCAACCTCACTACTGTCTCTATGCTTGAGTCCATCGATGCTGCCAATTGGCCAATCCATCTAACTGGGGGTCTTCCTCTTTCTCTGACCTTCCACCTTACCAAACATGATATCCTTCTCCAGTCACTGGTCCCTCCTGACAATATGTCCGAAGTATGAGAGACGAAGTTTGGCCATCTTGGCCTCCAAGGAGCACTCTGGCTGCACTTATTCCAACACAGATCTGTTGGTTCTTTTGGCAGCCCATGGTAATTTCAATATTCTCCTCCAACACCATAACTCAAACACATCAATTTTTCTACAGTCTTCCTTATTCACTGTCCAACTTTCACATGCATATGAGGCTATTGAAAATACCATGTCTTGGGTCAGGCGCACCTTAGTCCCCAAGCAGACGTCTTTGCTCTTCAACACTTTAAAAAGTTCCTGTGCAGCAGATTTGCCTAATACAATCATCACATTGTTGTTAAGTGTTGTTGAGTCAATTCCGACCCATAGTGACCCTGTATAGGGATTTCAGGGGTGAGTTAAGTGTTTGATCAAATATAGCAGTCTAATTTTTCAGTTGATAATTTTGTATGACCCACGAATGATATAATTCAAATGGCCGTTGGCAGCACATAGGTTCCCCACACCTGCTGTACAGGGTCATGATGAGTCAGCCGACTCAACAGCACTGAATAACTAGTAGCAATTAGGCTGAAGTTGGAACTGAGCTGGTATTGGTGGTGGTAGTGTGCTATCGAGTTAGTTCCGACTGATAGCAACCCTGTATAGAGTTTCCGAGGCTGTAAATCTTTACAGAAGCAGAAAGCTTCATCTTTCTCCTGCGGAACAGTTGGTAGGTTTGAAGTGTCTACCTTGTGTTTGGTAGCCCAGCTTGTAATCCACTATGCTAGTTGTGAAAAAGTGATGTAAATCTTAGTGCACCATACAAGGAGCCCAGGAGTCTAGGTGTGGCTCTGTAGGAGAAGCACTAACTGCTCAAATTCACTAGCTGCTCCTCGGAAGTGACTCGATGGCACTTACTATGGCCGTGGGTTTGGTTTCTTGGTTTGGTAAAACACTGTGCAGATATGTTAGTTATATATGGGCCCTGCTTCATGTTGAATCCCATGCCTTTTTGTTTATATCAGTATTTGGCCCAACTATCCTCTCCCATTGAGAACATTTATGCTTATAAAGAAAATAAAACATGCCAACAATTTAATGCTGTGTCTCTGAATTTGTGCTGATCTTCTTGAGCTGAAATGGAATGCAGTTACAATATTTATAGCAGTAAGATGCTGATCTCTCCTTGTTCATGTGTTAAGCATTGGGTTAACTAATGGGTAAGGGGATACAGTATCTTAGAAAGGTGTTCATTGCATGTGAAAGATGTAGCTTTCAGCTATATTCACCTTAGCCCTCTTGGCACTCAGGTTGTCTTTGTTTTTTGTTCATTTTTAAGGGGACTCTGCACTACTGAGGAGTTTATTGCTTAATCCACACCTTAGACAATTGATGGTCAGCCTTGATCAGGGGGACGACAAAGCAAAGCTCATGAGAGCTTATATGCAAGAGCCCTTGTTTGTGGAGTTTGCAGACTGCTGTTTAAGAATTGTGGAACCGTCCCAGAATGAGGATTAAGATGGATTCACCCTGCTGCCTGCCTGAAGCAAAGCGCACCCCCCCTCCTCTCAGGAGAGACCAACTAGAGTGGAGAAGCCTGGCTGGATCCCTGCACAAGGAACACGACATGAATTCTAGGGTGCTGGCCGGTGGATGTGGAGATGGTCTCCTGTTTCGGGCAGGTGGGAGTAGTCAGAGTGGCAGATTCTTAACGGGGAGAAATTCAACACTGGAATGGTTGTTTTAAAATGTTTTATTTTTGGTACAGTTAGGATTGATATCATAAGTGGTATCATTGATCAAGTTTTTATACGTGGTTGAGCTGAAACTTGACCAGTGCTGCTAAATAAAATCAGGATGTGGCGGTTTTATCGTACATTTCATCTTCTTGGTTCATGATACTCTAATGATTTGAAATGATATTAAGTCAACAGTTGTGTTAAATACTAAGTTTCATTCCTTTATCAGGAACTAAATGACATTTCAAGCTGATCTTGCCCGATTCCTTCCAAAAATGCTCATGAGGAGTGGGGGGTGCTCCGCTGTAGTGATGGACAGCACCCAGGATGCTGAGTTGAATTTGTGTGTGTAGTGTAGGGGCCCAGGGCTCTGGTGCATCTTATCTCCAGTTTCATGACTCTCAGCCTCCACGTCCTATCAGTGCCTGAGATGGGTTTGCGGTTGCAGCCTGGCCTCTAAGGCAGGAAGCAGCTCGTTTTCACATGCCTTGTAGTCGCTGTGGGAATAGTTTGGCAGCCATGTGCTGATTAAATGTCTTTGGCAAGGCAGCTGGCAGAAGGCCCCGGAGAAGCAAAGGCAGCAAGGATCACCCAGCCAGGGGAGGGCAGAGGGCAGGAAGAGGTCACACTTGGATCAGTCTGTGTCTTTCCAGCAGAATCTGATTAAAGCCAGTAACACTGTAGGGTGGAGGCTCAGGGCAGATGTCAGCGTGGCGCAGTGGAGACTTTCTGCAGTGAAACTTGATCGAACCCTAGGGGGAGATGGAAGCAGCTAAGCTTAGCCCAGCTCCCAGGAGTGCCACAGAATGACACATTCCTGGGAGGTTTTATCTAGTTTGTGACCTATAGTAATTATAAGCTTGCCTTCCTACTGCCCTGCCGATTTCACTTAATCCTTGCTGAGAACCTGTGTGGTAGGTGGAAAGTATGAGCCTCATTTTGTCAGGGAAGAATTGGTGGTAGCAAGAAATGAGACAAGACTTTGCTCAGGTTATCCAATGTGTGTATATGTGTGTGTGTGTAGGGGGCGGGGGAGCCAGCACCTGGACCCTCCAGCACACGTGCCTTCCACCTTTTCCCCATTGCTAACGGGAATTGTGATTGTGGACCGTGACTTTGTGAGGTGCTGGCTGACTGTTCTTCTCTAGCCATTACTGTAATCCAAGTTTTTAAAACTGGACTAATTAAGATTCAAAAGAGATCCTAAAACACCTAGTACTGACAATGTGAAGGGCTCTGGCAAATTTCCAGCTATGCTGATGGAAACACTCCAGGTTTACTTAACAGGGTTGGCTCTTGTGGCAGCCTTAGTCCCCCGTAGAGTCCCCAAGTTTGATTCCTGCCTATTATGGTGGGGTGGGTAGGAGGTACAGGCTGTCCCCTCACACAACCTACCTGAGGCAGCGCTCGAATGGATGTGACACCAGCCTGGTCGTGTTGTGCCGTCAGCAGGGTGTCGCTGCTGGGCCTTCCTGAGGGAAGCTGGAGGCAGGCCCAGACAACCAGTTTCCTCTGAAAGCCGCGTACTCCCGTGGCTGAGTTAGCCAGGACCAGTCCCAGGGGCCAGAGGCGGATTATTGCCCCCAGAAGCCTAGTCTGCACTGGAGGTAATGGGTTGGAGCTCAGGAAATCGGCATCTTGAAACAGATGTTTGTCTTCCACACCATCCAGTTCTTTAAAAGCAAGGGAGGCCATTCTGATCTTAAAAAGAAAACATCCTTTTATAGCTTTGGATTGATCTCGCCCTCCTAATGGAAGCTGGAAACTCAAACGGTTGTTCATAAATCAGCTTATCTAGGGGAAGACTTGAACTTTGTCATTCTGGATGGTAGGGTGGCTTTAGGCCAAAGGCTACAACATCAGTGTGACTGGTCCTGGGCTTAGTACTTACTAGCTACCTTAGACAAAGCTTTCTTGAGATAGAACTAACATACCATCACTTTTAGCACAGTACTAGAGTTCACGCTGCCATTTTTTACCGTTATAGCCACCCTGTGGCGGTGGTGGTATCATCCTCATACATAAGGAATAATGCTCAGAAAGGTAGAGTGACTTGCCCAAGGCCATTCAGCTAGCTGTGGCAGAGCCAGCATTCTCAATCAGTCCATCTGGTACTCAAGCCCCCACTGCGACATAATGGGTCAGAAACTCACTCTCCACTTCTGCCATGCACGCTTGATGATGGTGGCAGCTGTGTGCAGCCTCCGGATGTGCTTCCGTGTTAACCAGGAACGAGTGGCTGAGGTTTGTCCAGACACAGGAAAAAGATCACAACACAGTCATTAAGCTTTTGGTAAATAGAGTCACCATGGGCTGGAGGCTGACTCGATGGCAACTAACCTATGAGGGGGCACCTATGGTGGTTTCCATTGCACTGTACAGATGTTCTGGGTGAGGTGGGCAGAGAACTGGAATCCTAGGCTGGGACAGTGAGCACCAGGAGATGGGGACTCAATAAGCAAGAGTTCACAGGAAGCCAGCATCATGTGGGGTCTGTGTGCCAGCACTGCTGGAAGGAGCCCTCTTACCTGCCTGGATGAGCACAGCCGCCCGCCTTTGCCTCTCCTGCTTGCGGTGCACATGTCGCCTCCAGCTGTCCTGAATGCAGCGTGCACACTGCTCCAACACCCGGGCACGCCCGCCTTCCAGAAGCTCCAGCTGGGAGAAGGCATGCAGGGAGGTCCTGAGCCCTCCTGTCCCCCCCACCCAGTGGTGGAGAGCACGTGGCTGGCCTCATTCTGGCTCCTCATCCCCACACCAGCTCACCGTGGAGTCGGTCATGAACACCTTGGTCCTCCCACAGTGCACGGGGGCTGGCGTGGCCTTAGCTGACTCCCCAGTGGTGGCTGCCTGGGTTAGAGTGGGTAGAGTGTGGAGAATGTCCTGAAGGAGAGGCTGCAGTGTGGCCTCGTTGGCGTCAGGAGGCACTTCTTGGAGATAAAAGACAAGACGCCATTAATGCTTGGTCCCCTCTACACGCTCCTGTTCGTCTCCCCCTTTTCTGGTCTTACGAAGCTGGCTCTGGCCTCATTTCCGCTGTTCTTGCCTCTAATAATTTCTATCTCCTGTATTTTCAGGGAGACCACGTTCAGATTTCATTGTCCAGGAGCTCGGGGCCATGGCTAGTCTGAGGAATCTTGGACTCCTCGCTGTGGCTATGCCCTAAGTCTCTGCTCCCACAGGTCCCTTTGGGTAGGCTTGGCTTAGTTAAGCCACTCCTAGACTGGAACCTCAGCCAGCATTTGTTTCTAAGGATGTGAGGGTAAGCGAGGACTGGGCCCTTCCTCATCCTGACCCCACCCAGCTGGGGGTGGGAAAAGGGAGAACAGAAATCCCAGCCCTGTGAGGCCCAGTGGATCCCCTGTATTTACCCTCCCATACCTCATGGGGTGGGTGACTTCTGCAGAGGAGGGAGGGTTTACCTGAGGGCTCTGAGCACCTTAGCTGCCCAGTGCCTTGTTTGAGACAGAGGCTGCCAAGAGACCCCGCAGATGAGAGACAGCAGCAAAATCAACCAGACACCAGAGGGGCTTTGGGCACAGAAGAGAGAGGAGGGAAGTGGGAGAAGAGAGGAGAAAAGAGGGTGAAAGTGGTAATAGTCTGCCCAAGAGGGAGAAAAGCAAAGTGGAGTCATCTCAGAATCAGGGGGCAGCTGGAGGGGCTGGCTCATTCACTCCTAGAGCCTCAGGTATAGGTTTTGACATGGTGACCACTACCAAATTGGGCTCCAGGCCAGGCCTTCCCTAACATTCCCAGTGCCTTGCAGACACCTCGGCTGGATGCAGACACCTTGGCTGGATGACTCGGGACCTGGGACTCAGGTTAGCAGGGTCCCTAACCCTTCTTCCTGTTGCTTTTCCTCACGGTCTTTTCCTCCACCTCTACCTCCAGTCACATGTGCATCATCTGGCCCATGTCTTCTCAACATTTCCTGACCGTGCTCCAACCTCCTAGGCCACCTCCCTGATGGGTCTTGCCCCCTGGCATGGTCCTCCATGGGGACCCAGAGTTAGCCCCAGAAAGCATGAGGCTGATGGAGATCGTGGGTCTCCCCGGTGCCTCCCATCTGCCAGGGAATAAAGTCCAGGAGCCCCGACCTAGTCAGCCACCTTCCACCGTTCTTTCCGGGCTGCATGGTGTTGAATGGCCCAGCGCTCCTCACATACACGTGGTCATTTAGATTAACTCTGATAAGTGCAAAGCCCCCAGACACCACCTCCAGGAAGCCTTCCCATCTCCCCAGTACTCTGTTCATAGCCCTGCCGTCCCCCTTTCCAGTGAAACCAAGAACTATGAGGGCAGTGCTGTGAATCCCCAGCATCTAGCCCTCAGGGAGCCTGGTTAAGTATTCAGGAAACTTCAGCTCAGTGAACAGGTAAAGGGCCCCCACTCACCTGAGTGCCCTTTGGCAGGAGCTAAGCTGTGGGTGCCAGGGGATACCTGAAAACGGAGCCTCCTCAACAACTGATACCGTTCCACAAAGTTCCGGTGAGAGACCCTGGAGCCCAAAGCAGGCGGGAGAAGAGAAGGGAATGACTTTGGTCTTGAGCCAGGCATAGTGCTCAGCAGAATGACCTTCATTTAATCTGTTCCCGGGCCAGCGAGGGAGCCAGGGTCACTCAGTGACCACTTGAGACCACTGTGCACCCTTTCTGCTGCCTTGGCACCTGTCATCTTCCAAAGGGACTCAGAGGCTTCCCTGTAAGTCAGATAGCTGGGCCACTTTGACCACATAACCATGCCAGCCAGTCTCCATCATCCTCTGACTCGTATCCTCACATAAACCTGATCTCTGTACTTCTTCCACCTGTTCCTGCTCAGCCATCCAGAGTCTAGCTTCTGTCCCAAACACTGCACCAATTAGCATCAAGCACTGTGCCACCAAATGCAGTGGCCAATGCTCAGCTTCCCTCTTACCTGGTCTCTAGGTCTGAGATGCCTTTCCCCGAGAGGCACATTCTCTCAGCCTCCAGGACCCTACCATCTGGCCTTATCTGTCACCCAGCTGTCCTCGCTGCTTTCTCGCCAAACTTGAGGCTTCCCAGGGTGTGGCCTCAGACTGCGTACCCCTCCCAGGTGACCTCTTTCTTGCTCACGGTGTGAGCAGAGCAAGTACACCTCCAGTCCCGGAAGCTCCGCTGAGCTCTCAACCTTGACAAGACCTTCAGATAATCCAGTTTCAGTAAACGGTCCCCCTGTTCATCGACAGGGGACAGAGCCTGGAATTTGCTGCTGCTACCTGGAGTTTATTGCTCCCTCAGCCCAACACTCTCTAGTCTATCACTCCACAGTCCTGCTGTTTTTACCACAAACCCTGCTCTACTCCCCACTTCTCTCCATCATTGTACTGCCACCCTCATCTGAGCTGTCCCTCTTGTCTGGACACCTTCTGTCCTGCCCCAGGGATCTTCTTAGAGGACGAGTCGGCCAGCAGCATCCACTGCACTCAGGACAAATCACACAGTCCTCCAATGGCTCACCCGGGACTTCGTGATCTGGCTTCTACCCACTGGCCTGTCTCATCTCGTCCCACCCTGCCCATTCTCGGTGCTCTGTTCCCTTTCTCTAGAGCATCCCTCTGTCCCCAACTCTTTCCAGGCTGTTCCTTTCCGCCCATAGGCCCAAGGATACCCTATTTCCTGTGAGTCTATCTTGTAGTAGTTCTTGTTTCATTCCTAGCACCAATTATACTTGTAATTCTTTTCCTTGTTTCCACAGCAATGTGTGCCCTTAGAGGCAGAAACTCATCTTCCATATTCACCAGTATATTAGCAGAAATAGCACCTGCAATTAAAGCGTGCACAGGAAGCTAATGGATGCTGTCCCTGGACCAGTGCCGAGTTACCCAGTAAGCCAGGTAAGCATGGGTGCTTAGTCACTAATCTGCAGTGAACAATGTCACATTTTCTGACCACATCAAAGAGTCAAGTGTCTAATATGGTCAGCGCTTGTCTCTTTCCTGGCCCCACAGCACTTTCCTACAGAACCAGAGTCTCTTCAGATTTATGATCCCTGATGGAGAAGTTGTACTCAGTAAGCAGGGTAAGCAGGGGTGTTCCTCCAGTCTGACTTCGGAGACCTGCCTCTTTGTCTTCAGTTCCCTATGCCCCTGCCCTGGGTCTGGCCCATCCACTCACCGGATGGGGAAGCCGGCAGCACTGATATGAATGGTCTCCACAAGGCCACAGGCCTCCAGCTGGCTCAGGACCTGCAGGTGTGGAGACAGGAAGGAACCTGCAGCATGGGGCCAGGGGGCCCTAACACTATCCCTTTAGCCTTCTTCTACAGGCCCTATAGCCTATCCCAAGGCTGGGGCAGATAGGTCCTAGAGACCCCACATCCGTCTCTTGGATGCATGCCGTCAGACAAAGCTATGGCCCTGTCTCATCATTTCCAGCAGGAACCAAGGACTCTCCAGCTCACAACACAGCTCAGCCAAAGTTTCCTTTTCAGTTTTCATAACAGATGGGCAGGAGGTCCTGACTATAAACCCTAACCCACTGTAACGGACTGAATTGTGTTCTCCCAGATATGTGCCATCTCAGCTGGACCATCTCAAGTCTTTCGTGATTTGGCAGTTATGTGATGATCCTCAATGGTCACAGCCCTGATCCAATATATGGGGAGTCTCCCTGGGGTGGGGCCTGCATCACCTTTTATCTACCAAGAAATAAAAGGAGTGAGAAAAGAGCAGAGGCAGAAACATGCTACCACCGAGAAAGACGAGCCAGGAGCAGGGCATGTCCTGTGAACCCAGGTCTTTGTGCTGGGAACTTTCTAGATCCACGGGAAGATTGAGGCCAAGACACATGGAGATCTCCAAGGAATACCAGGCCAACTAAAAGGAAACAAGGGCCTTCCTCCCAAACCCCAAGCCAACAAAGAAAGAGAAAGTCCTCCCCTGGAGCTGGTGCCCTGGATTTGGACTTCTAGCGTCCTAACTGGGAGAGAGACAGTACCATCCACTGTGGTATTCTGTTAGAGCAGCACTGAATGACTAAGGACTCCTGGTGTGGCGCTGTGGATCAGCACTGAGCTGTGAACAGTTCAGACCCACCAGGCGCTCTCTCCTCGGAAACCCTATACAGGGTTGCTATGAGTCAGAACTGACTCAACGGCACTTAACAAGGAGATGACTAAGGCAGCCATACACCAGACACCCGCTGACTGGGACACTCCTGAGCATCTCCAGCACCTATACCTCATCTATACCCCTAGAGTCTGCGCCCAGGCTTTTATGCAAATCAGACTGAAAAATGATCTCCCGTCAGAAAAACCTTACTATGCATGGAATATAAAGTTAGACACTTTCAGCTAACCGCAAAAAGATATCCAGTCCTTTGAGAACAGCCATAGTTTCTTGTCAGGGCACGTGGCTTGGTGAGTAAAGTACAAGGTGGCTTGAAGCCCCTACTTGCCTTCTTGGCGAGGCCACTGAATGAATCACCCAACCATGCATGACTGCTCGGTCAGAGCAGTGAGCCAAACCCCGCCCCGAGTCAGGCCCAGTAGGAGAGATTCCTTGTCTCTCCACTGGAGCTGAAAGTCTGGTCCTGTTGTTCACTCTCAGGGACTTGGTCAGATGACACACAAGCGAATCACCTGTGGCCTAGGGCTACTTACCTCCTTCCTGACAAAGGTGTGCGCCTGACTCTGGCTATTGGGCTTGATGCAGCGAATGTAATGGGGCGTGGTGCGGTGTAGTACCTGCAGGAGCTGCTCCAGGGAGGCCTGTGTGTTAGAGAGGGGTGGGTCAGGCAGGGCCTGGGGCTGCCTGGGCTGGGACAGAAGGGCATTATCACACCTGCTTTCCCTGGGTGTGTCCTCACAGGTGACAGTAAAGCTGAGATCTGATGGATGAGAAGGAATAAACTAAGCACAAGGCCTGAGAGACCGACGGAAGCATCCGAGACAAATGTACTCTGGCTGAGAGTGAGTGTGAGCAGGAAGTGGGAGAATTGGGAGTGGGTGGGTCACAGAGGTTCACGTGACTATTGCTGTCCTCTGACACCTATCAACAGTAGGTGGAGGCCTCGACGGTGTGACCCTAGTGCTGCTGGGCTTCCTCAGATCAGCTATACCCAATAGTCTGTCTGAAGTCTCTGTCGTCCACACTGGACTATAAACTCCCTGCGGACTGGGGCCACATCTCTTTGGCTCACCACTGTTCCCAGCAAATGGCAGCAACTGTAGGAGGTGCTCTGAGAACATCTGTGAGATGGATGAGTGAGCATGAGAACCCCCAGACCTACCTTGAACTTGGACACCACGGTCAACATGGGGGCTCTGCTCTGGCTAGAGGGCTCCTCCTGAGACTTCTCTTGGGGAGTAACAGGAAACAACACCTTGAGCAGGGGGTCCTGGGATTGCTGTAGTAGTGTGGTCAGCTCAGGGGGGACGGGGTCCTATTGGGAAAGGAGAAGGGCAGCAGTAAGTGCAGGCGGAGCTGTCCACAGAAGACAGGGCTTCTAGGGGACAGCAGGTCCACGTGCAGAAGAGCAGGTCCCAGTGTAACATGAGTCGTGTGTGGGTGGCTCAGGCTGGAGTAGGAGGGAGAGGATATGATGGGGAACAGCCTCCTGGTGCAGTGCTCACCTTGTTCTTCTCCACGAGGCCAGCTGTGTGGTAGCACACAGGACCCGCATAGTGCACCACCAGGAAGCTGGGCTCCCGGCTGAGCTTGTTCTGACCCAGGCAAGGGCTGCCTGCCAGGGCTCCCTCAATGCGTGTCTGGAGCTGGGCTGCGCTGCTCGGCCGATTCAGGCGGCACTCCTGGTGGGATAGCAGCGGGGAGTCACAACCCTTACCACCCTGTGGCCACCAAGGCATCGTAGTAACCCTGAGAGGCAGAGATTAGCAGACTCATTCAGCAGATGGGGAGACAGAGGTCCCAACAGGGCATCGGCCAGCCATCAAGGTCCCCAAAAAAGTCCCAAGGCCAACACTCCGGTGCTCAGCTTACTAGCTGACCCACCTCACCTCATTTATGAGAGAGCAGATACTGATGGGGCTCCCCTCGATGAGATCCAAACAGCTCTGGTTGTCCTGGTAGTTGACAAATGACCACTCCAGGCCCTCGGCTGCGTATTCTTCCTAGAGGGCCAAGGTGGGAAGACAGCTGTAGTCTGAGGTCAGAGCAGCAGCAGCAGAGGCGGAAGGACAGGCTGACAGTCAGCTCCTGAGGCTAGGGCTCTGCCTTAGCCAGACCTCACCTGCTGAGCCCTCAGGTAGTGAGCCACGAAGTGCTGTTGCAGCTTCTCATTGGCGTAGTTGATGCACAACTGCTCCAGACTGTTGTCAGGAAATGACTCAAATCCGTATACATCCAACAGGCCTGCAGAGATGGGAACCAACTTGATGGCACTTAACAACAACAACATGTCCTCCCAGCCCTGAGCTAGGTAAGGCACCATCTGAGTTGGCCTGCAGAGAATGAAGTGTTCCTCGCCCTTTGGTGGACAGGTGAGCCCTGGGCCCAGATAAAGGAAAGGAGTTGTCCAGCGTCACAGTGGACCTAGGGTCTTTGCCCCCGAGTCCAGGGCTCCCCAGGTTTTTGCAGGAATGCCCCTGGCACAGTGAGCCCCACTACCTATGAAGGTGGCCCACGTGCCGGAGTCTGCACAGATGCTGCTGTTGATCACCGCCACCAGCCAGTCAAACAACCTGTTGGGAGACGGAGAGTGGACTGTGGTAAGCCTGCGAGCACCACACCTGGAGAGTCCTGCAACCTGAGCCTGTCCACCAGTCTTGACCTCTTGCACCTGCATGTTCCCAAGGACACATGAACCTGGCCTGTCCTCCCAGCAAGACTGAGCCCAGGACCGAATGGCACCCTGAGGCTCGTCAGGGAGTGGGTCGCACAGCCTGATACCCAGCTGGGGTCTTAACTAGAAGGGGTTGGTGGGCAAGCCTGGGTTTGTGAAGAATTGAGTTTCCTGGACTCCCTGCAAAACTCCACTGTGGAGTCCCAAGCCCAGAGTCCACCTCCTGTCTTAACTTGGTCACCTGAGAGCAACACCAGTGCCCTCCACCCTCTCCAGAGAAGATGATGTACAGAAGAAGATTACTGTACAGTGTGAGGACGGACGAAACACTATGAAGGGGTTTCTTCTTTGCAATTTTTGTAAAGGTTTTTAATATGAATTGAGTAAAGGTTTATAGTATAATTTTTCTTAAAGTCACTGCTCTGCAGTTTTTCTCAACTCAATAGGATTTCAATCTCTGTTCGAAACTCACCCACTGCCATCAACTCGACAACTCAGACAGACCCTAACAGGACAGAGCAGAGCTTTTCCTGAGGGCTTTCAGACTGTAAATCTTTACAGGAGTTTACAGCCTCATCTTTCTTCTGTGGAACGGCTGCTGGGTTTGAACCACCGCCTTTGTGGTCAACAGCTCAACACAACCCACCAAACCATCAGAGCTCCTCTTTTTGCAGCGGGTGGTTTCAAATACTCCCTCGAGGTACTAAGACAAGGAACAAACTCTCCTAGTGACACAATGACCTAATTGGCCGTCACCATGTGTAAACCATCTTCAGCACAAGCTCACTCTGATGATCACATGTAGCTGCTTGTCTTTCAGTGATGTGGAGGCAAAGGCTGTTACAAATCTTTAATCTGGAATTCTGACCAAAAATTAGTTGAAAGCGTGGGAACTCGGTCTGTTGCTGCAACAATGGTCTAGTCTGGGTCCAGGTGCAGTGGGCCATTTCCAACCCAGAGGGTCTGGTTCCCTTCATGGTGCTTCTCAGGCTCTTGGCTCTTTTGAGAGGTTCTAAAAGGAGCAGGGGACCATCTCCGGAAAGGGTGCTCATGGTCCCATATGCACATGTGCACATACACCGTATACTCTGTCCCATCATCTGGAGGGTTCTGGGTCCCTGCACCTGTTCTCAGAACCCAGGTGAGACCTGTGGTTTTAGTGCTTGGTGGCCAGAGGGTGGCCATAGAAACATATCAGGGAAAGGCCAGGACCCCCCCACTTCCACTACTCTTCTGGGCTCCCACTTACTGCTCAGTGTGCTATCCAAGACTTGGAGCTGAATCTAGGACAGGAGCGTGGCAACTTCCCCACTTGAAGTATTCATGAACACAGGTTAAGGGCCCTGCCTCAGTGAAAGCCTGGGAAGTCCCCCCTGCCCCATCTTCTGGGCTCTGAGGAACAGGAAGAAGACCTGTGCCTGCTTTATCTGGTCTCCCCCACGCAGCCTGACGGTGGCCCATCCAGCCCCAGAGCAGGGAGAATTTGAGTGCAGCACATGGCTCATCCCAGAGGACCTGCTCACCGTGAGTAGATCAGTTTGGCCAGACAGTCCCTTCGGGTGGCGCACTCGGCTCGGGAGCACGGCTTCCGGATCACCTGTTGTTGCCGGCCTGCCCAGATGGTTCGGATCCGCAGTGTCTCCAGCAACGCGTCCTCTGGGAGCCGCAGCAGTGATGCATATGTCCTGACAGAGTCTGTGAGGGCGAGTCCTCAGTTAGAACAGTCCCTGCCATGAGGCACTGGGAAGTTACCTCGGGGAGCAGGCCTCAAGGGGCAGAGCCAGGACTTGAACCCAGGGCGTCTCTGTCCTAGTTCACACTAGCGCATGTGGAACAAATAATTTTACAAACTGTCCCCCCAGCAGAGATGGAGTGATGAGTAAATGATCTGGGACAGAACCCGAGATTTCGTTTGGTGGTTTCGTGAAGGCATCAGATTCAAAATGTAGTTGGAATCAATTTAACAGCAACCAACAACCACAGCAAGATTCGTACTCAACCCTGGTGATTTCCTGGGAGGACCCCCCAGCCCCTCACATTCAGCAGGGTCCATCAGCTGGCAGGGCAGGGCTTCGTCCTCAGAGTCAGCAAAGTGCGTGTTGCCGAGGTGCAGCAGTCCGGCTAGGACCTGAGGGAGGAGAGGGGCCAGAGAGGGCACCTTTTCCTTAAGGAGGGGTCTCTTCCCTGCTGAGTACACTCATGAGACTCAAAGTCACTCCCACGGATTGCTCCCCTACTAAAGAAGCGGGCCAGTTACATGGGTCACCTCCAGTGAGGTGTGTGCGGTGTGCTCATCCGAGGAGAGGAGAAACCACAAGCCGGGGACCACACAGTTGGTAAAAGGTAAAAGTAGGATTGGAACCCGAGTGGTCTGATCTCAGACACCTCCCAAGGTAGCCAGTGGGTGCCATGTCCACCCACCATCCATCCCTCTGGCTTCCACTGTCCAGGGAGACTCAGTTCCTCGTGGACTAGGGTTGTCATATGGCTAAGTTCCCAGGGGCTGTAGAAGGGACACCCTGGGCCCAGCCATTCTGAAACCTTTGGATCTGATTCTGAGAGAGCAGGATTGTACCCTCATCTCTGTCTTGCCTCGGACAGGGGGCCCCTACACATGCTCCTGGCCTTCTGGTCACCAACCTCCTGCAGGTACAAGAACCCCTGAGAGAAGACTGTTATGCCCAGTGGGCAGTGTCTGGAGCAGGGCATGCCACCCTCAAACCAGCAGCCCAGACCCTAGTGATGGCCCCTCATCCTGGGTGTGGCACCCTTCATGCTGAGCAGCCCCTATGGAAAGTGGAGGCCACTTCCCACTGAGCTGCCCTCTCTCTGTAGTGGCTTCTCGGTCCCTGCTGCCAACTTATCCCATCTTACCCTTCCCAGTACTCTGCTGGTCTAGTCAGCCCTGACAGTAAAGGCAGATAGGAGGAAGGAGGCCACTAGAGGGGCTCTGGTCACCTAGCCTGAGGGGGTGGGAGGGCAGAGAAAAATGGCGGGACTTTGGAACTAAGTCTGGTACAAACTCTACTGGCATCATGTAAGGGCGTGTACCCAGGGCAGGTCATTTTCTCTTTCTCAACTATAAAATGGGAATAATAATCTTCCCACACATAGGACTGCTGAATACAGCATATGAATGGGGTTCTTGTATTTTAACGTATCAAACAATACGTGGCTATCTTAATAACTGATCCTGGGCGCTGAGGAACAATGTGCTCTCCTTTGTGTCTCTGTCACCCCCATGCCAGCACCCTGTCTCCAGGCTCAGCAACAGAGGGTGGGTGACTCCTTGGGGGGCTGCAAAGCAGGGTCCAAATGCTAGCTCAACACGTAAAGAACATGGCACAAGTCCAGGAAAGGGCTCAGGAAATGCCCCCCTCACCTCTGCCAAATTTAAGTGGTGTGGTTTTTCTTCTGACCTTAAAGATGTTGTTCTGGGTGGGGGTGTCGATGCCCAAATGGAGCATGGCCTCTTTGGTCGCCTCAAAATCATCCTCTGAAAGAGAATCCAAGTCAGGGCTACAGAGGGTCAGCAGGGTGGTGAGGGCTGTGAGGGCAGGTGGGTGCTATTGGACCAGGTGCCCCCTACCTTCCAAAGTCCTCTCTGGGTTGGGCAGCCAGGAGAAGGCAGCGCCATCAGGGAGGTACCACTGCAGTCTCTCGTCTGCACTGGCTCCTTTATAGATCTGTGGGCAGGGAGGGCGTTTGGGGCTCAGCCTGGGCTACGAGGGGTGCCCAGACCTCCACAGGAGGCGTGAGAAATGGCAGTAACATCACAAAGCTGAAAGGTCCCAGGACAGGCACCGGGGTAAGGAAAGAAACAGAGCTTTGGGTGTCTCCAACCAGAGGCCAAAGCCCACAAAAGTCCCTACGCTGAAGCCTGTAGCCAAGGAGGGAACCCCACTCCTACCTTGGGGAGTCCTCTGTTCTTACTGGGGAGGCATACCCATTACCTAAGGACGTTCCCAGGCTGAAAGCTGGGGAGACGTATTATTCATGCCTACTGGGAGCCCTCATTCTGTTAGGGAAGACCTCAGTCATTCTAGGAGCACCCCTGCTCCCTGTCTGAAGAGGTGACACAGCTTCCATTCTAGAGATGTGCAGTCCCACCCTCTGGTCTGACAGAGGAGATTTGCCACAAACCCATGTCAAAACCCTGCAGAGAGCCCGGGCCCAGCGCACAGAGGCACCCCAGAAGTCCGCAGGAATAAGCAATGGTACAGCCGAAAGGCTGGTGAGGGAGAGCCCTGCTGGCAGACCTGGTAGAAAATATGGAAGTTCCTCTCCTGGGGGGCCTGGCAGGCCACTCGGGTTTTCTCTAGTAGGTAGGTCTGAACTGCAGCTCCGGTCATCTGCTGGGTCCTAAGCACACACAGGTCAGAGCCCATTAGTTGCTTGTTGACTTCACAGTAATTTATTAGGCACCTACCATGTGCTAGACTGCAACCCAGAAACTCCCCCATAGCTTCCTGAGGGCCGGAGACATCCCCCTGTACCCAGCTCAGGTGGGAAGGGTCATGACCTTGGGGCATCCCTCTGTCCATCCTGAAGCAGAAGCAAAAATCTCACCTTCAGCTCAGGGGCATGGCCCAGAGCGAGGCAGCTTAACCTGTAACTCCTGAGAAGGTTAGGAGCCAGGAGGAAGACACAGGCCACAGTAAGCACACTTCCCCACAATTGACGTTAGACTGGCTACAGCTAATGATCAACCTCAGGGCTTCCTGACCCTAGAAATGCCCACATACATACTAGGCTAGACTGGGAGAGGTGGGGTTCTGCCCAAAGGGTGGCCCAGGCTAGACATGGCCTTTCATTCTGTAGCTAGTGGGCTGTGGCTGTTACCTGTTCAGCTGGAGCTGGATGAATTTCCCAAAGCGACTGCTGTTGTTATTCCTCAGCGTGCATGCGTTCCCTACAAACCACACCTATGTTAACACTGCTTCAGCTTGACTGAGTTCTCATGGGGCAAGGTGGCTGCAGGGTCCCCACCTTCCTATCTTCAAGTCACCGTCACTATTTTCCATGGCCCAGGGGATGGCACTGGGAAATGGACACTCAGACTTCTGCAAGTGCCATTCAGGAGAGTTAGAACTTCCTGGTAAGGAACTGGAATGAGCAAGCCCAGGCCGCCAGGGCTGCTCTTCTCTGAAGGTAAACTGTCATGATGGGGTTAGACAGTAAGGCACATCTGGGCTCTAGTCAACACCTGGACGCTAGTTACTGTCTCTCAGACCAGTCCTCTTCCTCTCTGGACCACCAAGGGGCTGATGGAGGACCAGGATTTAGACTAGATGAGCCATAAGGTTGGCTCCGCATCACTGTTTATGTGCCTAGGCTGGAGGGAGGGAGACGATAGAACGACAGTCCTATACTGGACAGAAGTCCTGAGGGGCTGGAAGGAGGCTGGGAATCCAACACAGTAAAGGATCCACTCCTTCTCCAGCCCCCCAAAGAGAAGGTCTTAAAGCTCCTAGGAAGATGGCAGATATTTGAGGAAATGGGACAGAGGTGCTGTGCAGAGAACGCCAAGCTCACCAAAAGCCTCCATGACAGGGTTGGAGTTCAGGATCCGCTGTTCGATCCTTTCTGCAACATTGTGGTTCTCCCAAGACGTGGGCGAGGAGGCCACCACAGCATAGAACCTCATTAGGCAGCGAGACGTCCATGTCTGCAGTAGAAACAGCCCTGTGAAAGCTAAGCCCAGGTTCTCTCCTGCTTCTGAGCCAGAGCCCTCCTCTCCCCTACACAGGCTGCTGACCAAATGGGCGAGTGCCCCTGTCTGACAGCTGCAGAAGATGCCCTTCAGGGATCTTCCACCAAAAGGTGGAAACAACCCAAACGTCTGCCAATGGATGACTGGATTCATCAACTGTGATATCTACGTCAATGGCATATTGTACAGCCACAAAAAAGAATGAAATACTCATCCATGTTACAATGTGGATGAGCCTCAAAAATATTACGCTAAGTAAAAGAAGCCAGACACCAAAGGTCACAAACTGTAGAGCAATATCTAGACTAGGTAAATCCATAGAGACAGCAGACTAGTGGTTACCAGGGCCTGGGTGACGGGGGTGGGGGTGGGGGGGCAGGGAATGCATACTAATTAATGGGCATGGGGTTTCCTGTTGGGGTAATGATAATACTTTGAACTAGATAGACATGGTGGTTGCAAGACACTGAAAGTATTAAATACCACTAAATTTTTCACTTCTAATTGGTGAATATTATATGAATTTCTCCTCAGCTCAAAAAAGAAACAAGCAGAGAAGGGACAAGCACCCTGACTTGGCTACTTGGTGTCTCTGAGGCCTCCCAGCTGACATTGCTGTAGACCCTTGGCAGGCACTGAGCTCTAGAGGTGTGGCCAGACAAATGAGTTTCAAATGATGAACCAAGGCACAGAAAGATGAAGAAATGGTGAAAATCACACATCAAGTCAATGCACGGCTCAAAAGGCTTGCTTTTGTTTTTAATGAGCTAAGCTGAGGTACAGTTTCATTTCAATTTCCAATTGTTTGTTGCTAGGACACAGACACAATGGGTCTTATATACTGTCACTGAATTCTGTGCACCTCACTTCAACTTAGCTTCAGCAGCTTGTTTCCGTAAATTCTTTTGTTTAATGTAAATAATCATGTCATCTGTAGAAATCAGTTTTATTTCTTCCTTTCTATCAACTTCTTTTCCCTTATTGTATTGGTTAGGGCTTCCAGAGTGATCCTGAATAGAAGTGGTAACAACAGACATCTTGTCTTTCTCCCCATTCTAGAGGGAAAGCACTCAGTCTCTTCCCATGAAGTATGATGGTGTTGTCAGTGCCATCGAGTCACTTCCGACTCACAGTAACCCTGTTTCCAAAGAACGGCTGGTGAGTTTGAATCATCAGTCTTGTGGTTAGCAGTCCAGTCCAGGTCTCCAGTATGATGTTAGCTGTAGATTTTCTGTTTTCATTGAGGCCTTTTATCTGTTTTCTTTCATCTCTAGTGTGACTAGGACATACCAAGTGTGTTTTTCTTTGTATTCAACATCTATTAGATGCTTTCTGATCTTGGATCTGTGAATGCTCTTTCATTAATTTTGTAAAATACATCTTCTGACCCATGCTCTCTCTTCTCTTTCTGGTACACTAATTACAAATACGGCAGACCACCTGACACTGTACCGTTCTCTTGGATGCTCTTTGTTCATTGTTTTAATAACTCTAGGGAATGCAGCTTGACTCTGAAATCCATGGGGTCACTATGAGTCAGGGAGGACTTGACAACAGTGACTTTGGTTTGGGTTCTATAAAAACTAAGTAAAAAAAAATGGGAGCAATGATTAAGTAGAGGGGAAAGGAAATATAATCATATTACATTCCACAGCTCCTATGTCATAATAATGTAAAAACGGCTGATTTAATTAGGAGTTGTGATACACTTATATATGGAGTATTGTTGTCAGGTGCTGTGGACTGTTCCGACTCAAAGCCACCTTGTATAGGGTTTCTGAGGCTTCAGATCTTCTCAGGAGCAGAAAGCCTCATCTTTCTCCTGAGGAGCAGCTGGCTGGCTCAAATCATAGACCTTGTGGTTTGCAGTCCAGTGCTTATTGTATGGAGCCACCGTGCTCTACAAATGGGGGCAGAGAAATTAAGGGCTAAGTCCTTGTCACAACAGGAAGCTAAACAAGTGGAAAAAATTAAGCAGTAACAGTATTTGCATCCATATGTGCTTTAGAAACATGGGTGCAAATACTCTAGGGAGTGTGCACAGTGTTAGCTATGGAGCAGAGCTTCTGTTTTCTTCATACGCCTTGCAGTATTGCTTGATTTAACTACGTAGCTATAAATCTTATATAAAAATTAAATTAAAATAAAAAATACGCCAAGCTCAGTCCATGGCCAAAGCAGCTGCTCGATATAGGATTCAGAGCCCTGGCTGTACGGGGACCGGGCTAGGTCCAGCCTCACTTCCTCTGAGCAATTCTGGGAGACAGTGGGCTCTGTCAGGGAAGCTGGGTGTCAGCTGCTTTATGGGTCCCCTCAATATACCTCTCAGAAATACTCCCTTCTCACCCAGTCCAAGCCCTCACCCTGCAACTTCCTGTCTTCATTTGTTTCCATGTCTGTCTTCTGCCAGGTACTAGGATCTCTGAGAGTTGGATGTTGCATTTTTTATCTTTCTTTCTTCCCCTGCCATGCCTCAGCTCCTAGCCCAGGGCCTGGAACCTGGCAGGTGCTCAATAATTCTCTCACACATGGTGTAAGCAGAATGAGTTCATGGTGCAAAGAACCTCTTGTGTACATTTAGTGCCAAGCCTGGGAGGAGTGGGGCAGCTGGGGAAAGTCTGGAGAGAAGATGGCAAGCTCTGGGCCAGTAGCCTCCTCTGACCAGCTAGGCAACTCCTCCCCAGCCTTGTGCAACCTCTGTCTTACCCTCTGTGGTTCTGCCACCCAGGAGTGACATGCCCTCCCAGCTGGCCTTATTCACTACCCTTGCCAGCTTTGGTAGCCCCCAGGGCATAGAGCAGACGACTCTAATAAACCCTTTCCACAAGTAACCCCAGCTACTGTTAGAGGAGCACTGCCAAGGGCTCTTGTAAACCCCCACAGCTGTCCCACAAATGGGGTGTGGATTACCCAACAAGCAAGGTATGTCTGTGCTTACCTTGTGCTCATTTACTAATCTGCAGTGAACATTTTCACATGAACAGATTAGTAAGTAAACACAGGTAACCCCATGTTAATCTTGCTGACCGGGTACTCCATTTGTTAGGGATTGTCAAATTGAAAAGAGGCTTTGGTTCTATAGGCGGATACTGTAGGGTTGGGAGAGAGACAGACATCAGCCATATCTCAAAGGAGAACCTGTGATGTGGTGAAAACGACAAAATTGTTTGTGACAGATTACTCATCAGCCCTGGTTACTTTACTAATCGGGAAATCTGACACTGGTTGGTCCTCACTGGACCATTTTGCAGGTGAGAGAAGTGAGGTCTCAGGAATCTGAATACTGTTTCCAATGCACTCTGACCGCTACTCTGCTGTCCCCAGCAGCTGGCCTTTCCTTTCAGTGGCACCGGAGCTTGTTCGACTTTCATTGAAAAAATTATAGTCCAGAGTTACAGCAGAGCCTGGTCTAGAACTCTTGTCTTTTACCCAAGGTCTGCCCCCCAAGCACACTGACCTGCAGCAAACCCAGCCAGTCAGGATGCTGAAGCGGTGAGGGGGAGGCCCACCTACCTTTCCAGCTCCGCTCTCTCCACTGACAATAATAGACTGGTTCACGGGCTCAATCAGGCTCTTGACATTCCTGTAGGTCTGTTCACCCACAGCGAAGATGTGGGGCTTCAGATTCTGAAACATCACAGGGTGAAAGGTCAGGTGAGTAGTGCACACCTCTCTTCTTCAAAGAGTGGCTCATCCAAGGGTAGCTGAGGAGGGGAGGCTGCCAAGAACAGTGCTAGGATGCTTCCTCCAGACAAACCCCTTAACATATGCCCTATGGTGGGAACCCCTCGTAGCTTCACCCACTCATCTTCTCTCAGTCTGAAAGCATCCTGGCCTGGATCAGTCTAGAACATTAACATGTTTGTTCTAAATGTGCCTGCCTTACTTCATCTTGTTTGTTTAATTCTGTGGTTCATTATATTTTGTTATGATACTTTGCAGTTTGCAAAGAACTTTTTTAAGTGTGTGCATTAGTTGGATGGCAAACGCTTTTTTTACAGAGAAATCTGAGTTAAATAATCTTCCCCAAGACCCTCAGTAACTAAGTGGATCGATGTAATTTGAAATGTAAGCTCACTGTTCTTCCTTCCTTCAAGAAATACTCATTAATTGTCCTCAGTGTGCTGGGCACCATGCCAGGCACTAGGGAAACAGGGATGATGACATGGTGTTTGTCTTTGAGGACACATCTAGCAGGGAACACATCGTAGCTGGCGAGCTACAAGGACATTTAGCCAAACGTGAGTGTCTGGAAGATCTGTCCACTTCAGGAGGCCTAGCCTGGCCCAGCCCCAGCCCCAGCAGCACTGATCCCTCACTCACAGCCTCCTGAGGCAAGAAAGTACCCTTTGCATCTGTGCTTACCCATGCCACCTCTACCTGGAGAATTACAAAGCCCCCAACTCTTCTCACTGCCTCCTGTCTCACCTTCTGGAGCCAACTCCCCTGTCATAGCAGGTGCGGGTCACACTCCTACCTTCACCCTGTCTGCTGCCTTAGTTCATCTCTTCTTTCTCTTCGTATCTGTTGCCCACTTCCCACAGCTCTCCTCCACAAGGTCCCGCTTGCTTTTCCATGAATACATATGTGCTTCAGCACCAGTAAGCCCTTTCCCAGCCTGCCCCACCACCCACCTCTAAAGGAATCCATTCCTTTCAGTAGAACATGTGCTGAATTTTCTAGGACAAATCCTTGTCGCATGTAATTTCTTTTCCAAAAAGGTGGTGTGCGAAATACACAAATATATACCTTCATAAATCCTTTCCTATTAATAAACCACAAACAAGTACATAAAAATCCTTCATCGTCTGTCCCTATTTTAGGTTCCAAGTTCCATTAAACCAGTATTTCTTTGCCCCCACTGTTCCTGTAGTCAGTTATCAATCTGCCTAAAACTCTGTAAGTTCTTGTTGGTACCTTTCTCTCTGCCTTCCTGAAGCCCAGACCACTAGGAGACCATGAGCCTTTGCATGGCCGATGAACCTACTATAGGGATGGGAGAGCTTCCGGGAGTCCAAGAGAGAGGGTGGGGAGCCCTGAGGCCACACAAAGCAGGCTGAACTTTACCTGGGGCTGAGGCGCAGTGTGGTACTCTTTCATCAGCTCTGGTGAATAGAGTTGAGGGACCGGCTTGAAGGGGTTCAGTGCCACTAGGGTGCAGCCAGCATTGGTGTAGAAGATGTCTGTTGAGTACCGAGCCTGCAGGCACCTCAAGACTGAGGCACAGGCACCATTAGTGAAATCTGGCTTAAATGTAGACACAACCTCATACAGACACACACCTGCCTTCTCTCTACAATTAGCTAAGTGCCATTAGATCCCAGCAGTTCCCTGATGAATAGGTACAAGATCTAATTAAGATGAGCCCCAAATTGAAAGCAGTCTGCCCTGGGGAGCCCAGGTAGAGCTGCCAAGCTCCCCTGGGCCCGAGGATAGAACAACCCACCTGGCTCCAGGAGTCCCGCCTGCCTCAGTCTGCACCCAGTGAAGATAGGCCAAATATTCTCATCACACCTCCACCCACTTGGAGCCAACACTCCTGGGGAGAGGAAGGCCCATACCTGTCTCCAACGTCACGGGATTCACTTTGGTGAGGTCATCCAGCTGATGCAGAAGGATCTCCCCACCCAGAAATTCCTGCAGGTCTCCTCGGAGGGGTTCTCCACTTTGGGCATCAGCGCCCAGACTGTGCCCGTTAATCTGGGAAGGAATACGAGGAGGGCAGTGAGGGCTGGGACTCAGGCCAGCTGGCAGCTGTGGAAGGCTAGGAGTCTGCACTGTAGAGTGAGAACAGGGCTCAAGTTTCACTCTGCCACTTCCTAGTCCGGTGAGGCCAAGTAACTTACTCCACCTGACACTCAGCTTCTTTGTTTGTAAATAAAGGAAACAAACCCAATTACAAGCCTACTGGGTAGAAACATAGGAGGGAATATACAAAGCACTTAGTACCTTGGTACAGAGCTTGTCATCCAGAAATGCCATCTTCTCTTCTCTGCCAGGAGTACTGGGGTGGCGCTGTGGGCTAATGCATCAGACTGCAAAGTCGTTTGAACTGCAAGGTCAGTGGTTCAAGCTCACCAGCTGCTCCTTGGAAACTTTACACAGGGTCGCTTTGGGCGGGAAACGACTCGACGGCACTTAACAACAACTTCTCTGCCAAGAGCTTTAGCAGAGTCTGCTTCTACACTGGCCAGCTACCAGTCTTCCTGGGACTAGGAGGGGCTGTGCCCAAGGGGTGGACACTATGGGAATATCTCAAAAGAGAAGATCCATAGGCTGGGGCCTTTTCCAAGAGAAACCATTCAGCTTGTAATGAAAAAAGCAGAGCCGTATCGTCTTAGCCAGGTAGCTCCATGCTCCATGCCTTTATCACCTGCCTCTGGATCTATGTGCGGGGAAGCCTGGCTCAGAGGGTGTATGTTGTCAAGAATGGGCACCAATAGGACAGGTTCCTTGTCCCTCATCATCCTCAGTGTCAATATCTGTACATGCTTCATCTCCCCGCTTGCCTCCCATGGACCTGTCTTCTTAGGGGCCATAGAGAAGAAGGGTGGGGAGTAAGAGAAGATGCAGCCTTGGCTGAATTGCTTTTGGAGGATGGAGTCTGTGATGTGACAGGAGTTTGGGTTTCCAATGAAATTGATCTTGTTAGGTGCTGTTGAGTTGGTTCTATCTCGTTGTTGTTATTAAGTGCCTTCGACCCTGTATAGAGTTTCTGAGGAGCAGCTGGTATTGATGAGCCTTAAGGTTTAAACCCTTCAGGGCAACAAGCTAAATACTCAGTAATGAATTCTTTTATAAAGATGTTGTCTTAGGGCCATTATTAATACACAAGGTAGGCCATTGGCTTCCAGGAAAAGTGCTAAGGTCAGAGCATGGTGAGTGGAGTCAGTTCCAACCTACAGTGACCCTGTTTCCAAAGAGTGACTGGTGAGCTTGAGCCGCCGACCTCGCAGTTCAAATAGACTTTGCAGTCCAGTGCATTAACCCACAGCACCACACCAGGACTCCAGAGCAGAGCTGGATTCATAAAAATCCCTCTTCACAAGGAAAAAAAAACCAAACACTCACAGAACACACCCAGCCACAAATTATGAATAACTCACCCCATTTGAAATATTAAAGTATAATTAACAGCCCCCATTTGAAATATTATAGCATAGTTTACCCTGCTCCCCTTTCCCCCCACCTCACCCTATGGAAAAATAAGAAACTTCTTACAGGAAAACCTTGAAGGCCAGAATGACCCAAGGACACCTGAACAAACAGGATAAAACTTAGCCCATCCATACAACCAAGATAAGGGTTTATTGGTGGGTTTATTCCCACTTACAGGATAAGGGTCTGCTAGAACTTACCACCCCAGCTGACAAGACAAGTCTGTGTGTTCTAACCGCTCTATGTTTCTTGTATAAAACTGTTCCCCTCCTCACTTGGGGGTCACAGTGATTTGGGCTTGAGCTGACACTCTTGCCACTGGCAAGAAACTTCGAGAGTTCTTTCTGACACAACACTGTGATTCAACCAAAAAAGCAGTCTAATAGAGTGAGATTAAGAGTCTGAACTCAAAAGCTAGATTTATCACCTGGTTTTACCATTTATTGGGTGTATAAAGAGGTTAAGTTTCTTAACCTCTTTGGGCCTCAGTTTTCCTAATTTGTAAAATAGGAATGGCGATAGCACCTATTTATAGGCCCCTTAGGAGTCCTGGTGTAGGGGTGTGGGTTAATGTGTCAGACTGCAAAGCCGTTTGAACTGCAAGGTTGGCAGTTCAAGCTCACCAGCTGCTCCTTGGAAACCCTATACAGGGTCGCTATGGATCAGAACCGACTCTATGGCACTTGACAACAACAAACCAAAAACTACATTCATTACGGTCTAGTTGATTCCAACTTATATCGACCCTATCCAAGGTTGTAAAATTTTTATAGAAGCAGACTGCTTCACCTTTCTCCTTCACAGCAGCTGGTGGGTTCAAACCAAAGACCTTTTAGTTATCAGGTGAACACTTAACCACTGCACCACCAGGGCTCCTTGTATCTCTTATGTGATGTCACATCTCTGTCTGTTGGTTCCGACTCATAGCCACCCTATGTACAACCAAAGGAAACACTGCCTGGTCCTGGGCCCCCCCCCACATTGTTATGTTTGAGTCCATTATTGCAGTCCGTCTCCTTGGGGTTTTTCTCTTTCTCACCGATTCTCAATCAGGCATGATGTCATTCCAGAGACAGGGTCCTTCTGCTAACATGTCCAAAGTATAGAGATGCAGTTTTGCCATCTTGGCTTCTAAGGGGCGTCCTGGCTGTATTTCTTCCATGATTTGTTTGTTCTTGTGGCCGTCCATGGTACTTTTAGTATTCTTCTCCAAGACCATATTTTAAAATGCATTGATTCTCTGGTCCTCTTTACTCCTTGTCCAGCTTTCACATGCATGAGGTGACTGGAAATACCAGGACTGGGTCAGGTATACCTTAGTTCTCCCACTGACATTGCAGTATAGTGAATTACTTCACATGACTCTTCTACCCACCGTTGTAATTTCCACCAAACAATGATGAGTGTGGGTAAGAGGAGGTGGGAGAAGATGCTGACAGGACTGTATGATGCAGTTTGTTAGCAAGATGAATTATAATTATATAAAATGAGTCATCTCAGAAGCAGGAACGGGGGATCTTACTACCATCATGAAAGGAGCTCTGGTAGCATAGTGGTTGTGGTTGGTCTGCTAATCTCATGGTCAGCAGTTTAAAACTACCAGTGGTTCTGTGGGAGAAAGCTGAGGTTTTCTGCTTCCATAAGGATTTACAGCCACAGAAACTGGAAACTCTACACAGGGTAGCTATGAGTCAGGATCGACTCCATGGCATATCACCACTACCACCATCATGAAGAAGGAGCCAGGAGTGGAGCATGTCAAACCTCTTGATCCAGGAGACAGAGATGTGATATCAGAGGACTGGCAGCAGCAGAACCAAGTGTCAGAGCATGAGACAGAGCAGTGGATTTCCTGGTCAAAGGAGCAAGTACAGCTGAGTGACTTTGGGCAGGGGGCTTGCTCGCAGAGTGCGAGGAGCCAGGTTTGCTGACCTCCGGAGCTAGAGCCTGTGGAGTTCTGTCTCCTTGGAGCATTTATCAGCATACCTGAAAGAGTTTTGTAAGATTGTTGGAGCAGGGCAGAGGCCAAGAGGCTGCATGGCTGAAAGGCTAAAGGCTAGAGAGAGACCTGCTTGCAGGCATGCCTGGAAAGAGGCTATCCTGATAGGAAGAACTGTATCCTGAACATTTCGATCCTGCATCGTACGCTTTCCCAATAAACCCTGTAACTGTGAGCATGGTGTCTGAGTTCTGTGTGGCCATTGCCAGGAATCACTGAATCCAGCCACAGAGTGTTGTGGGAGGAGGCTTGGTGCCATTTTTTACAGACATCTTTGCTCTTTAACACTTTAAAGAAGTTTTTTGCAGATATACCCAATGCAATATGTCATTTGATTTCTTCACTGCTGCTTGTACTTCATAAACATACAGTATTGGAAATGGTACCTGGTGTATGCTTTAAAATTGTTAGCTATTGTTCCTTAAAAGGAGTCCTGGTGTGGCGCTGTGGGCTAATGCACTAGACTGTAAAGTTGATTTGAACCACAAGGTCGCCGGTTCAAGCTTACCAGCTGCTCCTTGGAAACCCTATACAGGGTTGCTATGGGTTGGAACTGACTGGATGGCACTTCACAATAGCAAATTCTTTAAAAAGTGGCTCCTACAATCCCTGGTGGTACAAACAGTTAGCGTTCATCTGGTAACCAAAAGGTTGGCGGTTCAAACCCACCTGGCAGTACAGTAAAGATTACAGCCAAGAAAACCGTTTGGAGCAGTTCTACTCTGTCACACCTGGGTCTCTCCAAAGTCACAAACCAACAACAGACGTAAAGTCGACAGCAAATAAAAGTGGCTGCCTAATCAGACAATCTATCAAAGGCCTGAACACTATGCATTCTCCTCGAGCCTACCACTCCACTTCTAGGATATGATTCACGTTGTAAAGGTCCTAAGATTGCTCAGTATATGTAGGATTGTTATTCATTGTAAGAAACTGAAATCCACAATGTCTAAAAAGTAGGTACAAAAAAAGTTAAAATACCTCTAAATGTTTTAAAAATATTTAGGAAAAAACTCTAGGATATTCTCTAACATGTTAGTTATCTCTAGGGGGTGTAATTATGGATAATTTTTACATCCTCTTTATCTGTGGTTTCCAAATTTCTTACAATGACTATGACCTTGGACAGGTCACTAACCTTCTGAGTCTTATTTTCAAAATGGGAATATAATAATATTATCAAATGTTGATCTTATTCCCAAATATTATTCCCCATCTTTCTCAAGGAGAAATTGTAAAGGTTAAACAACAATTCTATGTGTAAAACTCTGCTGCTGAGTGTCAGGCGCTTACTTGCCTCGGGTCCACTGGATCGGTATAGTGCAATGGATTCTCTTATATATGGTCTTTCTGGCCTCGGGTTTATAATTCTGCCAAAATGATTGGCTGGGCAATAATCTTGCAAGGCACTGATTAGTTTACAATGCAAACACAGTATTGAAAACCAACTACTAGGATTAAGGGACCTTGTGGGAATTGGCCAACAATTACTATGCAAATTGAGTGACTAGGGTCTACCAAGGGACTTGGTCAGATAGTGGTCTGGCTGGGAGAGCCATGCCTTGAAATTGAATAAAAGGGCCAATTCAAGGAGAGCCTGGAGTGGGGTTCATCCTTTGGACCAGGGATTCCTGCCCTGAGAACCACCTAAACTCAGGAAAGAGAGGACGGTAACACTGAAGATGGTGAGAAATGATGGTAAACACAGCAGAGCTCAGTGGCAAAGAAATGGTGGCAGCAGTCTGAATGGTGGGCACCAGGAGACCAGTGTGAGGCAGCTGCAGTGACATTGCTGGTCCTGGGGGTGAGAGAGCTGAGCACCTTCAGGCAGGAGGCAGAGTGGAGCAAAGAGATGTAACCCTTGTCCACGCAAGGCAGAGGCCAGAAAAAGGCCTGTTGGCTAGCATGGCCAAGAAGCTGAGCGGTGTCTTGCTAGGAAGCTTATCCTGATTGAAGAACTGTCTCCTGTTATTTCCACGTGGATCCCAATCTCAACTTGTAGCCTGTTACTTCCTATACACCACATAACGGTGAGTATGGTAGGTGAGTTGTGTGGTCGTTATAAGGACTTCTAGAACTCAGCTGAGAAATCGAGTGTGGTGGGGAGGACAGCTGCTGTCAGAAGTGCTGATAAAACTGGAGAATGGGGGGCTGTCTGACCTCTTCCCTAAAGCAGTTGGCTTTTTGCTCATCTTGATTCTCATCCCTCCTCCTGAAGACAGGCCCTGGTGCTAGATTACACAGGTATGATTCAAACCCTCGTAAAGTCTACACAGGCTCACTTAACAGTACTCTACTGCACGGCCTTGACAGTAGGGCCCATTTTCAACATCAGCCTTAGTTAGCTAAGTATCTGACATTTAATAAAAATTCAGCAAATATCTATAGGCATTCTACCTGGGCCAGGATCCTTTTTAAGGATAAAATAGGTATGAGATGGAGTGATTTGGAATCCCACAGTCCTGGCAGGATGACAGCCTTTCCAGAGGTCAGAAATAAAGGCAAGTTTCAGGTCCCAATAGCAGTAACCTCCAGGCACCCCACGATCCCTTCATCAGAACCCTCCATCTCCCACAGTTCCCGTTCAGGCTGACCTGTGTGAATGGGCTGTTTTATTTTCCTTTTCCCACCTGACTAACTCCTTTTTTTTCTAAGGCTCAGCTTTAAGGAACACCTCCTCTTAGAAACTCCAGGCTTCTACTGTGCCTCAACAATTCAAGCCGTCAGGGACCATCTCCCAGGGCTCCCTCCTGGGTTCAGATTTGTACCTAAGCATTCCTTTGCCCACCCCACCTTACACACCTTAGGAAAAACTAAAAACAACAGGAGAGATTAAAATTGGATATGAGGAAGAGTTTCTGGAAAGGGTGTGACTATTGCGGGCAGGAGATAGACAGTCGCTTTCCTGAGATGATTGCCTTAGTCACCCTTCAGGTCCAAAAATGAACTCATTTCTGTAGCTCAATTTTCAGCTAAATTTGTCTATAAGGGGAACAACATCACTGGGGAGGGCCACATTCCTTAGAATAATCAACCATTTGAGATCAAAAGAACAGTATTTACCCAAGGACAAAGTTAAGAAGGCAGGAAAGATTAGGAAAGGAAGAATGAAAACAGGAAACAGAGGGAGGAAGTGGGATAAGTGATATTCCACAGTGGGGGTTGCAGTAAATGACAGGAAACAAAATGTATATGAAGTGTTGGGTGGAAAACTGATGTGCTCTGTAAACCTTCACCAAATTCACAATAAGACTGAGGTTTTACCTTCTGGAGCATCCTGCTTCAGTGTTGTTCACCAGGGGTCTGGGATGCAGGCTCGAGGACTGCTATTCACCTGGTCATGGAGCATGGGTCCAGTCACAGGCTTAGTTCTGAGACAAGTCCTTGGAGCCTGTGGCATGAAAGAGAAGACAATGGCCATACACAGGTAAGGGTTTCTCCAAGGTGACTCACTCTCGCTCCTCCCACCAAGCAGGAGAAACTGTCCTGGGAACAGAGACATCTTCTGCCCTATCCTCTCTGCTAGACTGACGTACTAAAGTTTCTTACAATTGGCAGGGAGGGCCAGCTGGAGTCAGTTCCTGATGCTCCAGGAAAGCAGTTGTGTGGGCGGGGAAACCAGAGCTCAGCCACTAACCTTGGGTAAGTCACATCACTTCCCTGGACCACCTTGGTTGTTCACCTTTACAATGGGAGAGTAAAATCTACCTCAGAGGGAGCCGTTCTGAAAGTAGGTGAGGTCATGCTTAGAAAACACTGCACCAAGTTTAGGGTGTGTGCTGTTAGTACTACTAAAGTCTGATAATCCATTAGGGAGGATAATCAGGTGGGACAATCCAATCAACTACGAGATGAGGATTTCACAGGAGGAGAAGGTGTCTGAGAGACCACTTATTATGAGGTTGGGTCTTGAACAATTTCTAAAGGACTGTAAGTAACCCTCAGCTCCTGATGTGGTACTGTAGGATCAGAGCTGGTCTGTGAACCATAAAGTTGGCAGTTCAAACCCACCAGCTGTTCCTTGGAAACCCTATGAGCCAGAACCAACTCGCTGTGAGTTGCAATTGACTCGACAGCACTTAACAATATAAGTAACCCTCAGACTTGGAGTTTTCCAGGCAAGAAATGATAAGGATGAAAGATGTCTATACTGGCAAACATTTTCTTAGGGCTCTGAGTACAGAGATGGGGACTTTCAAGGACAGGAGGAAAAAGACAACGCAGGCATCAGGACTGTGTTGGACACATTCACCCTGGATTATGATTAGATCAAGTCTGAGGGCAGCCATACAGAGAATTCCAGAGACTCAAGCAGAACAAAGCTCAGCTGGGAGCTCCTTCTAAGACAGAATCCCAAACCCACAAGCCCCTAGCCTAATTACTAGAACTCTCCATGCCCTATACAGTTTCCTCATCTGTGAAATATAACAATGCCCAGATCTCCCAGTGCTGAGTTAAGTATTAAATGGGATATCCACCCATTGGCATTTAGTGCATTCTGACTTACAGAGACCCTACAAAACAGAGTGGGATTGTTCCCTAGGATTTCCTGGACCGTCAATCTTTATGGGAGCCAACAGTCTCATCTTTCTCCCACTAAATGGAAAACTACCTATAAAAATACTACGCCAATATTAGCTATTATGATGGAATGTCAGCTCCCAGTCTGAAGCAAGTCAGTTAAAAGTGGTTTTCTCCAGTTCTCCTAGCTCCTGCTCCACCATAAACTTGGTGGCTAAAACCCCATAGTGGCTGGGTGGATTCCAACTCGTAGCGATGCAATTGGACAGAGCAGAACTGCTCCATAGGGCTTCCTAAATTGTAATCTTTACCGAGGAAGACGCGCTGTGGCTCCGCAGGATAAGTACTAGACTGCTTAACCACAAAGTCCGCGCTTCACTTTAGCTGCTCTTGCGGGAGAAAGATGAGGCTCTCTGCTCTCGCAAGGATTTACAAGCCTAGGAAACTATACAGGGCCACTCACTGAGTCAGAATCGACTTGATGGCATTTAACAATCTTTATGGAAGCAGACTGCCACATCTTCATCCTTCGGAGCAGCTGGTGGGTTGGAACCACCGGCTTTTTAAGCTCGCAGCCCAGCGCTTTAACCACTGCTTCAAGAGTCAAGAATTTCTGGAAAGGGTGTGACTATTGCGGGCAGGAGAGAGACAGTAATGAGAAGGTGAAATAACCAGTCAAGGCAAGCAGCAACCTGATCACCAGCTCCTCCTCTTCCCCAGGCTGTTTCTGTTCTCAGGGCAGTGGGAGGGCTGACTAGGAGAGGAGCTGGGGACGGGGCGGGAATCGGGGACTCCCCATCAGGGCAAGGTGCCCGCCATGCCCAGGACTGGGATGCCGCTCCGGAAGCACCTGACACGGGAAGACTATGTCCTTCCCAGAAAGGTGGACATGACCCCAGCCAAGGGCGCAAGTGCCCTGACGCCTCCCGGGGCCAGTCGCTCCGTCCCGGGTCCCCGTAATCCCGAAGAGGAAAGGGCTTCAGGACCACCCTGCCAGCGGGGACCCTCCCGTCTGCCTGGACCGCCCCCTGCCGGCAAAATGGAAAGGTAGAAGGGGTGACTGAAAAGTCTTGGGTTTAGGCAGGGGCTCCCAGCTGGAGCTGGGTCACCTCCTTGGATACAAGAGGAACAAAAAGAAAAGAGAAAGGGCTCTTTGGAAACGGGACTGGGAGATGTCCCTTTCTTTCATCCTCAGCTTTCTCAGCAAACCCGTGTCCCTTTGCTCCTTTAGGGTCGAGAAGGGCTTCGGATCTGGGCTAAAGGTGGCACTCACCGGTCCCACGACCCGAGCTAACACGCGTGCGTCCCCCGCCCGGCCCGTCTGGGAGGGCGGGAGCCCGGCGAAAGGCGGCGGGAAGAGCCTGGGGCGGGAGCAGAACGGGAGGAGGGAAAGCCGGGACCGTCAGCTCGCACCCTGCCGGCTAGTACCCAGGCCCAGAGGTCGGGGGCTGGCCGACTCCTCCCCCGGGGCGGGGCTGCACACGCGGCCGCACGTGGCCCGCCTAGGACTCCTGGCTCCCGGCGGGGGAGCTCACACTAGGACTAACTGTTGAGATGCTAGGGTGAAAGAAATGTGACGGTAAGGCGGGCCTCCCGTGTTCCTGGGGCAGAGGCGCGGGAAGCAGGGTTTCCTGGGTTTCCGGGCCAGGGATTGGGTTCTTTTGGTAGCCGACTCAGTGGCCGAATCTTTCTTCAGGTCTTCGGACTCCATCACGCTGACGGAGCCACACCTTATGGGTCTGAGGGACAGTTGTAAGGCGACGTGCCTTTTGCATTCCTGGACACCCCTCTGACAAACTAAACCATGACCACGATCCGAAAGGATCTGGGTTAGACGACCCCAGATTATAGAAAGATGAGTGCCGGAGGGCAGTGGGAAACAAGCGCCACCATCAGCCGGCCAGCAGGGGGCGTGCGCGCAATCTGAGGCCCGGAAGAGCGGGTTGCGCGGGCCGGAAGGGTAGCCTTTCTGGAGGAGGAAGCGGCTTGCTCCGGCGTTAATCTGCTGGTGCAGTTTGAGCCGGGCGGCCCTGCCCAGGTAAGGGACCTGTTGCTAGGGGCAGCCGGGACCATCAGGAACGTGTCGCGTTGTAAGGACTGGGTGCAGCTGGGGCGGAAGTGTGTCAGAAAAGACTCATTTATTCAGGATCTCTCCCAACCCCCCCACCCCCCGCAGTTCGGATTGGTTTGTTACGGTGACGTATTGTTGGTGGGCCCAGATCTCTTATAGTGCGCTCATTCGTTTGACCAGTGGTGTTCTGGGCTTTGTGCCACCTTTCAGGTTTTGGTTTGGGATGGCCGTTGTGTTGTACCATAGTCAGTAGATTCAGAGAGGGTCTGAATAGAAAACACCCAAGAGTACGCATAGCTACCTACACACGCTGAATTTGATTTAAAGCTATTAGTTCGGTGTACTCAATTTTCATTTAAAAATCTTAGGGACGTAGCCTCTGAGCTGTAATAGAAATGCTTGTCTGGCTGTGCTGCCATTTTCAGGGTTTGTATCTCATTCAGTTTTTTGTGAGTCTGCCTCCTACTGAGAATAACTAAAGCTCCTTAGGTCGTATTTAAGATGAGCTTTTAAACTAATAATTTCCAACGTGTTAGGACATCCCGGATCCGAATGCGTCATTCAGCTTCTTCCCAGAAGCCTTGGGAAGGAAATTACAAGTTCTGCAGCTGATTTGAAATCCCTTGAAGCTATCAACAGAAAACAGTTATTAGAGAGCCTAAAGTTCTGCTTTGCAACTAGGATTAAGAGTAAAACCAAGACAGGCCAATTTCACAAAAACATTGGTTTCCATAAATCCATTCCTTTGCTATTTTGTTTTCACAGGAAGAAAAAAATATGGCTCACAAGCAGATGAAGGAAGATTTTGTCAGGAATCTCAATGGAACCACTGCCCTGGAAATCATCCAGAGCCTGTGCTTGCCTGCCCCCTGTGTCCTGTGCAGGGGGCTGCTAACTATTCTTGTCCAACACTTCTGTTCTTCATATACCTGGAGAATTCAATTCTTCATTGACTTTGTTGTCCTGATAGTTCCCCTGGTGGCCTCGTTCACCATCTTGTCTTCATTCCTCCTCCTTGAGCAGTTCACTGTAATTATCTTTGGGACAGGACTGGCCTATCAAATATACTGCAGGAGAACCTGCTATGCCAGAGTGCCTGTGCAGAATATCTATGAAAAATTCTTGAAAATCCGTCTAGAAGCAGAGTACATTCCAGCCATCACCTGTTTCCGGGTAATTAACAGTGTGCTTACTGCTATTGCTATTTTGGCTGTGGACTTCCCACTTTTTCCCAGACGATTTGCTAAAACGGAGCTCTATGGGACAGGAACAATGGATTTGGGAGTAGGAGGCTTTGTTTTTGGGTCTGCAATGGTTTGTACAGAGGTTAAAAGAAAATCTAACATGCAGGGATTTGGGTTTTATCAATTTACAAAGTCATTGTACTCTGTTTGGCCATTAGTTTTCCTAGGAATAGGGCGACTAGCCATTATAAAATACATAGGCTATCAGGAACATTTGACTGAATATGGAGTTCATTGGAACTTTTTTTTTACCATAGCAATTGTGAAATTGATAACATCACTGCTTTTGATTATTTTCCCCCTAAATAAATCTTGGATTGTGGCCATCAGCATTACTACATTGTACCAGCTAGCTCTTGACTTTACCCCACTAAAGAGGTTAATTTTGTATGGCACTGATGGTAGAGATACAAGGGTTGGTTTGTTAAATGCCAACCGAGAAGGGATCATCTCTGTTTTTGGGTATTTGGCAATATATATGGCTGGTGTACAAACAGGGTCATATCTGTTTAAAAACAGATCACATATCAAAGATTGGATCAAAGTATTGTGTTGGCTTCTATTGATAGGTATTAGCCTTTTCATATGTCTTTACATAGTTCAGACAAATATAGAAGCAGTATCTCGGAGAATGGCCAATTTAGCCTTTTGTGTCTGGATAGTTGCTACTAGCCTCATTTTTCTTAGTACTTTTTTAATTGGTGACCTCATTCTGACTTTTGCCAAATTTCTATTTAAAGGGACTCTAGTACCATGTTCTTGGAAACTTAGCCAGTCACCTACTACAACTAGAAAGCATGCAGACTCTGTAGTCCCTGAAGCTGAAAAAAAGAGAGCCAGTCTTTGTTTAATCACAGCTATCAACAGAAACCAGTTATTTTTTTTCTTGCTGTCAAATATAACAACTGGCTTGATCAACCTGATGGTAGATACATTACACAGCAGTACTTTGTGGACCTTATGTGTGCTGTATCTTTACATGCTTATCAACTGTTTAATTACATTTGTGCTGTATTTGCAAGATAAGACTATAAAATTTTGGTGATTGATATGGGTAGAATTCATCTGTACTTGGACAGTATTTTAATGGAGAGTATTAAATATGAAAAAAAATGTGCTTTTGGCAATCTACCGTAATTTATTACAAAATAAGTTCCAACCCTTCTCTGTAACAAAGTTGATATATACTATTTTAATGTATCTCACCACTATAAGCCAAACCAAAAGAGAGGAAACAAAGTTTGTAATTTGTTACAATGTTTATTATTTCAAAGAAACTTACAACTTGAAGGTTAGTATTAGGATTTTTACTTATCATGTTATACCATTTTGAATTTTTAAATCTTAAATACAGGGTCGCTATGAGTCAGAACCCACTCAGTGGCACATAATCACCATTCTGTATTTTTAAATGGTATGTATAGCTTTTTTATGTTTTACTTAGATTTGGGCTTAAGTTTACAGAGCAACATTTCCTACACATTTTGATTCATGACATTCATTGCAATCCCCACAATTCAGCGCATTCTTCTGATACCTGTTTCTTTTGTCCTTCCGTATTTCTTGCTGCCTTCTGAAGTTGGTTCTTGTTAAGTGCGGTGGAGTCTGTTTCCACTCATAGTGACCCTGTAGAGTTTCTGAGGAGTGACTGGTAGGTTTGAATTGCTGACCATGCAGTTAGCAGTCCAGTGCTTATCGTACACCACCACACCAGGACTCCTTATAAGCTTTCTCGGGCAATGTTGCCCTTTGATCACATATACTTGCTTAGTCTAGACTTATAAAGGTACCAATAACACCTCTTTATAAACCAAGGAGGTGTTACTGGTACCTTTGTAAGTCTATTGTTTCGCTGAACGTTGACCAACAGAAGTGGTGTGAAGTGTGACCAAGGGCCACTCTTTGGGATTCTACCAGTGTTAGACCATAAGCCTGATTTTTAATGATTGAGTTCTGTTCCACCTTTTTCTCCCACTCAGTCCGGGACCTCCCGTTGTGATCCCTTTCACAGTGATTGTCAGTGGTAGTAAGGTACACCTAGTTCTCAGATCATGGAGGTTGGGCTTCCAGTGCTTCATTAGTTCTCTGGAATAATCATTTCCATGTGTCTACATTTCTTGACTCTACTCTGCATGAGGAGAGAACAATAGTTGCACCTTAGGTGGCCACATGGTAGGTATTAAAGAAGAAAAAAATGTATAAATTGGGTGAAGGCTTGCAGAGGAATTCAGCTTTCCATTCAACAGTCCATACACAGTTTCATGTCATTGATTGCAGTCCCCACAGAGTAACATCACTTAGCCCACTTTTTCTGTGCTTCCCATTCCAGTCTTCCTTTTCTAACCATTCTGAACTGTCCTTGGGTAAATGCTTCCCTTTTGATCTCAAATGGTTGATTATTCTAAGGTATGGGAAGCTCACTAGTGTTACTGTTCTCCTTATAGACCTGTCTATTGTTGGAATGGAGTCCTTGGTGTGGCGTATGGGTTAATGTGCTAGGCTGCAAGGTTGTTTGAACTGGAAGGTAGGTGGTTCAAGCTCACTAACCACTCCTCAGAAACCCTATATAGGGTTGCTATGAGTTGAAACTGACTCAACAGCACTTAACAACATTGAAAATGAACCGTGGGCGTGGGTTCATATCTATACCTGAAGGGTGACTAAGGACCATAGTTTTAGGGTTTATATATGTTTCTTTTATAATAAAGTTTATATTTAAATATGTCAATATGACTTTTGACCTTTATTGCTCAACTTTAATAGAGCCTAAGTATTTGAAATTGATTGTTAAGTACCATGGAGTTGGTTCCGGCTCTTAATGTATCAAGTATGAGGTGCTAGGGATAAAAGAAAAAAGAGTCTTTGTCCTCAAGGAGCTTACATATTAACTTGTAGTCATTTTTCCTTTAAAAAGAAAAAAAAAATCTAAGTGGGGAAAATGAATCTATTTTTCACATATCAACACCTCCCACATCAGCTTATGAAAAAGGAAATTAAATTCACAGATGCTCAGATTTGGACCAATGCAGTTATTTAAATCATACTCCGCTGTAGATTTTACTACCATGTGAAATAACGTGGCTGTCACATCACGGATCAAGCCTATCCCCTCAGTACACAGGGTTGATAGGGACAGGCAACTTAGACATTGATTAACAAAAAATGGGAGGACTATAAAGGCACGAAGTAGCTGGCTTACAAGTTTTCAAGAATGTGCGCAATTTCGGAGTAAGGGGATAGGGTAGGATCCCCAATGAATAGTTTTCTTCTTGTCTATATGGGTCTGGTGAAAGGGAATGGGGTAGGATGTGGATACGATTCTTTTGAATCAATAGTAATTTTTATCATGACTAATTGCAATGGTCTCAACTGTAAAGGTAGAAGATGTGTAACAAAAAGGGGGGGAGTAGTTAGAATCTTTCATTCCAGGTACAGAGAACCTTAGGACCATCAAGCCAGGAGAGCTGGAGTAGAGTGAGATCTTGACCAGAAAAGCAATGATACCAGAGATGGCAGCAGAGATGATCGCACAGAGAGAGCAGCGGAGGACTCTAGACCTATGGAAAGAGAAAGGCTATGCACCAGTAAACAGGAGGCTGGCTTGCAAAATGTGCCCTTTAAACAAATACATATTTTCTGTGTGTTTGTGTACATTGAAAAAAAAAAAAAAAAAAAGGGACTAGCGGCAAATACTGTTAACTGATGGTGTATGGAGGGGAATGTAATCATTGCAATGAAACAAAATTCAGTTGGTTGACTACAAAACTAATGTTCTGCCCTATAAACTATCACACAATAAAAGGTTTAAAACAATGTAATAACATGGGTATGGTATTTGACAGCAAAAAGGGACTCATCAGGTTTAAAATCAGGAAAGGTGTGCATCAAGGTTGTATTCTTTCACCATGATTTATTCAATCTGTATGCTTAGCAAGTAACCTGAGAAACTGGATTATATGAAGACTAGGCATCAGGATTAGAGGAAGATTCATTAACAACCTGCAATATGCAGTTGCTATAATCTTGCTTACTGAAATCAAAAAGGACCTAAAACACTTAGTGATGAAGATCAAAGACCACAGCTTTCAGAATGGGTTGCACCTTAATGTAAAGAAAACATCTTCACTCATGGACCAAAAAATAACATCATGATAAATGAAAAGACTGAAGTTGTCAAAGACTTCATTTGCTTGAATCCACCATCAACATTCACAGAAGCAGTCAGTCAATAGGCTTCTTTAAAGTGTTCAAAAGCAAAGATGTCAGTTTGAGGACTATGGTATGCCTGGCCTAAGTCATGGTATTTACAATAGCTTCATTGGACAGTGAATAAGGAAGACCTGAAGAACTGACAAATTCAAGTTATAGTGTTGGAGTATTATAAATGCCATGGACTGCTAGAATAAACCTGTGTTGTAAGTACAGCCAGAATGCTTAGAAGCCAGAATTGTGAGACTTCATCTCTCATACTTTGGACATATCAGGAGGGATGTCTCGAAGGTCATTATACTAAATAAAGTGGAGGAGAAGGTACATATTATAATCTTACATTTAACGATCAGAAAGTCCTGCCCCCCGCCACGATGATGTTAAGTTTATTAGGGAAGTTGCCTTCTAGTCAATACTAACAGCGATGCTGTATGGGGTTTCCAAGCAGTAGCTGGTGGATTTGAACCAGACCTTGCAGTCAGAAGTCCAGCGTTTATCCTACAACGCCACATTGCTAAGTCAGTGAAAAAAGGAATACTCCCAAAGAGATGGCTGGGCACAGTGGCAGCAGCAATGGGCTCAAGTTTAACAATTATGAGGACGGCGCAGGACCAGGTAGCGTTTATTCTGTTGTGCCTAATGTCGCCAAGAGTTGGAACCAACTCCATGGCACCTAGCAACAATAATGGTATTAGAAACATAAGGTGTTTTAATAAACTGCCAATTTTTGAGAACATTAGAGTTAGGAAGAACAGTACCTTACCTAGGACTTACCTACTTTAGAAATGACTTTAATATACAATTATAAAGTGTGCACGTAATCCTGGTATGGTGCTATAGGAAAAGTACTGGACTGCTAAACTCAAAGTTTGTGGTTCAAACCCACCAGCAGCTCTTCAGAAACCCTATATAGGAAACCCTATTCAAGGGCACTTAAACAAAAATTGGGCATATCTACCACACTACGGCCAAAGATGACAACCAGTTTTACTTTGAGCATCAGTGTTCAATGTTGTTGTGTGCCACCGAGTTGGTTCCAACTCATAGGGATCTTGTGTAGGGTTTCCAAGAGCAGCTGATGGGTTTGAACTGATGAGCATGCAATTACCGGTCTATTGCTTATCCTACAGCATCAGTATTCTATGTTATATTGTTGTTAAATGCTGTCAAGTTGGTCGTGACTCATAGCAACCCCGTATAGGGTTTCTGAGGAGTAGCTGATTTGTTTGAAATGCCAACCTTGTGATCCAGTGCCACACCAGGACTCCCAAAGTTATGTAAGTTGTACAAAAACATACTTTGCTTCCTCGGTGTTCATGTATAGTCTATGAAGATTAAATATAGTATGAGTTACATTGGTGTTCATTTCTTTTAAGATTAGGTAGCATGAGGAATATTGTTTTTTTTTTTTAATTTTGGAGGCTGGGTAGAAGTAAGGAGTTAGGGTTAGGACTATGGCTAGGTTTAGACAAGGCCTACGACTTCATTTAAAGTTAGGTGAGAGATTCGTCTTCCAGATTACTGATTTGGCCTTCCATTAATTTAATTCTACTTTGCCCTTTCAGTGTATTATCTATTTCTAAAATCTTAGTTATTTCTAAAGCCTTAGTGTTAATCTTCAAGGAGCTCTGGTAGCGTAGTGGTTATGAATCAGGCTGCAAATGGCAAGGTCAGCAGTTCAAAACTACCAGCTGCTCCACAGAGAAAGATGAGGCTTTCTGCTCCCATAAAGATTTACAGCCTTGGAAACACTGTACAGGGTCACTATGGGTAGGAACCGACTCGACGGCACTCAACAACAAGTGTTAATCTTCTGACTTTGTGATTGCTGTTTTTATATAGTTTCTAATTTTTTGTTTATTTTGACAGTTTGTTCTTTTGGAGTCCTGACTTGGGGCTGTGGGTTAATGTGCTGGACTGCAAAGTTGGTTTGAACCATAAGGTCAGCAGCTCAAGTTCACCAGTCGCTCCAAGGAAACCCTATACAGGGTCACTATGGGTTGGAACTGATTTGATGACATTTAACAGCAACAACAACTACATATTTTGGTCGATTGTTTGAGGCACTCTGTCTTGTTTCTCCATATAATCTGAAATTGTGTTTTTTCCTTGACATTGTGATACTGAATTTATTTATAACTGATGATTCCATGTTGGTGTATTCTCAGGCACTCACCACCTGTCTTCTGGTGAATGTGATAGAGACTGGAAGGAAGTCTGAATACACTTCTCAGTTTGCTATTTGTATAGCTTGGTTCAGGACAGAGGCTGCTGTGCAGGAGTGGGTAGCACTGGTCACACCCTGGCTATCAGGAAGGCAAGAGAGCAAGAGAGGACTTCCCCCCTTGTCTCCCACCTGCACCATGGCCCTGTGCTCACAGGTAACTGTATCGGCAGCTACTTGGAAAAGCTCAAGATGGTCAAGGCACTCCACACAGCTGGTAGCCCGCCTGTTTTTCTTCTTTTGCTGCTCCTGTTCAGCGTCCTCTGTGATCACTCAGTCCACCTCTCTGTCTTATCTTCTGAGGCTCAGCGTTCAAGGACCATCATCTGTACCTATATTTCACTTGTTCTATGTCTTTGTTGTAGAGGGCTTCTCTACAACACTGGGAAGCTAAAAACAAAAAACAAAGAACCAAAAACAAATGAATGGTATGTGGCTGATAATTTATCATACCTCCATCACTCAAACTGTCCATTACTAGATACCAACAAAATGTTTTCTGCTGTTGTCATCTCTCCTGGCCTTTCAAAAACTTTCACTTTTCCCTTAACAATAACAATATCAAAATTAAAAATAGGTGAAAACTAGCTTTTTATGCAGCAATCACTTATTTTGTTAGAGAGAAACTCTCTAAAGGCAGATACTTCTCATCTTAAACTGCATCCAACAATACTGGAATATTTGCTGCAGAACTACTGGTTATAATTGAAGACAGACTAGAAGTGAAAGTGCTCCCAAACTGGGAAGATACATAGTGAAAGTTTCTTAACATTGTTTTGCAATGAAGTCATTTTATAAACATCTGTCATTGTGAATAGTGATTATATCATAGTTGTAGCACCCAGGCAAAGGCTATGCAGACAGGATGCCGCTTTTTCCATGAGAAATAACTCATTGACCAAGTCACTCACCTTTTAAGCTGAACAAGTTATTTATTGAATGCCTATATCTGAAAGGAGTGGTGGTGACACAGCAGTTAAATGTTCAGCTGCTAAAGGTTGATAGTTCAAAACCACCCAGTGGTTCTACGGGAAAAAGATCTACAGATCTGTTTCTGTCTTACGGGGTTGCTATGAGTCAGAATTGACTCGAAGGCGTCCAACAATAATATGCAAAATACTGTACAAAATACTAAAGCATCAAGTCAAAATGGGGAAAATTAAGTAATCGCAAATGATGAAAATTATCGTGGTCTCTTCATGTTAATATATTTTACATCTGGATTTGAATGCCTTTTAAAAATTTAAATCCTCAGAGTGAATATTCTCTTCTTTGCTAGTATCCATTTTGTGTTCAGCAATGAGTTATTAAAACTATGAGCTTTTCATTGTCAATGCTCTTTACCAACCATAATTCTAAGGAAGTTTAAAAGGCATAATGTAGGCAGTACATTGATATTATCTTTATACTGGTCTGTGAACCACAAGGTCAGCAGATCAAGTCCACCAGCTACTCTTTGGATGAGAAATGTGGCTTTTTGTTCCCATAGAGTTTTACAGGCTCAGAATTCCTATACAGGGTTCGCTGAGTTGGGACTGACTCGATGGCACTTAACAAAGCAACATCTTTATAAGAGCACCTCTAGACTTTAAAAGTCAACATGTATCTCCGTCCCGTCCCCCCAAGTCCATATGTACATCAAATATAAGGTTCTCTATAAATGTTCCAATTGGGGCTCTGTAGTCTAACCAGACAGATGCTGCATGCACATTCTGTAGATCTAGTGGACTTAAACTCATGAGCAGAGTCTTCCTACTCTCCTAACACGGCCCCAAATCAATCACACCTCTGGGGCTGAACAATGGTTCTTCTAGTTTATTATGTCACCTATACTAACAGTGACCACACAATGTCATAGTCAGCATGGCTAAAACTTTGGGGTTTCTTGTTGTAAATTAAGACTTCACGTGATGACCGAAATACATTTCAAAGGTCAGTATCAGAGCTCTAGCCTATCCTCCCAGGAAAGATGGATTTGTCCTTAGGGTTAGTTATAGGGCAGTAGATAGATTTAAGACTTTCAAAACTTTCAAAGGCTTCCCAACTATTTTGGCGTTACACGGGGTTTCCAAAGCCTTCACGGTAGAAACCGAGTAAACGGTGGTGGACAGTGTAGAGGACTGTCTTAGCAGAAGCTCGGCTCCGGAGGAGATGACCAGAGGGAAGGGTCTTTGGCCAGTACCTGCACTTGCCCAAGGGAATCACTGACCTGAGTCTCAGTTCCTAAATTAATATTAGCTTTTAGTTCCTTTGGCCACGGCACATACATAAACCACTCTCCATACAATGGACGGCAGGTTCCCATCGGTCAGCTCTCAAATACTTGCTCGGTGGGATGCAGCCGAAGCAGTTGCACTGGGCAGCAGTTATGCGGCTGACTCCAGGTGAATGAGGGCATGAGGGTTACACAGAAGGCCTTCGCCTCCAATGTTCCCGCCGTGGAACACGGATTGAGGCATCAGGAACCTGGAAGCTGAGCTCAGAGTTTGTCTCTTACCCGTCAGATGCTCGCCATCCGCGCTCACGGATCTCGAAGGGCTCAGATCCTCTCAAGGCCCCGACCCTGAGGTTCGGTTCCCTTTGCCCACTGGCCCTCGGAGTATTTCCCAGCCCCGCGCGGCGAGACACTGAGATTTAGTCTACTCACTCTTCCTAACAGCCCGACCTCGGGTAATATTTAAGTAGCTGGATTGAGTAAAGGGTGCGGGTCACCAGCTCCGGACTGCTAGGATAAGGACCCCCCCGCCCCTGCCTCTAGGGTTTCGAAAGCGGAAACGAGTGAGCATCGAGCCCGAGTCTCGCGAGAGGAGGCGGGGCTCCTCCCGGCATTCTCGGCTCCTCCCTGCCCCACCCTCCCCACGTCCCGCGCCCTCCCTCCCCCACTCCCCGTGGCGCGAGCGGCTGACTGAGCCTGGAGAGGAAACGGCATTCGGAGCCGCGCTCCCGCCCAGACCGGCCCTGACGCGGGCCTCGTCAGCCGGTAACGGGAAGCAGAGGTGGGGGTCAGGGAGGAGACCACGAACCGGTGAAGGTCAGGACTGAGAGGCCTCCTCCGATAAGGGTGAGGAAAGGGTCGGAGGGCCCCTTAGGCCTCCGCAGAGCTGAGGCGGGGTCGACCCCTCCCAGGGGCGGGGTCGCGCTGGGCGACTGCGGGCCTGGGGACTGATTGGGCGGGGAATGGGGAAGAGGGGGTCTGCTGTGGGCTGAGGGCGCCCAGCGGCCAGAAGCGGGGAGTGGGTTGTGATACTGAAGCCCGGGCGGGATCTTGGGGCCGGGACTCCAGTGACGGACTGGGGTAGCCCCCAGGCCGACGGGGTCCCTTCCGCCTCGCCTTTGGACCCAGACTGGAGGCCGGCGAGGGGGTTGGGGAGGGAGAGCGGCGCGAGGGGGCGGGACCCGGCGCTGCTCGGCGCTAATTGGCTGAGCGCGTGTGGAATCGGGTGATGGGAAACGCCGCCCGGCTCTCCCGTCCCCTCCGGCACCGCTCCCTCCCCTCGGTGGCGAATGTGCTGCGCGGCGGCGGGTGCTTACGCTCGCGGGGTTTGGCTGTTGCAGGCAGGAGCTGGGAGGAGGCGGCAGCGGCCGGAGCAGCAGCGGCGGCAGCGTCAGCGGCAGCAGCAGCTGGGAGGAGGTGGTGACGGTGGCAACGGCAGCGTCGGCGACGATGGCGCGACTGGTGGCGGTGTGCAGGGACGGGGAGGAGTTGTTCCCCTTCGAGCGGAGGCAGATTCCCCTCTACATCGACGACACCCTGACGGTGAGCGGGCCGGGCTTGCAGTTCCCCTGGCAGCTGCTCCCCTCCTCCCCTCCCCCAGGCCGAGCGCTGCGCACTGGGGCAGAGTGTGTTGTAACTCCTAGGCGAGGCCTGCGCTCCAGCAGGCCCCACAAACTCGCCTTTGCAATGGGGCGCTCGGTAACCTCTGCGGGCCAAAAGCCTAGCGCCCCGGGCGCACTTTGAGCCCATCTCCCCGTGTTGCCTTCCCTTAGGGACCCTCCCGCCTTGACCCTCACCCGACGCTGCTCTGGCCCTAGCACGCGCCCTGGAGAGGCTTTGGAGAATTTGGGGCCTACAAGGGCCCTTCCAGAAACCACCTACCCTCCGGGAGGCTGCCTTATCTGGCAGTGTCGCAGCTGCACTGCTATCTGTCTCTTTTAGATTTCAGCATTACAGCTCTCACTACCGAAGGTTAATTACTGAGGCCAGAGGGACAGGCACTGGAAGAGTAAAGATTCCATTAGAAAGATCAGATTGGGTCGTAAATAGGCATGTATTGACTCGTCCCTTACAACTCTTTGAAATGAAGGTATAGCTAGGCCATGACTCTTCAAAATGGGCTTTCTTGGCATTCGTGATCATTAATACTTTATAGATAGCCCTCTATCACTCCCCTCTCCTTTTTCTTTTTTTTTAAGTAAGGAAGCCAAAATATTGGATGTGTAAGTACTGTAAAAGCTGATTGCTCATCTTGGGTGTCAGGACCAAGTTCTGGGTAGTTTTCCTCTAGAGTTCCTGGTTGTACAGTAGTATGGACCCTCTTACCCTGTGTTGCTGTACTATTTCCTTTAAAAGGAAATGGCAGAAATGTTAACTGAATCTGAACAGGAAATAAAGGGTGCAGTTGTTTGCCACTATTTCTTGAGAAATTAAATGAACCTATTCTGAATATCTATCTTTTGAAATCTTTATTTTTGATAATGTTGAAGGTTTAGATTACACATAATACCTTTTGGCAAGTTGTAGATGAATCTTTTCATTTTGCCATCTTTGATTTTATGCCATTCAGAGGCATTTGATTTTTGTTCCTGATATAGATGGATATTTTGTATTGCAAATATCTACTGAAGATTTTTCAACTTTTAAGTAAAATGCAAGTCATTGTAGAGATGTCACTCCTTGCATTTCTATTTGCACTCTCAAGACTTTGATTGTAAGAAGGGTTAATTGTAGAAGAAGGTTTGATTGTACAAAGTTGGAAGTGTTGAATGTGAATGGCTTGATTTATTAGAACTATTGATTTGAAAGCATCTATAATTATAAATGCCCAGTGTTTTTTTTTTTTAAATCATGGAAAAGATAGAATAGTTTTACCTGGCAAAAGTAATTTTTTGATGCTGCATTCACAATTACTTGCATGTATCTCTTGTATGTATCCTGGTGTGGCACTGTAGAATCAGCACTGGACTGTGACCCACAAGGTCGGCAGTTCAAACCCATCAGCTGCACCTCAGAAACCCTGTAGAGGGTTGCGATGAGTTAGAGAAGGCACTTAACAACATCTCCTGTTATGATTTGTGCACAAAAACTACAACGGATTTGCATTTTAGATAGTTTAAAATAAAACAAACTAGGACTCTGATCAAATTACATGATGCATTTCTTAATTTCAAAATTTCTGATATGAGTTTGTTGATATTTAAAACACATAATTTGATATCAACCTTTTAGGTTTATTTTCCTATAATGGATTTTAAGTTAAAAAAAAAATCCTGTGGATTTTGGATATAAGATTTCTATTTGAGTGTGTATTACTAAAGATTTGATTATTTACAAAATTTTAAGAGGCTTAGTGATTCTTCGTATACATTCGGGGAATAGCCAACTTTTTGAGTGTTCTTTTTTTTTTTTAATTCTGTCTACAGTGTTAATTTGCAAAATTTTCCACAGAAAAAGGTATAATCTTGCACTGTGATTAAATAATGCTCTTATCTCTTGAGACAAATTCAACTTGGTTGAATTCTGTTTAAATGTAATGTGGATTTGTGACCAAGGCTGATAAAATTTGGGCTTGCTTAATTTAAATATTTCAAAGTAGCATTTTATTTAGGAAAAGGTGCAGTTTTTCTTTGCTTTGGAGTGAGTTTTTAATTGCTAGAGAAGGAGTGGAACATTTTGGGCTTTTTTCTTGAGACTATATAGTTATTTAATTCAGGTTTGTGAAAATTCTTGTCAAGATTGTACCATAGGAAAAAGTTATTTCTGGACCATTCTTCCTAGTATTAATTAAAAGAAAAATGCAAAGCAAAACACTTGGGAAAGAGGGAGCGAGGGGGAAAGAGGACTTAGAAAGAGGATGCGCAGTTTTCTTCTCTTCACTTATCCATTGATGGTTTGGTGTGTGCCTAAAGTTAACATTTGGTTTGCGTGAGAAGAAATAGATCTTTTATTTCAAGTTGTGTTAGAATCTTTGCAGCTTAATGTTATAGTCTAGTTATAATGTTATGCTACAATCTAGTTATAATGTTTACAATCAGTTACAAATGTTTATTGTTTTAGTAACAGCTAAACCTCTCATTTTAAACTGATGGTTTTATTTGGATTTGAGAAATGAAATTAAGATGCTCCTTTTTAACATGACATGTTACATTCAAGTTTAAAAGACTCATGGTAGTTTACTTGTTTTTAAATACTTGAGCACAGTATTGATGTAAGTTTATTTGGGAAAAATATCCCAAATGAGTAAGCTTATGGAATATTTAGGAAAATAGCATGCTGTGTGGGTAACTTGCTGTTTATTGTTATTAGAATTACTAGTGGTTGGACAGACTACAGATTTTATTTTTAGAGATTCTTGACAAAGTAGAATTTTTTAGTAGATTTTTTTTAAAGCGACATAATAGAGTAAAAATATATTCTCCATATGAAATAATTCATGCTAAATAAACCACAGAACAAATTCTACTTCCCATAGATAGCTGAGGCATTTGGTGTCATTTCAGTCTAAGACACAGATACAGACACAAGAGTTGAGCTTGCTACATTGTCTGCAGTATCATTTTGTATTCTTTCTTTAACTGAATATATTTATAAGAATATTTTTCTTTGTCAGTCTTAAAACTTTTATAATGGCTGTGTAATAGTCTCTTTTATGATATTTCATAATGTAGTCATTATTAAACATTAAATATTTTTCTGTTCTTATGCATTGTTGTTGTTAAGTATTGTCAAGTGGGTTCCAACTCATAGCAACCTGGTATGGGGTTTCTTAGGAGCAACTGCTAGGTTTAAACTGCCAACTTTGTGGTTTGCAGTCCAGTGCTTATTCGACAGTGTCATATAATTTGTTGTTGTTAAGTGCCGTCAAGTTGGTTCCGACCCACAGCGACCATGCATAAGGTTTCCAAAGAGTGACTGGTGAGCTTGAACTGCTGACCTTGCGGTTCAAGCCCACTTTGCAGTCCAGCACATTAACCCACAGTGCCACACTATGTTGTTGTTGTTAAGTACTGTGGAGTCAGTTCTGACTCATAGTGACCCTGTACAGGGTTTCCTAGGCTGTAAATCTTTATGGGAGCAGAAAGCCTCATCTTTCTCTCGTGGAACAGCTGGTAGTTTCGAACTGCCGACCTTGGGGTTAGCAGCCTGATTCATAACCACTATGCTACCAGGTATAAATAATGAATAAACGTTTGCATTTTGTAATTTCTTCTTAGACTCCTCTAAGTTGAATTTGATTTTATAATAACTGTTAGGACATACATTATTTTTGTACCATTCTGCTTTAATCTATATCTGAGTGGACTAGAAAGTCTGGTAATTTTTCACTGAGACTAAAAAATAATAAATGGTAGCATATCTACTTGAAAGCTAGGTGTTTCGTATGTGTTAAAAGTTTGGCATTTGACAGTATATCTTTCAGCGCTTGATTTAATATTTCATGTTACCAAGGGTGGTAGATGTGAGGGTTGAAAAAGTATATGAATAAAAACTACATTGAAAATGATCTTGATACACAAACCTGATAAAGTTGGTTAGAACTTGTGAGAATGTAATAAAAACATTATTTGTGGTTAGGAGAAACCAGGACAGATACTTTAGAGTGAAAGTGGGTAATGGATTTAATAAACTTCATAAAGCAGTAATTGTAGTACAATGACTAGTTCTATTTTTGGCTAGCTTTGGATAGGCCACTGCATCGTGAAGCCGAGCACTAATGATTCTTCTGTAAAGCCACACCTGAACTACTTTACAGGACTGACTTCCTTCAGGTAACCTAGAATCTGAAGATTAAGTCATGTCATGGAAGTGATTTAAAGAACGGAAGACAGTGCTGCTGTGGTTCTACAAAAAAGTGTACTTGTGAAAGCCCACACAGAAAAAAGTAGACTGTTTTAAATGCACAGAAGAAAAATACACATAGGGACAATTGCTGACCTTGACACTAATTTAGTATATGGGTTTTTTCTGTGTGGGCTTTTCATGTGGGTCTTTTTCTGGTTACCTATCCATATAATTAAGGAGCTCTGGTAGCGTAGTGGTTACGAATCGGGCTGCAAACCGTAAGGTCAGCGGTTCGAAACTACCAGCCACTCCGCGGGAGAAAGATGAGGCTTTCTACTCCCGTAAAGATTTACACCCTCGGAAACCCTGCACAGGGTCGCTATGGGTCGGAACCGACTCGATGGCACTTAACAACAACAACAATCCATATAATTATACTGTCATTTAAGAAATGTAAGGTGAGCTGGTAGGGGACTCATATAGGTTAGATATATTTCACATATACACAGTCAGAATTTGGGATTTCCCCTATGAACCATGTAGTAAAGACTTTGGTTTGGGTAAATAAGGACCATTGTTTGAATGTTTTCTTAAATTGATTGCTTTGGTCCTGAAATAGCATAAGTAATTCTTTTTTAAAAAACTTTTTATGTTGTCATTTGATTTTGGTGGTGAAATACAGTGCCTCTTTGTATCAAGTAAAGGAATTGCAGTCAGGAGTAGGTTTGGAGTGACCATGGGTGTTCTAATGAGTTACATGTCTCTCAAAGTTTATTTTGCACCATTTTTATGACTTGACAGTTGAATGTTGGTTTCTTAAACTCAGTGGTGCATCAAAAAAAAACAACACAATGTGAGTTAATTGTGTTATTTAATATTCTTTTATCAGTTTTCTGTACTGATATACCAGAATCACTAAATTTTTATTGTTTAAATTTGAACATACTCTGATAACTGAAATAAAATGGGTGATAGGGATCATTTACCTGTTTAACCCATTTATTTCAGTCACCAAATCATTTAGAGTATTAATGATTTATGACCTCAGTTTTACTTTTATACTATTGATAAGATTAATATATGAAAGCTTAGAACAATGTCTAATATATACAAAGTTGCATAGTGTCTTTCATAAAAAGGCAGTGAGAGGGAAAGGCAGAAACAAGATAACAGGGTTGGTTAACCTGAAAATTGAATAGTTGATCCCTGAAAGTGAGATTTGGGCCTGCAGCCTATATATTTGGAGGAAGAACCTTCTAGAACACTAAAAGCTATTAGGGTAGAAGCATGTTTCTGTGTGTGGGATTATGAGTATAGAATGAAGCGGGGCACTCCAATTTTCCCCCCTAACAATTCGTTGTATACTCTTGAGTTGATTTTGACTTAAGTTGTTTTAGGTGCTGTTAAGGTGGTTCCATGACTCATAGCAACCCTATGTATGGTATAGCAATGAGATATTACCTGGTTCTGCACCATTCTCATAATCATTGCTGTTTGAGTTCGTTATTGCAACTACTGTCTATCTGGTTGAGTATATTCCTGTTTTTTGATGGCCACCTACTTTTTCCAAGCATGATGTCTTCCATGAACTGTTTCCTCTTAACAACTTGTTCAAAGTACATGAGATGGAAGTTTTGCCATCCTTGCTTCTTAAGAACTCTCTAGCTATACTCCTAAGGCAGATTTGGTCTTCTGCAGTCCATGATATATACAATATTCTTTGCCAACACCATAATTCAAATGCATTTCAACTCATTCCTACTGCCATTGAATCGATTGAGTTTCTGGGTGACTCTGTATAGAGTATGAACCTGCCTCATAGGGTTTTCTAGGGTGTGAACTTTACCGGAGTAGATTGCCAGGTCTTTTCTCCTGTGGAGTCTTTGAGTGGGTTTGAACTACTTATCTTTTAGTTTGCTGAGGTTGTTATGTGCCGTGGAGTTGGTTCCGACTTATAGTGACACTGTACAAGGTTTCGGAGCCTGTAAATCTTTGCGGGAAAAGAAAGCCTCATCTTTCTCCCATGAAACAGCTTGTAGTTTAGAACTGCTGACTGAGATTAGCAGCCCAATTCGTAACCACTAAGCTGTAGAATAGTAAATTTGTGGAAAGATAGGAAGCAAAAGCAAAAGTCCTCCTCATTACCTAAAGATAGCCACATCAAATACATACTCTTTTTCTATGCAATAAAAAGTGCACATAAACACATATTTGAATTGTATGTGCAGTTTTTGGGTTTGTGAAATAGGAAGAAGCTTTAGAACGTGGGTGGGAAATTTTTGTTACCTTTTAATTATATTTTTCCATGAACTTTTTGAAGCCTCATGTACAGAGGTGAGTAAAAAATTATTCTTACCCTGGCTGTAGAACATCATATTTCAATATAATCTTGCATTTCAAAATACTCTTTTGTCCATCTCTCAACAAGCTTCTTTCATATTCCTTACTAACAGTTTTAGACTGAGCCACAAATGCCCAGCTATCTTTGCTTCTTCATCAGAGGTGAATCTACTGCCACAAAGGACTGCTTTCAGGAGACCAAACATGTGGAAGTTAGATGTAACAAGATCAGGACTATAGGGAGAATACTTTAACACCTCAAAATGAAATTTTTGCATGTCAACAGTGTGGGCAGAGATGTTTGGTTGGGTGTGCATTGTCATGGACGATCACAACGCCCTTGGGTAGCAGTCCTGTGTGTTTAATCCCAAGTTTAGGCTTCAGCTCTTCAGTGAGCATCTCAATGTAATGAGCACTGTTGATTATTGAACCTTTTTCCTGATAGTGTTCCAGTACTGAACCTTGAAAATCCCGGAAAACTAAAAGCATCAATTCCATACTCTGCCGTTTACTCCAGGGTTAAGTTGATGAATCCGTGTCTCGTGGCCATTTAACAATTTTTTAAAAGAAACCTTCCTTTGAGTACCCATCCAAATTTTGTTTGTAGATGTCCAGACACTTCTCTTTCTGCTCTTCCATGAGTCGTTTCAGTACCCATCTTGCACATAATTTTCATAGGCAAAGCCAAGGTTGATTTGCAGATGATTTGCCGCATAAACCACTGTCACTCGTCTGTTTGATAGAATCATTTCACATACACGCTCAGTGCTGTCATGAGCTTGTGTGCTGTCATGAGCTGTGGACAGGGTCGGATATTTTAATATAACTGGAGTGCACATAATTTTTTGCTTAACCTCATATATAGAACTGTCCTTTTAGTATCTGTTTGTTTTTCTACTTATGTATCCAGTATTTGCCCCACTTTTATGAAATCAAGAAAAGATCGTATATGTAGTGTTTTTACTTGCTAGCAGTCTGCAGTTTGTTTTAGAATAAGTGTGTTAATGTGAAGGGAAGGAATGATCACCTCCACTAAAGAAGGTGTTTGTGGTGCTGGTTGGGGAATGGAGGAACTTTTCTTCATAAGATCACATGCAACTGGGTGGGGTGTTTTTTTTTTTTTGTTCTGTTTTTGTTTATGCTCTAAATGGGTCTCTTCATCTTGGTTTCACTCTTGTGAGATAATTGGGCATGTAGGAGTTTGTGGTCCTCTGAAAACAGAAGTTGAGTCCTAGTACAGTATGTTTGATACATTTAGTGTTACTTTAGTTAAGATGTAAATATGCTATTATATTTCATTGTTTTGAAGGCATTATTTTTTTCACTTTTTAATATCTCTGAAATTGGGATGCATCTTAAATTTGAACTTATCCTTCAGTTATAATGGCTGGCTTTTTTCTTATTGATTTGCTACTGTTTTATATTCTACTATTTGAAATCAGTGGTGTCACAGATCAGTGAAATGTGCTAATTGCTCATTCCCATTATGGCATGCTCTGATAAAATCCTTAAGCTTCACATCTTTCTTTGTCTGGTACTGAATTTTGATAACTGGGGAAACATCACAGTATCTTTTTTGTTCATAATTAAAACGAGTATTGTTGCTGTTTGTTGTTAAGTGCCGACGAGTTGCTTCTGACTTGTAGCAATCGTGTATAGGATTTCCTAGGCTTTAAATCTTGGAGGGAACAGAAAGCCTCATCTTTCTCCCTTGCAGTGCTTGGCAGGTTCCTACTGTGGACCTTGTGATTTGCAGTCCAGTACTTAACCATATGGAAACACATATATATTATATGCCAAGTACTGTTCTGAGTGTTTATATAAACTCATTTAATAATTATTACTCGAAAACTTGCTATTCCCCTGTCAGAGGTATAACTAACTAAAAATGTCAGGTTATTTTATTTATTGGATGCAATTGTTGGGTGCTGCAACAAATACTTTCAAATATTATTTAATCCCAACATTGACTTTAGGAGGTGATTGTTGTTGTTGAGTACCATAAGAGTTGGTTCTGACTCAGCAACCGTTAACGGGTAGAGAATGTCTGGCCCGCTAAATCATTGGGTCTGACCCTGCCAAGGCAACCGCAATTCCAGCCACCTCGTTGTTAAGGGCATTGTGTCACTTCTGACTTACAATGACCCTATATAGGGTGGCCATCACATTTGGTGGTTGTGTGTTGTGGAGTCGGTTCTGACTCATAGTAACCCTGCATAGGGTTTCCAAGGCTGTAAATCTATACAGGAGCAGAACACCTCACCTTTCTCCCACAGAACAGCTGGCAGTTTTGAACTGCTGACCTTGAGAGGATAGCAGCCCGACTTGTAACCACTACACTACCAGAGCTCTTTAGGAGTAAGTTCATTAAATGTTTGACCAAATATAATAGGATAATTTTTTAAGTTGGTAATTTTGTATGGCCTGTATCTTGTTACAAAGTTTGGCAGAAAAAAGGTTTCCCACCCCTGCTGTATAGGATTTCCCAAGCTTTAAATATTCCAGGGAGCAGAAAGCCTCATCTTTCTCTCAGCATAGAGGCTGTGGCAAGCTTGAACCATGAACCTGTGGTTTCACAGTCCGGTGCTTATCATATAGAGCTACTGTGCTCCATTGAGAGGTCATTAAAAGGAATTTTTACTTAACCTCATTTTGCAAATGAGGAAACTGAGAATCAGGTAAAGTTAACTTTCCCAGAGTTATTACAGATTATAAGTGGTAGAGTTTGGATTTGTTCCCTGATTTCAATGCCTTTGATCCATTCTAATCAATGTATATAATTTGAATTTTTTTCTGTTTTAAATTTGAGAATAGAGGGTATGAAGTCTGGTTTTACAGACTATTTTTATTTTATGAGTTTATAAAATTGGTTGCATTGTGTGTTTGAAGATGACAAAATAATTGATTTGTATTCTTTTGTATTTTAAGATGGTGATGGAATTTCCTGACAATGTGTTAAATCTTGATGGGCATCAGAATAATGGTACACAGCTAAAGCAGTTCATTCAGGTAATAGTTTTTAAATCAATATTTGAATTGGGTTGTGTGTGTACTTTAAAGAGTTGTAAGATTTAGTAATGTTTTGCCTGTTGTTACATGCTGTAAAATCTGTGCCAACTCATTGTAACCCTGTGTAGGGTGACTGCTGGGTTTGAACTGCTAACTTGGGCATAGCAGTCCAGTGCTTATATAGCACCATACCAGGACTCTTTGATTTACCTAGCTCTTAAAATATCAGTGAAATTGCTGAAGTAAATAAAATTCAATATCTGATACATGTACCTGTCATGTGAAAGAGATGAGTAGTGTTATGTTAACATTTAGGTCTATTATTGTTTTGTGCCCAGGGTAGCTATGGGTTGGAACCTACTTGGTGGCACTTAAAACAATGCCAACCAAGGAGCTCTGGTGGTGCTGTGGGTTAGGCGTTGGGCTGCTAACCACAAGATCCATAGTTCAAACACACCAGCTGTTCTGAGGGAGAAAGATGAAGTTGGCTGCTCCCTAAAGATTTACAGATTTGGGAATCTTATATATGGTAACTGTGAGATGGCACTTAACTCTGAGGGATGACTGGTGGGTTTGAACCGCCGACCTTAAGGTTACCAGTCCAGTACTTATCCTACTACTCTACACCATGACTTATTTACATGTCTGTCAGACTCTATTTTCACCAGGTCATCTTTCCTTTTTTTTTAAAAAAAGGGTGTCTTAGATATCTAGGGCTGTTGTAACAGAAATAACACGAGTAGTTTTAACAAATCAAATTAATTTCTCACAGTTTAGGAGGCAGGGAGTCTTTAATTCTGGACAGTGTGCTCAGAGAAGGCTTTTTCTCTCTCTCTGTCGCTTTGGGGATGGGCCTGTTTATTGGTTCCTTTGTGATCTTCATGTGGCATGGTATCTACCTTCCCCCATCTCTGCTTCTTTTCTGCCTTGCTTAATCTCCTTGTAAGTCTCAAAAAGAGATTGACTCAAAAGTATACCTTGCACCAATACTGTCCCTTTAACATACCAAAAAAACCCCATTCCCAAATGGGATTTTAACCAGTCACTTTGAATACTAAGGTGCATCTGACCCAAGCCTGGTCTTTTCAATGCATGTGAAAGCTGGGTGACTGAATAAGGAAGACTGAAGAATTGATGTCTTTGAATTATGGTAGTGAATTATACCATGGACTACCTGGAGAATGAGCAAATCTGTCTTAGAAGTATAGCTAGAATGCTCCGTAGAAGCTTTGGACCTCATGAAAAGGAGGGACCAGTCCCTGGAGCAGAACATCATGCTTGGTAAAGTAGAGGGTCAGCAAAAAAGAGGAAGACTGTCAAGGAAAGGGCTGACACAGTGTCTGCACTAATACACTCAAATATAGCAATGATTGTCAATGCTGCAGGACTAGGGAGTGCTTTGTTCTGTTGTGCATAAGGTTACTGAGTCAGCACCAACTCAGTAGTGCCTAATAACAGTAACATTAAAAAACAAAACAAACCCAACCCCATTGCCATCCAGTCAGTTACTAACTCGGCCACCCTAGAGGACAGTTAAACTGCCCCATGGGGTTTCCAGGGTTGTAATCTTTGTGGGAACAGATTGCCACATCTTTTTCCCTTGGAGCAGGTGGTGGGTTTGAAGTACCACCCCTGTGGTTAACACTCCAGTACTTATTCTGCTGGGCCACAGCAGGACTTCAAGCAGACCAGAGGTACAGGGGTTAGGATTTAAAACACAAATTCTTAAGGGATATGATTCAATCCATAATATAGGGAATGTAACTTTTCATTAAAAACTTGTTGGTTTTCTTCTCTAATAACTTTTCACTCAAGTAAGAATAGTCTTGTATTATGGACTTACCTGAGTTTTTAGTTCATGAGCCATAGGGTAGTTTACAAGCATTTTGTATACAATCAAGATAATGAAGCATGAATTGTTAGTTTATTGTAAAAGAGCATTTCTTGTCTATATGGAATCAAAGTAATAGATCCTAGAGAAGATGGCAAAGCACATGTAGGTCTCCAAGGATGGGGCTCATAGACAAGGTCCTTCTACAGAGCTCACAGAGAAATCCTTCCCCTTGAAAACCTGTGCTATTAATTTGGATTGATAGCCTCCTAAACTGAGAGAATAAATTTCTGTTTAAGCCATCCATTTGTGGTATTTCTATTACAGCAGCACTAAATAATAAAAGACAGTGGTAAATATGAGAAATGCTTCTTGGGACTTAACTTACAGTCCCATCTCTTTTTGTTAAATCTGGAGGTATTATTTGTGGTGCCCCTATAACTCCATCCAGGTAAGAGTGACTTCACTTTTGCCTGTTCATCTTTAGCTGTGGGTCTTCTTCATTTTTCTACCTTGTCATAATCGACAGTTAGCATTCACATGTACTAGCATGCTAGTGGAGTGCAGGTAACACTGTAGGGATCAGCACTGGGCTGCTCACAATAAGGTCAGCAGTTCAGACCCACCAGCTGGTCCTCGGGATAGATAGGAGGTTTATGCTCTTGTAAAGACTTACAGCCTTGGACACCATATACAGGTGGTTGTGAGTCAGAGCTGATTTGATGGCACCTAACAACGGCAGCAGCTTGTTACTCACTATAAGCTTCTGCATGGGTAAGATAGCTCTTGTTTTCTTCTCTTAATCAGTAACATTCCTGTCCATATCCCTAGGTTGAGATTTGTTGCTCTACATGATCACCATTCTAACTTGATTCCTATAGCTAAGCATAGTGTGTTGCTAAATGGGAAGAAGACTTGGGAAAGCTATATTGTCTGTATTATTTTTTCTTTTGTTTTTTTATTGTGAGTACTAGGCTAACTAAACAAGCCCTACATTTCCTGATGCAGGCTGCTTTTTACTATACTTGGGACATAGAATGCTGAGGCCTGGCATCCTAAGCAGAATTTCTTATACCCTAGGTTCTAGAACAAGGGAATTTGTGGAGCAAACTCAATACAGCAAGACTAGTCCGCCTTTTTGACTCAGATTGCTGACACACAGTGAGCCCTGCCTAGGTTGTACTTACTATACTACCAGAAATGGTAGTGAAAGAATAATTCTGTGTCTTTCTTTCTTAAGAAGTCTTCATTTTTTCCCCCTCTTTCTTTCAGCGACACAGTATGCTTAAGCAACAAGATCTCAGTATTGCCATGGTGGTGACATCACGTGAAGTCTTGAGTGCACTTTCTCAGCTTGTCCCATGTGTTGGTTGTCGCCGCAGTGTGGAACGCCTCTTTTCTCAGCTTGTAGAGTCTGGAAATCCTGCCCTTGAGCCCCTGACAGTAGGACCCAAGGGGGTTTTGTCTGTAACTCGAAGCTGTATGACTGATGCTAAAAAGCTTTATACATTATTTTATGTGCATGGGTAAGTATAATCTGTTAGGAAAAAGTGGGTTTGTTCAATTTTTAAACAGCTTGGTGTTCACTTTTTCTAAATTTGGTTAAGAAAAGAATAGGAAATATTTAATTCAGCAATTTTACTGAATAGCTTGTATGTGCCAACCCACTGGGCCATTGCCATTTATTTGATTCTGATTCCTAGTGACCATGTGTAGGGTTTTTGAGATGTAAATCTTGGTGGGAACAGACAACCTCATCTTTTTCCTGCCGAGTGGTTGGTGGGTTTGAAGCGCCAGCCTTGGTGTTAGCAGCCCAGTGCCTAACTCACAGTGCCGCCAGGTGTCCAGTTTCTGCTCTTATGTGGAAAGAAACATTATTAAGTCAATATAATTTGTCAGGTATGATAAGTAACAAAGAAAAAGCACAGAGTAAGATATGCATAGAATTACTCTGAAGATGTCTGATAAAATGACATTGGAACATAGACATGTATAAAGTGGTTAAAGCAGATCATGTAGATCTCTGGGAAAAGCAGAGGGAAATAACAGGTAACAAGTTCATGTGGTAGAGTGACTGAAAAACACCAAGGGCGCCATGTGGCAGGAACAGAATGGATGGATGGAGTATTAATAAAAGGTCAAGTCAGAAGTATAATCAAGTGCCCTGTAGGTCATCCTGAGGTTTTTGGATTTATAAGTGCAATGGGAAGCTTTGAGACTTTTGTGCAGCATAGTGACATGGCCTGACTTGATGAATAAAGTCTCCCCTTCTGTTAGAAGTAAAAGAGGAGTTTTGTTTCTAAATTGCAGTTGGGCTGTGTATAGTGAAATTGCTGAGTGCTTCAAAGTTTAATAAAAGAGAAGGGATTTTCACATATGAGAAGTTTAAGGAAATAGTAACTATTAGTTATACATTAGTAACCATTCCATCAGTTAATCTACAAATGTCCTGGAGCCAGTCTCTGCAAATATTTTGTGAAAATAGTCCCCCTTATCTTACAAGGACAGGGACAGCTTGTGCTAAAGCATTCTTTCCGAGTATAGCCATGGTTTTGCCCCCCACTCCTCATTCCTCAGAGACAGGGCAGATTATCCCTAATATATTACTGTGAGTTTGGCCTGAAAAGGATCCCTTTTATTTTAGGTGTGCTTGGACATTCCCTTCTTTTGATCTTGCCTACACTAGGGGGCACTGATCATGTCACCCATAATAGAGTCACTTTTCTTGTGCACAGACTTTTATTTATCTTATCATTAAAAAAATGTTGGGCTGTTTTACTGGGGCTAAGTCTCTCTTTATTATACCTATATTTTTGCTTAGCAGGTAGGGTCCTATCTGAAAACTATCAGACATATTTAATAAGGCATTTGACTACTACAACAAATAATAATATGGAAAGAATCCAGTTTGCAGTATTGAGCACAGCCAAGAACTAGTACTACTATTGTGCAACCTGCCAAAGATGTCTATAAAGGGGAAATTGGACATAGATGGTATTGAGAGACTATTTTTCCTTGTGTAGAAAGGGGATAGTTATATTTAATGGTATAAATCAGTTTTCTGGTACAGTTATTACAAATGGATAATCGTCTTGACTCTAAGTTTTCTGAACTCTAAAGATGGACATAGATTCTTTTAGTTCTATTCTTATAATTTTTATATTGTGTAAATGAACATCTTGTCCAAAATTTAGGGAGTTCTGGATGAAAAACCAAAAATCATTTCAACAGTTGGAATCAGAAGAGTCTTACCTAGCTTCAGAGCATTTCTTTGTTCTGATTTGGGTTGGATTTAAAAATGATACTTAAAGGTGAGCCAGTAATCCAGAGGGATATAGCCAAAGTGTCACACATATTCCACATTTGAAGGTGAGACGGAAATTAATGATAGCGTTAGGTGTGTGAGGCAGCAACTCAAAAGGGATTGCCAAAGGGTGTGAATTTTCATGTCTAGGTCAGAGAGGGTGATGACAAATCCAACATTCATACAGATTGCCAATGCTGGCTCCTGATTGGGCCAGCTTATTAAATGTGTTTTCTATTCAAGCATTAGAAGGAATTATTCAAGAATGAAGTATAAAACTTGACGTTCCATTATGAACAAACTACTACGGAAGGAAGTCCAAAGTAACAAAGTACAATGAATAACATAGCTACAATGATAAAGTCCAAGGATTTCAGCAGTCTGCATGGAGTTTTGTCCATGGGATGAGCTGTCTCCTGGTCATTAAGGGCATTTAAAAATGTTTCTGCTGTCTGACCAAGGTGTGGAAATTTATGTAAAAGGGGAAGGTAATAATTTGGCATCTAGAGTCTGTAATGTATGAACATACTTCTCTAAAGATGTGTAGGAATCAAGAAGAATTAAAATTTGTCCATATTTAGGCATAGCAGAATGCGAACATACTTGAGATATTTCATTTTCTGAGGTAGAATCTGAGTTCTGATTTACATATTAATTAAATATTCCAATTTTAGCTTAGATTTATAGATTGCTGTCTTCTCATTGTGATCCCACCATTTCATGACTCTTTAAAATTGTATTAACTCTTTCCTTTAGCTGTATTTCACCTTTGCATATACATAGATTTTTGTAGTTATCTGGTCTTTGAACTCCTTATATAGTTCTTTATTTTAAATCTCATTTTTGTCTTTTCTTTCATTCATCTCTTAACATTTCATTGTTTCTTTTCAAATTAATTGTTGGCAGTTTTTGTAAACTAAGACAGGTAATGCTCACTTCCCCTCCAGCATTCTATAACTTCAGACAAAACTACTCTCTCTCTGCCTCTTTTAAAATAAAAAAAATTACCAGTTATTTTACCTTCTTGCCCTTCAGGACATGCTAAAATTTACAACTTTGTTCTTATAGTGGTTGTTCCAAAGTTGTCAGGAGTTTGTCATGGGTCATTGAGAGAGAATACTTGAGTTATTTAACCAAAGATATTTAAGTCAAAAACCTTAGCTTTTTCTAAACTTTTGTCACTTGGTTTTCAACTCAGAAATTTATTCTGAACCCTTGTCTTTGACGTAGATTGTACAAAGAATAAAATTAACTTTTAAACCTAGTTGTTGTTAAGTACCGTTGAGTTGATTCCGACTCATAGTCACCCTCTTATCAAGTTTCCGAGGAGCAGCTGGTGAGTTTGAACTGCCAACCTTGTGGTCAAATGCTTATTCTACTGTGCAACACCTTTTTAATGGTAGAAATTCTGTTCTTCGCTATTTGACATTAAAGCTCTTCAAAAAATTTTTCATAAATTTGCCTCAAATTTTTAGCTATGGTTCATAAGAATTTTGACTATATCACATAAATTCCCTTTTAATTTTTAAATTTCAGTCTCTTAGGTATAACCCTTTAAATGACAAAAATGAACTTATTACCATACCTAAACAATACTAGGGAGCTTCAAAAAGTTTGTTAAAATGGTATTAAACGATAATGAAATTTATCCACAAACTTTTTGAAGCCTATCTACCTAGTTTAATGTTGGTGAAACACCTATTTTCTGACAGCATATGTCATCGTTGTTATGTGGTGTGGTGTCAGGTTGGTACTGACTCATAGCCGCCCTCTGTAGGATTTCCGAAAAGTGACTGGTGAGTTTGAACCCCCAACCTTGCAGTTAGCAGTGTAGTACTTTTCCTATAGGGCCACACCAGGATTCTAGACAGCATATATTATATAAATGTCTAATTAAAAGGAAAAAAAAAACACACAAAAATGGGTGAGTCTAAGATTAAATCAAAAAAATAAAAATTTTGAATAGAAATAATAGACTATTTAAACAAAATTTACTTCCAACTTTTATGTTTTGTAATACACAGATTTAAATCTCTTAAGATTTTTATGTAGTTTACTGATACCAAACTGAATGAATAGATATTAATTATAATTGAAGTTTGTATGCTCTTAAACTTTTGTGCTGTGCATCTGCACAAAGTTGACAGATCCCTCAGTCCTTTGTGGAGCCAGGCTGCCACCATTTCTAGTGTAAGCAGCACTGATCTAGCTCAGTTGTCTTGTAACGAGGTGGGCAACTACATTTGTACTCAGTTATCTTGGCAGGGACAATTATTAACATAGTCTAGAAGGATGTCTTCAGGGCTTTTAACACAAGCCTGTCTTGCATACTTTATAGGATCCTTTGTTGTTACTAAGTGACATCAAGTCGGTTTCCAATTTCAGCAATCCTGTATTTAGGGTTTCTGAGGAGCAGCTGGTTGATTTGAACTGCCAACCTTTTGATTCTCAGTCCAGTACTTACCCTACAGAGCCATACCAGAAGTCCTTCAAAGGAGCAGTTTAGGACAAATCATTACTTTTTAAAGTCTTGCTAATACCAATTAGTAGATACAATTTTTTTTTTCCTTCAGTGTACTTTTCAGTTACACTGATTAATATCAAAATTTCTCAGAGTAGCTACTACAAGCTCAGGCACAAGAGTCAGCTTTTTTTAGAAAATGAAGATTTTAGACAACTCCATGGAACGCATCACCATGACATTCTCCTTGATATAAGACAGGAATTTAGAACACTCTAGATTAGAGGCATGCTCTCAGCACAAAATGAAAGGAAAATGTATAAACTCACTGGTATGTGAGTCCAGCTCAAAAATGAGGCAGTCCTTGGGTCATAAAGGAGATCTGTTCTTTTGTCTTTAAGAATTTGTAGTAAGTCAGACCAGGTGCCTATAGTTCCTATTTAGCCTTACTTTTGTGCAAGAAAAGGCCTCTTCAATGATTTCAAAGCTGCACAAGGAGCATTATGATGAATATGATTGTGATGAAGAGTTTGTTACAAGTAGGGGTTGATTTGGTTGTTCAAAGTGAAGGAAAATTTACTTAGCATTTAAGTGCAGGTAGGAGCTGTTCCTAAGTTGGATGGTCATAACTAGGGACTGCCTGTACTACACGAGACAAACATGGGCAGCTCAGTTTCTTAAAGTGTATATAGCAATTCTTGTATGAGAGCTAAATTAAATTAACTTGTTCTGTAGAGTTGGTTCCAACTCATAGTGACCCTGTATATGGTTTCTGAGGAGCCACTGGTAGATTTGAACTACTGACCATGCAGTTAGCAGTCCACTGCTTATCCTATAGCACCACACCAGGACATTCTTTATGAGAACACTGGTTTTGTCTCACTCCCTCAAAGATGCAGCAGATTAACCTGAACCGGTTAACTGTGAATTTGGCCCAAACATCTGTCATATTTTTACGTTTGCTTATTTGACAGTTGTGTTTAGGATACTGTAGGAAGCGAGAGCAGGACAGGTTGGAAGCAGAGAAAGAAACGCTATTTAATAATACAGATAAGATAGTGGTAACTTGGAACAGGATGGTAGCCATGTGGGTGTGAAATAGGTTCTAGACCTATTTTGAGGCATAAACCATTATAAGGCTTGTTGATAGGTTGGATGTAAAGAAAGGCATTTAGGGTGATTTACAGATTTGGGTCCCAGAGAACAGGACATATGGTTTCCATTTACTGAGAAGGATAAGACTGCAGTTTTGAGGGAAGGATCAAGAACTCACTTTTGGACATTTTAAGTTTGAAATATCAGTTGGACATCCAAGTACAATTCAGAGAGGTCTGCCTTGAATATATAAACTTGTATCATCATCAGCCTACATATGGTGTTTTACAGCCATGAGTAGAAAGATGGAGTATAAACAGGAAAAGAAGCGATCTGAAGACTGAACAGTGATTTTTCCTATTTAGAGGTAGTGGTAGTGATTTTGTATTTTATTCTGCTTGAGAGAAACAGCTTTGAAAAGTTCTTGAACAGAAATGTAACAATCTGGCTTGAGTTGTGAAAGAATCATTTTAGCTGTTCGGTACAACCTGGACTACAAAGGGTAAAGGTAGAGTTTATTGGTTAGATGTATAATATGGTTAATAGTGGTACATATTCTATCTTTGCATAAACTTTCCGTCTTTGATTTCCCATCAGGATATTGTATGTATTTAATAATTGAACAAAAGAAAATGGTGTTGAGTCTGGTAATGTTGTTGTACGGTGGCATTGAGTCGGTACCGACTCATAGCGACCTTTTGCACAGTAGAACCAAACACTGCCCAATCCTGGGCCAACCTCACTACTGTTGTCACGCTTGAGTCCATTGATGCTGCCACTTGGCTAATCCATCTTCCTCTTTTTCTCTGACCCTCTACCTTACCAAACATGATATCCTTTTCCAGCGACTGGTCACTCCTGACAATATGTCCGAATTATGAGAGACACAGTTTGGCCATCTTGACCTCCAAGGAGCACTCTGGCTGCACTTCTTCCAAAATGGATTTATTGGTTCTTTTGGCAGTCCATGGCACTTTCAATATTCTCCTCCAACACCATAACTCAAAAGCATCAATTCTTCTACAGTCTTCCTTAATCACTGTCCAGCTTTCACATGCATATGAGGTTACTGAAAATACCACGGCTTGGGTCAGGCACACCTTAGTCCTCAAGCTGACATCCTTGCTCTTCAACACTTTTAAAAGGTCTTGTGCAGCATTTTTGTCTAATGCAATATATCATTTGATTTCTTGACTGCTGTTTCCTTGAGTGTTTATAATTGATCCAAGAAAAATGAAGTCCTTGACAACTTCAGTCTTTTCTCCATTGATAAAAATGTTGTTTATTGGTCCAGTGGTTTTGTTTTCTATTCATTGAGATGTAATCCATACTGAAGACTGTGCTCTTGGATCTTCAACAGTAAATATTTTAAGTCCTTTTCACTTTCAGCAAGCAAGGTTGTATCATTTTGCATATTGCAAGTTGTTAATGAGTCTGGTTATAGTAATAGAATATTTGAGCGCCCAGCATACTGTCAGACACAGTGGTAATACTGGGGGCTGAGCAAGGCAGATGTGGTCTATGGGAAAGAGTACATTGAATAGGACACATCTTTGTGACATTTTTGACAGGCTAGGGATGGAGTAGAAAGACAAATATAAAGACTTTGGGGTTAGAATTTCTGTGATACATTTTTAAGGTAGGTGATTTATTTATGATACTTTAGACGTCTCATAAAGGTAGAAAAGGTTGAGATTAAAAAAAAATGCTAACGAAAGATAAATATGAATCAAAACTTTGAATGGTTTATTTTAACTAGGTCCAAACTAAATGACATGATAGATGCTATTCCAAAAAGCAAGAAGAACAAGAGATGTCAGTTGCACTCCTTAGATACACACAAACCAAAACCTTTGGGGTAAGTAGAGCTTTGTTAAGATTATAATTGTTAATTATATTTAATGAAAAGAAAAGTTTTGTTATAATTTATGACATAGTTCAAATAAGTATGTCTCTTGATTCTATAGGACTTTTTGCAGTGAAATATATAGGAAGGAGGTTGAGATCTGGAAATTAATATAGTTAATAGCTTGTTTTTCAAAGCGGTAATATTTTATCTATGTTAGTAGTCATATAAATGATTTTTCTTTTTCTCTCACTAATAATTTTTCAAGGTTTTTTTTTTTTTTTTCTTAAGTCTTGAATTAGTTATGACACTGTGGTTATGGAACGAATTTGCAGTCTTCTTGGGTAGGTTCTACAGTGTTCAGGGCTGCTGCTGCCCCACCATCCAGCGTACTCTCACTGGTTTTTCCTATCACATTTTTGGGGAAGAAGGGTGGTAAGGAGAAGTTATTGAAACTTGAAGGGAACAGAAAAGACTTCTGTTTTTGAGAGGACAGGATGACATAAAGCTTATTTTGGAGTAATTTTAAGTTAACTAAAAATATTAATGTCATTAACAAGCATCATTGCTATATAGACATTTTCCTCTTTGATTGAAAAAAAATAGACCTGGTGACCAGGTGGTAGTATATTAATAATATCTGTTAAAGTCCCCCCCACCTCCATACTTAGGAGTAAAAATTTTACAAATGATAAAAACTGTCAGGCGCATAGAAAAGTAGAATAGAAAGGAATTCCCATGTACCTTCATACAGATTCAGTAGTTACCAAGATTTGCTATTTTTGTTTCACTTATTTACCTTTTTCTTTGTTAAAAAGTATTTTAAAGTAGTTCCAGACTTCATGTAATTTTATGCTTACATACTCAAGTCCCTTTTATATGGACATTTTCTTTCGTAACTACAGTGTCCTTGTAACAACTAGCAAAATTAACTATTAATGGTCTGATACCCAGTTCATACTCAGATTTCTTCAGTTGTTTCTAAAAATGCCTTTTTACAGTTCTTTTCAATCAGGATCCAAACAAGAACCACAGTTTAATGACATCTGACTGTGACAGAACTTTGAACCCAGTAGTGGGCTGCACAACCTAAAATGGTTATCTAAGGCTAGCCAGAGAATTCCTGACTAAGGAAAGCAGAATTCACTCTGATTTTCTTACTAGACAATGACTAGTTGGCTGAAACCACAGAGTAATGAGTAGTATGATATGACATTTAGCCCTAAAAATCTTGCCTTCTGATTAATTTGACTTTTTTTGTTATGCATCTACTTTATTGAGTAACTAAAAAGTAATAGATACCCCAGCACCTTACATGTCTGCTCATTGCTGCCTTCCATCAAAGACTGTCATTCCACATTTACTTTGAATTCCGTTTTCTTTCTTCTTATTGACTTTTCCAGATATCTGTTTTTATTAAATTAACATACACTTAGGGTTTCCTATCTGTCAGCTTAAAAACAAAAACAAGCCTCCATTGATTTTTCACATCCCCCTCCAACTTCAGCCCCACTAGAAATGTTTAGAAAGTTGCTTGCTGATATGGAGTCGGTATGAATGGCATTGACATGATCTTAGGTGGTCTTGCCTGAGGTCTTTTCAATTACTCCCACATGCTTTATGGATTTCAGCCAAGATTACCTCTCTTCCATCGCTAGTATATGTTTCCACTGTTGATCCAATTCCCTTTTTTTGTTTAGACTAATCTCCAAGGAACATAGAACACTAATAAATAGCAACAACAATCCAGATCAGCCTGAGAGTATTTCCATATTCTTGCAAGTAAATCCAAGTTAATGTCTGTTGGGAAGTACGTTTGAGATCCAAAAGAAAGTTGCAGGCTGGAGTTGTAGGCCCTATAGCTGAAAAATAATGGATCATGCTTTTTAAAGTTACCTAGGGGAATAGAAAGGAGCTCTGGTAGTGTAGTGGTTACGAGTCGGGCTGCGAACCGCAAGGTCAACAGTTCGAAACTACCATCTGTTCCGTGGGAGAAAGATAAAGTTTTTCTGCTCCCGTAAAGATTTACAGCCTCAGAAACCCTGTACAGGGTTGCTATGAGTCGAAACCGACTCCACAGCACATAACAACAACAGGAGAGTAGAGGAAGAGGAATTCAAGTTAATGGTGGAGAAGAAGCCAATAAAGAAATTTGACAGTGGCCAGAGAGGTGGGCAGAAACCAAGGGAAGAATGTTTCAAGGAGGACTGGTCAGCTGTGTTGGATGCTGCTGAGTCATCAAGGACCCAGAAGTGTTCCTTGACTTAGCAGCACTGATAAGTAAATGGTGAACAGATCGCTAGTGGTTGAATGAAAGTAGAATCCAGATTGGAATGGATGGAAATGTGAACGCATTGTAAGGTTACAGTGGGTTCAACCCTGAGTGGAAAGTGAAAGTGGAATGACCACTTTTTTCCAGGACCTTGATCTTGTTGAAGTCAGGGAGTGATAGAAGACATAAGATTTAGAGAAATTAGATAAAATCCTTATTTGAACTATAGAATTTTTTTATGCTTAAAGATTTTTTTTTTTTTTAAAGAAAAATGCTTGCCCATTCTGAAGAAAATATTATACCAGCTCATTCTTCCTTTCATGAATCTTTTCCTCAATTATGAGAACTTGAATTTGAGAGTTATTCAATTCTAGGAAATTAAGGGTCATTGAAGCATAATTAGAAAAAATATATGGGAATAGAGAGTAGAAGGATATAACATGGACGGCAGAGCAGTAATTGAGGTTTTTCTGATAAAATATGAGAGCTGAACTATGGCCCAAACTCTTGTGAAGGGGAAGTGGGTTGAAGTAGGGGAGTCTGAACTGTACATGTGGCCGTACATATTGGGCAGGAGTTGAGAAATGACCTTTTAGCCACATAGGTTAAGTAAAGATTCAGAGGTTTTCTTATCTCGGGGAAGGGAGAAAAAAGTTTTTCTTCCAAAGTAATGAATTTCTAGGACTGTAGTAAGACCTGCAGAAGAAAAGGCAGGAGCCAGTTGTTAAAAAGATCATGGTAAATCAGGAAGATAATCATTGAATGAAATACAGACATTACTCTTGGAATGCACATCTGTAACAAAGCAAAGTGTATGACTAGCGTCACATTGAAACCTGGTGGAGGAGGCGGAGTCTGGGAAGTTTTAATAAGTTTTAAAAAGTTATATAGTACTCATTACTAATTTAGGCTGTGTTAAGTGTTCATCTTAGTATTCTTTATTTTAGAAAGTGTAGAAATGTATTTACTATAATTATATTAACCTGCGACCTCCCCAGCTTCTTGCAGATGTGAAGGTAGATAATGATTTATGTTACCGTGAGGCTAGCTATAAAAAAAAAAAAATTTTTAAAAAGTATTGAGTAGATAAAAATTGTTAAGAGATACCAATTTGTGGAAGTTTGATCCCATGTTTGTAGGTAAAAATATTTCTTTTAGTCTTTTTGACGTTAACCATTCCAAGTAGATTTGCTCATAAAATGCTTATTAGTATATTAACCAATTACTATCTTCATAAATGTAAATGTTGTTGAATTGTATTGGTTAAACTTCATAGTCAAGCAGAAATTTTTATATAAAGGTGTGAGCACATGTTTAATATTTTAATACAGTTAAAGTGAATATATAATTATTATATACAAATTATTATATACAAACTTACCCTACTAATATCTTAATGTATTAAAGAGTTCGTGATTTTAACTTAGATGATAGAAATGATTCCTTCAGATTACCTCAGTGTCACTAAGCTTTGTACTATACTGTATGTACTACAGTGAAGGGAGCAGTAGCAGTGTCAGTTCAGAGAAGTTAAGTACAGATAAGAGAAGTAGTGAAGACCACAGGAAGGACAGCAAGTGTAGGATCATTTTCCATTATGGACCTTTCCAGGGAACAGCCAGGTAAAATCAAGCAATCCTTTACTTGCTATTATTTATTTATTTTTGGTAAATGTTTAACCCTTATTCATTTCTCCTTTTCACGGATATTTGTTTCTTTCTGCAGAGGTTGTTGGATGGACGTATGGGAACTAATGTCCCAGGAATGCAGGGATGAAGTAGTTTTAATTGACTCTAGTTGTCTTTTAGAAACACTAGAAACCTACCTGCGAAAACACAGGTAAGTCTGAAGGTTATACAATGTGTAGTGTAAAAGGTGCCTTAGCTGTCAGTTATCTATACTGGCCTGTCAGTGACTCCCTTCATATAATAATAATCCAGCTTCATATAATAATAATCCAGTTTGCCCATTAATCCATGCTTAATGTCAGGGTGTAGGCTGTTTCTTTACAAGCTTTCAGTGTTAACCCGTATATTGAGCCAGCATCTCCTTTTTTTGTAGTTTTTACCTATTGACTCCATACCACCCTTTCAGGCAACACAAGCTGACTTAATAGAATGTACTTAATCACTTTGGAAGCTGTAGTAGTCTTTACTCTTATGGTAGAATTATTTTATGATGGCATTTTCAAAATTAGAGTTAAATTATCAACTTTCCATTTGATAATAGCTTCAGTGATGTATCTTATAACTGTATTTCAAAACCTAATAGTAGAGTTGAACTATCTGTGCTTCATGTACTACACAAGTAATTTCAGATTTTTCTTTTTAGAATACTACTTTTACAAAGGAATTTACTAAGTTTGTCATAGGGAGGGGAGCGTGCAGTAAGAAAGGAAACTGGTAAGGGAGCTGTCTAGACATGTTATTCTTGGGGGAGTTCTATTTTAATATAAATTAGTCAAATGTTGGGTTTGTGGTTGTCTGTTCTTTGACCTCAGGTTCGATAATACACTACTAATGATTCACCTATAAAGCACTTAGGAGAATGATAAAAACTGACATTATTAAGATTTATGTTTACTTTATATGATAGTGAACTAACTAATGACTTAACCTACATATGTAAGTTTATTAAATACCTTTATTCAATTATAAACTTTGTTGTTCATTTGACTTTTTTTTTGGTTTTACCCAAGAGAGTAGAGAAAGTGCCAATTGGAATTTATGGGTGACTATTATGGAGTCCTGCGAGCTCTGGTAGCGTAGTGGTTACGACTTGGGCTGTGAACCGCAAGGTCAGCAGTTCGAAACTACCAGCTGCTCCGCGGGAGAAAGATGAGGCTTTCTACTCCCGTAAAGATTTACACCCTCGGAAACCCTGTACAGGGTCGCTATGAGTCGGTTCCGACTCCACGGCACATAACAACAACAACAACAATTATGGAGTCCTGGTGTGGCTCACTGTGGATTAATGTGCTTTACTGGTGTCGCTTTTAACTGCAAGGGGGTGGGTCAAGCTAACCAGCTGCTCCTTGGAAACCCTATACAGGGTCGCCATGGGTCGGATCTGACTCAACAGTGCTTAACAACAACATCATATAGGAATGAAACATATAGTAAGAGGGGGCATTCTACTATAGATTCCTTCCTCCTCCCATATGACTTGATTCTTATATTCTAGTCTATATGGTATAACCCTGCTATGGCTCTGTAGGATAATCACTGGATCTTTTAACCAAAAGGTTGAGTGTTTAAATTCACCACCTGCTCTTTGGAAACCCTATTCAGGGTCTAGAGGAGTCAGAACTGACTTGATGGCATTTAATAATAGCAGAATAACAACAGCAGTATTTTTTACATTTAAATACGTTGTGGAGATTAATGATACACAGTTATACTTAGAACCATAATGTATATAGTGAAGTACTTAATATGTTTGTTACTGTTACTAGTATTGAATTGTTCATTAGTTTTAAGGAATAGTTCCTAAGTATTAATCCAAGAAAGGATCCCATAGACTCAAAGATATCTGGGATAAAGTAGTAAATCCTTAGAAATGAAGTATTAAGAAACTGTGTAAAACTACTTTCTTTAAAACAAATAAGAAAGCTTAGTTTTTGTGGTAGGTTACTGTTGCAAAGGGAAAAAAAAAATCCCTTTTCTTTTGCCTTTCACATAATATTTTAAAATTGCTGTTTACTAATGTTCTAATAGTTGTATAATTAAACATATATTATTCTGGTTTTAAAGTAGTAAAACGGGAAAAATAGCTCAAGTTTTACTGGTTCAAAAAATAAATTTATAAACATTTACTTGACCTAAAAATGTGCTAATGTATTTGTAATTATTTCTGTTTCCAACTTTAAGGCCTTGGATGAAGCATAATAATTAAATACTACTTAGCATTGTTGTCTCTTTTACTAGGTGGGTCAGATAGAATAATCCTCTATTCCAACATAAGGTTATTTCAAGAATTACAGTTACCTAGGGGTGGGCTTGAAAGATGTGTAGCAAACTAATGCATGACATTATAATAAATATTAAGAAGTACAGATGAGGAATAATAAAATACAACAAGTCGAACTCTAGTTACAGGAGCTGTAGACGGCTTCTTTAAGGGTGGGCACTATTTAGGTGAAGGATGTGAAGAGGAGTGAGAATAAGGCAGAGGAAAGAAATGAAGTAGGGGCACATTAGCTGTATTCAAAGAAGCCGCCATTGTACACATAGTGTGTGTATGGGGGCAGGGTGGAGTGGAGAGAAGCATGAGGAAAAGGGTGAGTTGAGAATTAAGACTGGCAATAGTAAGAAGTCATTGAATGCCTTGTTTTAAGGAGTGTGAACTTCATCCATAGATAGTGGGGAGATACTGAGCTGATAGTGAGATAGTCAGCTGTGTTGTAGTAAAATTATTTTGGTATAAGAGACTTAATAGTGCTAGGAAGAGTGGAAACAGGGAAGTCAGGTAAGTTTTTTTTCATTTTTGTTTTTTAAAATAGTCTAAATAACTTCAACCAGGGCAAAGGGAATTGAAAAGAAGTGCCCTATAAGAGATGTATGAAAGACAAAAAGTTAATACCAATTGACATCTCTCCACCTCCACCCCCTGTCCCCATATCCCCTGAAAAAAAGGAGCTCTAGGGAGAAGTTAAAATTGACTGAGGTTTTCAGCTGGAGTGACTCAGTGAATGATAATGTCCTTAACGGGGATTGAAAGGGAACCTAGGAAGAGAACTATGTTGCACGTGGTTTTGGACATGTGAGTTGTCCCACCATTTGTCAACATGGGTCTGGCTGCCTGAGAAGAGCAGAGTTTTGAATTGAGGAGCTGTGCATTTAAAGTCATCTTCATAGACATATTGGCTAGAACCCTGGGAGTAGATGACTCTATCTTTGTCTACAGCTCCAGGAAGATGAATTTAGGTCAGATAGATGGAAATTTTCTTACTTAGCCCATTTCTCAGCTAGTCATTCTTTGATACTATAAGCCTGGCCTTTTCAACCAACCAAGTTTTTCATTGTATCAGGAATTTAAAGAAAGCAAACCTTATTCTATTCTTTTTTTCCTTCTGAATGAGTAATGTTTGGTTTCTAAAAGAAAATTTCTTCCTTTTTTTTTATTCACATAATTTTCTGCACTATTGCCACATTATATACACCTAAGTATAAGCCACATTTTGTAAGTATTTATATATATTATCTCTGTGTATTGAGTGACACGTACTTTTTGGAAGAAAGAATTTGACATTTTGGAAATAACAGTAAAACAAAAATACATACACTTTTCCATCTCCACAAAAATGCTTAGCTAGTAGTGAAAATTTGAGTCAAGAAGAGACCAACTGTTATTTTAGTTCAACATACTTTTTCAGAGGCTGTAAGAGAGAAAGGGAGTCCAAGACTCATTGGATGTGGTCTCTTACTTAGTTTGTCTTCTGACCTGTACACACAGCTCTTGAAGTGAAAATATGGCTAGTCTTTGGTAGCTAGTGTTTTCTGGGCATGTATTTTATGAAATGACAGGTAATTTCTGCCTCGTTCTTTTTAGTTCTTGTGCTTCTCTAGTTTTAAAAAGTCATTTGCAAATGAAGCTCTAGCTGTACTCATAATCTCTAAGTTTGTGTTTACCTTACATATATGTCTTTTTGATGTGTGATGAGGCTTTTGAATAACTCTAGATTGGAGGGGAATACAGTCTTCTAGTACAATAGTACATGTTGTTAAGTACTGTCAAGACAGTTTCAACTCAAAACAACTCTGTATTGGGTTTCTGAGGAGCGGCTGGTGAGTTTGAACCACCTACCTTGCAGTTCAAACTGACCTTGAGGTTGAGTGCTTATCCTATGGTGCCATACCAGGACTCCACATTAATATACATGTCATAAATAATTCTGGTACCTTTAACTGAAATGTTTAATTTTGAGGTTTTTCTTTTCAACAGGTTTTGCACTGATTGCAAAAACAAAGTCCTCCGAGCATACAATATCCTTATTGGTGAACTTGATTGCAGCAAGGAGAAGGGCTACTGTGCTGCACTTTATGAAGGCCTGCGGTGCTGTCCACATGAACGACACATACATGTTTGCTGTGAAACAGACTTTATTGCACATCTTTTGGGTCGTGCTGAGCCAGAGTTCGCAGGAGGGTATGAGTATGTAATTGGCTAGAATGGGCTATCTAGCGCTTTGCTTCATTTTATTACTGAACGTTTATTTCCATCCCTTTTGCTTTAGTACGTATGATGTATGTATAAAGTATGCCTATAAAGATATTGCTTCCTTTAAAAGATGCATTTCTTAAGTGAATTTAAAAACAAAAAACAGAACATGTTCCTGTGGTGGTGTTTGGACTCTGCTCCTTGTTGCTTGAAGGGAGGCAGGCATTTTGTGGCTTTTATTACAGATAATCATTTTCATTTGAAAATGATGAGCTGAAAGGGATTTCCCCCCTTCATTCATGCATTGCCATATTTAAATTTCATTCGCTATATGGTTTTCACTTAGAAAGTGAAGTCTTTGCAGCAGGAGCTTAAGAATTGCTTTATTGAATGTAATTCATGAACTGTGTATTTTATTAAATTAAGTAAAAACCTAAAATATCTCTGGCCTTTTTGTGAAAATAAATCATAAAAGGCAGAATAAATTGAGCCTGTATTCCCTTTATATTTTACGTATCAACTCTCATTTGAGTGCCCACTTTCTGTTAGGTATTTATAATACAGAGACCTCTTTTATCATTAAAATTCTGTGAACACTTCTTCTAACTACTGGCCTTGAGAGCTCTTGCTCATGCTTGAATCACTGATAATGTCTTTCTCTACTTCCTCCTCCAAAAACATAACAAATGGCATTTTACTGTAATAGGAAGAGGAAAGGAACTGTCATGCCTACTCTGAGCTGGGTATTTCTGTATGATGTCTCTGCCCCAAAATACCTTTTTATTGCGAGTTCCTGAATTACGTTACGTTTAGCAATATCAGGATTAAGTTCTACATGCATGTGTGTTTTTCATACATAATGTGCTTATGTATCCATATATGTATTGTCTGAGTGTATATAGAACTCTCTTGTACTTAGGTTTTTAAGAGGTATGCAAGTTGTTTTTTAGACTTGGATTTGGAGATGTTATAACAGGTTTTTTATTTCAGTTAAGGGTACCTGGAATTATGTGTGATTTGGTTTTCTTTATAGGCGAAGAGAAAGGCATGCTAAGACAATAGATATAGCTCAAGAAGAAGTTCTGACCTGCCTGGGAATTCATCTTTATGAAAGACTGCATCGAATCTGGCAAAAACTCCGGGCAGAGGAGCAGACGTGGCAGATGCTTTTCTACCTTGGCGTTGATGCTTTACGCAAGAGTTTTGAGGTAATTGTAATGTGCTGCTTCATTATTCATTATTAGACTGAATCTTAACCTAATCCACGAGTCTTGCCTTTTCTTAAGATTTCTGAGGGTTGGAGGTAGGTGTGGGAATGGGAGGCTAGTATATTTAGAAGAAGTTTATGAATCCTTTATTATTTATAATCCTTTTATTCTTCAACCTTGGGTTTTAGACTTTCCCAGGGTTGAATACTGAAATTTGAAATTGATCATTATTTATCAAGAATTCTATTATGAAACGTAACTAATGAAAAGTTTTAAAACCGGCCAAAAAACCAAACAAACCCAGAAATTCCTTGATGAGTCCCAGCTTGCCTGTTAATATCCAGTAATAAATGTCTGAATGCTATAATATAAAATTACTTTTTAGAGTTGCACTGGAATCTCTTTATAATGCTGATAATTTGTTACTTGCTTTTTTTTAAAATCCCTAGTTACATTGTAGAACATAAATTTTTGTCTAGTGAATGTTTTATTAAAAATATGCTAGCCTCACATATGCACTCCTACCTTTAACACCCCCAGAAGCCATGAGACTGTATCAGTGGATTACAGCCTCTAAGGAAAGGCAAGACCTCTGGCATAGTTAGAACTCTCTTAAGTCCCTGGCCCCTTTTGAGATGAGATAAAGGCTATAAACTCTTTTCTAGAAGTCCCGTCAGTGTATCTTAAATACCTTGTTCTGCAGTCGTCTCTGGAGATTTGTACTGGTTTGTAATGAACAGATTTTTTTTAATCTTGCTCCTTTTTTCTTGGTATGTTTGTGCATTCAGAGACTAGATCCTCTAATCAAACTTCTCACTGTGTAAAAAAAGAATGAATATTTACTGTGTTTAAATTCTGAGATTTGAAACTTAGAGTATTGCTGGTTTGTAATAAGAGTATGTATAAGTATGTCTTTTCCCATTGGGATTAGTTGTATGTTGCCTTCCTGAATAGAGTTAAAGATATTAAAGCTTAAGATTCTTGAGAGAACTATCTTGCACAATTACAGCATGAAATATATCATGTTCTCTCTGTGTTGTTGTTAAGTGCCTTTGAGTTGTTTCCGACCCATAGCCCCCTGTACAGGGTTTCCGAGGCTGTAAATCTTTACGGTAGCAGAAACCCTCATCTTTCTCCCGCGGAACGGCTGGTAGTTTCAAACTGCTGGCCTTAAGATTCACAGCCCGATTCATAACCATTACGCTACCAGAGCTCCTTTCTCTCTGTGTGGTACTGTTTAAATATAACAAACAAGAATTTCTGTGGAAAATGAAGTTTGGACCAATATTTACTCTTTTTTTTTTTTTTTAATGTTTTATTGTGAATTATGTGATAGTTTACATGGGAGAACATTAGTTTTACATTCATCCTATTGTATATCGTTTCATTGCCATGGTTACAATCCCCTCCATGCATCATCTACCAATCAAAGGGTATACACTACAAGCTTGCCCCCTGGTCATCACCACACAGTCGTCTCCCTCTCTCTGTCTAAAGTCCCCAACCAATATTTACTCTTAATATTCTTTTTCATAACAGATGACTGTGGAAAAAGTACAGGGTATAAGTCGATTAGAACAGCTTTGTGAAGAATTTTCAGAGGAAGAGCGAGTAAGAGAACTCAAGCAAGAAAAGAAACGCCAAAAACGGAAGAATAGACGAAAAAATAAGTGTGTGTGTGATATTCCTGCTCCTTTACAAACAGCAGATGAAAAGGAAGTAAGCCAAGAGAAGGTAATATTTTTTAATGTCTGTTTATAAATGCATAGTATAGCTGCAGGTAGAAGCATAGCTTTTTGCTAGATTTAGGCATCTTTTATGCTTTTCCGAATGTGAGCTCCTGCAAGTTTGAATATTGGCTTTTTTCCTACTGTAGTTTCTGAAAACTAGAATTTTTAATGTCATGAAATTCTTCCACAAATATTTCGAAGCTTCCTCATATTTGTATTACTAAGACACTGACATCAGTGTGAAAGTTACCTCTGTACATGATTAGGAGAAGCAGTTCTCAAACTTTTTTGTCCCAGGACCTTTTTACATTATTAAAAATTAAGGCATCCATGTACACTGTATTTACCAATAGTTACTGTAATAGAAATTAAAACTAAGAAATATTTTATTTACGTATTCATATGTTGTTGTTGTTGTTGTTGTTACAATGTGCCGTGGAGTCGGTTCCGACTCATAGCGACCCTGTACAGGGTTTCTGAGGCTGTAAATCTTTACGGGAGCAGAACACCTCATCTTTCTCCCGCGGAACAGTTGGTAGTTTCGAACTGCTAACCCTGAGGTTCGCAGCCCAATTCGTAACCACTGCGCTACCAGAGCTCCTTACGTATTCATATAAGTATAGTAAATTTTGTAACTATGCATTGGTCCACATATGTTAAAATCACAACAGCGCTCATCAGAAAAGCCACATAGCATGTTATATCTACTCCAAGATTGATAACCTCATGAAATCAATAATTTTTATGACTTTTATTAAGGGAATTCATAGTGAAATATGCTTCTCCCCCTCCCCCTGAGAGTGTTTGACCTGTGAAGAACATAGTGACTATGAGGACTGTTATTGTGGACTGCTCTCATTTGTCTTACGTCTGGCACCAGCAAATAGCCCCACCATTGTAAATGTCAACACAGTCACTAAGACAAGTAACATCTTACTATTATGAAAATCATTTTGACCTTACAAACTTCCAAGGTCAGGAAATCCCTAGGAGTCAGTGTAACACGCTTTGAAAACTATTATCCTAGACTTTAGGAACCCTGGTGGCACAGTGGGTAAAGTGCTTTGCTGTTAACCAAAAGATTGGTGGTTTAAACCTACCAGTCACTCTACAGGAGGATGTAGCAGTTTGCATCCATAAAAATTACCACTTGGGAAACCTTGAGGAGCAGTTATAGCTTGCTCTATGTTGCTGTTAAGTGCCATCGAGTCGACTCTGACCCATAGTGACCCTGTATAGGGTTTCCAAGGAGCAGCTGGTGAGTTTGAACTGCTGACCTTTGCAGTTCAAACAGCTTTGCAGTCTGGCATATTAACCCACAGCGCCACACCAGGACTCCTGCCTGCCCTATGGTGGTGGTGGTTATGTGCCGTGGAGTCAGTTCCGACTCAAAACCACCCTGTACAGGGTTTCTGAGGCTGTAAATCTTGACGGGAGCAGAAAGCCTCATCTTTATCCTGCGGAACAGCTGGTAGTTTCGAACTGCTGACTTTGCGGTTCGCAGCCCGATTCATAACCACTATGCTACCAGAGCTCTGACTCAGCAACGACTGGTTTGATATTCTAGATTTGTCTGATGTCAAGTTAACTCTTAACTTGATTTAAGTTATTTCTGAGTCTTAAAATAAATGTAGTCTTTCATGAGAGTATTTTTTTTTCAGTTTATATCATTAATCCTGTCTGGTGGGTTATTGCTAAGAAAATTGAAATGTAGCCACTATGTAAGTAAAACCTTTTCATACTTTATTTTAATATTGATCCTTAAAGGAAACAGACTTCATAGAAAGTAGCTGCAAAGCTTGTGGCAGCACTGAAGATGGCAATAGTTGCGTAGAAGTAATTGTTACCAATGAAAATACATCATGTACCTGTCCTAGCAGTGGCAATCTTCTGGGGTCCCCTAAAATGAAGAAAGGTAAGTAGATGCAGTTTATTTTAAAAATGAATTCTCAAAGTCTCTTATTCGTTTTAAAATATAAAAGATTTTAGAGATTTCAGAATTTAGATACTGCCCTAAGAATATCTTGTCATTTAGTCCCAGATGCCCAATTTTCTTTCTCTTTGATTTATTATTTGATAAGTTAAAAAAAAAAAACTGTAATGCCCATAGCATCATAATTTACTTTCTACTCTTGGTAAGCCATAATTTTGAAACTTCTGTGGTTCCCAGTTGGCTCACTCTTTTTGTTTCTATAGATAAGTATACTTTGGAGGTGGTATGTTACTTAGCTGTTTATATCTTTCACCTGATTTATTCTCAGGTTTATCTCCACACTGTAATGGTAGTGATTGTGGATATTCATCTAGTATGGAAGGGAGTGAAACAGGTTCTCGAGAAGGTTCAGATGTAGCCTGCACTGAAGGCATTTGTAATCATGATGAACATGGTAGGTTCATGTTGAGCTTCCCAATTGATTCTGTTACGTGATTGCTTTCTGAGTATAAATAAGTAAGAGGGATTGTTGCTTTCTGCAGTTGATGACACCTGTGTTCATCACTGTGAAGACAAAGAGGATGATGGAGATAGTTGTGTTGAATGTTGGGCAAATTCTGAAGAGAACAACACAAAAGGAAAAAATAAAAAGAAGAAAAAGAAAAGCAAGATGTTGAAATGTGATGAACATGTAAGTTTCATAACTTGAGATTCTTAAACCTTTACTGTTGAGAAGAGAATGACCTATTTTCCTTAGAGTCACACGTGTAAAGTTTAGCTGCTAGGATTTTTTTTTTTTTTTTTTAATTTTCAGGATGAGTACTTTATACAGTTCTGTAGGTTGCCCATCTTATAATGGTTTCTAATGTGTGTATGTGTCTCAATGTACCCAACAGCTCATCAGAGTCATAAATCTAGTTCATTCTTGTCATTATACTGTTTTACTTAGTAATTTTGTACTCTTGAACAGTTGGCTTAATCTTAGTATTCTTATATGTAACATTAGAATAATTTGTTGTTAAGTGCCGTCAAGTTGGTTCCGACTCATAGCAACCCTGTATAGGGTTTCCAAAGAACGGCTGGTGAGTTTGAACCTTCATCCTTGTGGTTCAAACCGTCCTTGTGGTCTGTTGCATTATCCTGCAGCGCCACACCAGGACTCTATTAGAGTAATAGTCCCTGTCAGTTATATTGAAGTGTATGTATAGCGTCTGGTGAGAGTAAGTGCCCAGTAGAAGCTACTGCTATTATTCAGTATTCCTCCTAAAGGTTTAACTTGCTTACAGGGTTGTTTTTTTCTTAAAAGAATGATTGCTATTGTCCCTTATATTTTTAACTGGAAAATACTTTGTGGTTTCAGATCCAAAAGCTTGGAAGCTGTATTACAGATCCAGGTAACCGAGAGACCTCAGGAACTACCGTGCACACAGTGTTTCACCGTGACAAGACCAAAGACGCACATCCTGAAAGCTGTTGCAACTCTGAAAAGGGTGGACAGCCACTGCCTTGGTTCGAGCATAGGAAAAATGTACCACAGTTCGCAGAACCTACAGAAACGTCAGTTGGTCCTGATTCCGGAAAAGGTGCCAAGAGCTTAGTTGAACTCCTTGTAAGTAATCCGTAATGTCTTTCTTATTGGGCACAGTTGTTGCTCAGTAGGTAGAGGTGGGACGAGCAGTATGTGATGGTGGTAAGAAGTTTTTAAGAAGGTAGGGGCAATATTTGATTGTTCTTTGATACCTTCATCTCATCTCATCCACTCATGGTTTATGCAACGACTCTGGAGCACATTTCCTTGCCCTTTGTCTAAAAGTGGGAAAAGTAGTTGGAGAAGAGAATGGAGATAGTACTGTGTCCACAAATCTGCTTCTTAAAGGAGGAGGGTTATTGTTAACAACAGATCCTAACTTTCTGAATGACAGTTTGTGGTAGCCACTCTTTATAATAGGAAAGAATACAGAACCCGAGCTAGAGGCTGCCTTTTGGGTTACTTCCTTTAGATGTCATATAGGATAAAAGCATAACTGAATTGAGAGATCTTATGTAGTTGATGTCAGTTCCTGAGACTTTAGATCAGTTAGTTATAATTGATTCCAAGTGACTCATTATATACATAGTGTGTGATGCTGGGGACGAGATGGGAGAAGGGTGGTGTCTCATTCATAGCTATTAGAATCATAATGGAATCAAATCTTTTGCAGCATGACGTCTCCTTATTTGGAAAACACCACAATTAAAGGCTTTATGTGAATGAACTTAAATAAAAAGCTAGGCTTAATTTAAGTCATAGTTTTAATTATTGCTTTAATTTGCAGGATGAGTCTGAATGTACTTCGGATGAGGATATCTTTATCTCACAAGATGAAATACAGTCTTTTATGGCTAATAACCAGTCTTTCTACAGCAATAGAGAACAATACCGACAGCATCTGAAGGAGAAATTTAATAAATACTGCCGCTTAAATGATCACAAGAGGCCCATTTGTAGTGGCTGGTTGACAACGGCTGGAGCAAATTAAATAAATAAAATAGCTCTGTCTTTCAATGAAACACTCAAGATGACTACTGCGCCTTCTCTTTCAAAAAAACTCTTAATTTAGTGACTTATTGCAAAATTTTATCTTAAATCAATGTGATTCTTTCTTGTTTTGGGAGACGGTGGAGGTACCCTCATTAGTTTGTTCTTTCTTCAGGCTTGTGTCTTTAGTTGTGTGGCTGTGCAGGCCTGCCATATGATTTAAGCCATCTCTTCATTAAATGTTTCTCTTCCTGTGAAACTTACTAAAGCAACCTAGTGGCAAAAAGTAATGTTGTACTTATACTTCTGTACAGAAATGACAATGAGCTGAATATATGGTTTTACAAAGTAGACATCCACTTGCGAAATGTTTGGATGTAATGTTAAAGCGCAATGTGCAAAATTTAAAATAAAGAATATTTATTAATACGCATAGTAAAATTTGGTGTACGTGTTTCTACTTAATGTTTGCCACTTGTTAGACTTGGTACTTGGCCAGTGTTGATGATAGAATGAAGAGCAAGTAAGGATAGAGGTACAGATTGAACATAAGACAAAATTCTCCCCTTGATCAGAATTGACCACCTAGAAAAGCGGTGTCCAGTCATTTGTTTTAAAAGAATAAATTTGCTGCCTTTAAATACTGATTAGCATCTTAATTTCTCTAGAGACTTTGTTATTATTTAAAATTATCTGGTAACAGAAAACCCATTGCCTTTGAGTCGATCCCAACTCATAGTGATCCTATAGGGCAGAACCTGAAGAACTGCCAATAGGTTTCCAAGATTGCAAATTTATAGAAGCAGACTGCAACATCTTTCTCCCATGGAACAGCTGACCTCAAACTAGGGTCTTTCCATTACCGCGGCTCCACCAGTACTCTTAACTGGTAACACAAAGTGTACCTTAAATTGTTTTAAGTGCTCTCGAGTTGTTTGCTACCCTGTATAAGGATTCTGAGTTGCAGCTGGTGAGCTTCAACCATCGACCTTGCAGTTCAAATAGCTTTGCAGTCTGGCACATTTACCCATAGCGCCACACCAGGCAGGACTCCAAGCACCTTAAATTAAGAGGTTCTTAATGACCCTGAACAATAAAAAATTGGCAGATCTACAACCAAGGGTTGCCCGATACTGTTCAGCATTTAAAATGGATTAGAAGTGTGCATGAGCCTTAACCGCGTTGTGGTCTGCATAAGTGCATGCGCAGCCTTATATGGTTTCCAACAATAAAGTTAGTATGGCATTACAGTTTATTGTGTCACAGGCTGGCAGTGTGAGTACTGAAGGAGAGAGACTCCCACAAGATGCATCAGTTGGCTGTCATTTAAAAGGCTTAGTCAATAGCTCAGTAAATTCAGTGTGCTTGGAGTTCAGTGTTCACATGTAGATAATACTTAGCAGCAGAAAAACAGTGGAACAGTCAATACTGTTGCACAATGGAATGGAGTGAATTTTATGGGCTTTAAGTCATTTAATCAGATTTCTTGTAACAGCAGAAGCTTAGATTTAATTTTGTATTTGGTGGTGTTTCTTTGATTCGCTTCGCGAGTTGTCTTTAAATCTCAAGTGTGTAATGATTGGGACAGAGGTAAGATAAGTCATAATTCATTTCTGATTGTTGCCTGTTTTCACTTATACTAGAATTTATAAAAAATCATTAAGGGTCTCCCAATTTCTTTGAGGCCAATCCCCTCTCTACCAACCACTGTAGCCAAGGTCTCTTAAGACCCCTAAAGCCAAGTGTTGGTTTTGTTTTAATTTATCTTTGCCTTCCAACCCCATTTACTATTTCCATTGCTTGCTGTGGAAAGAAAGGTTCCAGTGGTGATTCAGGGATGTTTTTCCTTTGGAAGAAGAGGTATATAATCAATGCAGAAGGTATGTAAAGAATTTTCAACACTGATGAAATACCCTAAGCGGTCAAAAGAACAAAGTCGGCAACCCCAGAAGAGAGAAAAGGGCTAATTCTTTGTCTTTAATTTGGTTGAGAGTATACACAGAAAAACATACACCAGTTCAACTGTTTCTACTTGTACAATTTAGGCACAGATTATATCCTTAAGGTTGTGCATCCATCCTCCCCCTTTTCTGAGTAGTTTCTCCCAGGGCTAATGAAGTTTTGAAGGCAGTAGGAGCACATCTTTGGCCTAAGATGGATTTTCTTTCTGTCCAAACCATGTGTCACTACTTTCCATATACTTATCTTTAGAATAGTGCCTATCTCGAGTGGTTGCCCCGATTATTAATACAGTTACAAAAGGTTTATGAAAAATGCCATTTAATTCCTTTTCCAATACTTTCTGAAGTCCCCTTATATGTTGTAAAGTACTTAAAAGAGCCTGTCACACACAATGAGTGTTTGTTACTGCTTTTATCTTTGGTATGTATGGTGATACATTCTATAATGTGGTGGGGGCTAGAAATGGACAAGGATAATTGGAGACAGTCTAGCCCGTTAGGGACAGTCTCCCAGTACAGGTGTACATGGGGGTATTTGCATTTTTAACTATTCTACTCAGATGTAATGTGGAGGGGTTGGTCAGGTAGGATGTGAAGAGCCCTTCCCAAATCTCCCAATGCTGGAGACTTCCATTCAGCCACAGGATGGCTGGGGAGGATGTTAATGCTATCTTCAAAAAAAGGAAGCCCAAACCCAGAGATCCTATACAGGATTGTTAAGTGCCGTCAAGTCGGTTTTGACCCACAGCGAACCTGTATAGGGTTTCCAAAGGAGCAGCTGGCAAGCTTGAACTACTGACTTTATGGTTCAAACCAACTTTTCAGTTTAGCACATTAACCCACAGCACCACACCAACAAGACAATCTTTTAGGGGCAGGTACCCTCATTCATATTTGACCCGGGTGGGTTTGAATCGCCGCCCTTGCTAGCAGCCCAATCCTTAAACCATAGAACCACCAGGGCCCCTTGAAGTCACCTTGTGTGCTGTAGAGTTGGTCATAGAAACCCTGTATAGGGTTTCGGAGAAGCACCTCTTGTGTTTCAACCGACTTTGGGGTTAGCAGTGAGTTGCTTACCTCAGCTCCACACCTGGGCCTCGTTCATCCTGGTTTTATGGGTCCGGAACTGGGAGGGGAGACCCGCTCAGCCTCGATTTCCCTAGCACCAGTTCACTGGGGAAGCAAGCCCACACACTCCCGAGCCGGCCAGAACCGGAGAAGGTACGGTTTCCACTTGTCGGGGGTGGGGTGAGCTCGAAGGGCGAGAGGGGCGGGGCCTGCGCCGGGCGGGCCGGCCAGGACGGAGCCGCCCTCGGCTGGATGTGGCTCGGCGCGAAGGGCTGGCGGGCGGAGCCCCGACCGGGGTCTAACCAGGATGGAGAAGAGCTTGAGAACAGCTTGAACTTGGGCAGATCTACGAAAGCTGTGGCGGCGGTGACTAGAGAGCGATTGAACTTCTCGGACCTGGGGCAGAACTCCCCGATCTAAGTACCCGGCTCTCGGAGCGAGGTGGGCTGGCGGCTTGGTACCAAGGCCAGGGCCGGCATGGAGCGGTGGCGCGACCGGCTGGCACTGGTGACGGGCGCCTCGGGGGGCATCGGCGCGGCTGTGGCCCGGGCTCTAGTCCAGCAAGGACTGAAGGTGGTGGGTTGTGCCCGCACCGTCGGCAATATCGAGGTATGTTAGGCCCTGCGGGGAGCTGGGGCGCTCTGGGAGGTGTCGGTTCCGCAGGGAAAAGGCTTCGGGTGGGGGAGGGGTCAGGCTGTGGCGCTGCCCTTGCCCGCAACCCCAGGGCTATTTGCCACGGGCTCTGAGGCCGGAGGGATGGGTGCCTAGTGGGAGAGGCCCTAACCTCGCCTCCTGAAGTCCCGTCTTGAAGGAGACATTTCCTCCTGACAGCCCCTGCTCTAGCGAAATCTCTAATCCCCGGCAACTATTTTTCCCCATCACCTGCCTCCTCGGGCAGCCAGGGAGAAGGAAAGCAAGCTTTCTGGCCTCAGTGGCTAGGTTAGCTAATGGATCGCTTCCTCTCTCACCCACACCTCACCCACAGTCAAAATGTGTTGGCAAGCTAGATAAGCAGGAGCTAGCGGTTGGTCATTTTACGTTGTAAACTCAGTGGCAGAAACTGGGTTTATTTACAGTGGGATTGGGGTGGGAGTGGAAGCTCAGCCCTGCCAGGCCCTCAAATCTGAGGGTTAACCCATACTTTATGGGCATAGGGATAGGAGACCACTTACAAATGTCACCGCCACAGGGGAGGCTAAAGGACGCTGGTGTCTCATGGATTAAGCATTGAACTGCTAACCACAAGGTCAGAGTTCAAACAGCTTCTGTAAAGATTTATAGCCTCAGAAACCCTAAAGAGCAGTTCTACTCCATCCTATAGGGTTGCTATGAGTGGGAATCCACTTGATTTCAGTGGGGGTGTTGTTTGTTTTTAAGGTGGGGCTGATTAAGGAAAATCTGTCATTGAACCTATGAACTCCAAGGGGGCAAAGCAGTATGGAAGTGAAACTTCTGGTTTTCTTAGTGTGGGTTTGTGAGTTCCTATAGTTGAGAACACCAAGAACTCACAGAAAAATGAAACTGAGTTGGCCATGTTGAAGCAGGGAGGAAGGAGACAGGAGAAATTTCTATCATAGGTCATTTTAAGATTTGTTCCTGGCAAGGTCACTCTCAGGATTTGAGCTAATGTCTAACCGCATGGCTTTATCTCCACCATCCTTCAAAGTCTCCAGGCAGGGAAAGGGTAGGAAGGCCTTGGGTGGGGGTAGAGGGAGAAGGTGTACAGGAAAGAGGACTGTCCCCTCCCTGCTGCTGAACAAAGGTACACTTTATAGCTTTCCAGATAATGTCAAGGTCACCTGGCTCAATCACTGCCCCACTTTGTCCCTCCCTCTCCCCTATTCTGAGGAGCTCAGGGCTCAGACCCAGTGCTGGAGTCCAGAGGATCAGGCTAGATATTGGAGAAATGGATTTCCTAATTCTAAAGCCTCTCTTACTTTCTTTTCCTACTTCCCTACCCCAAACTTGCCAGGAAAGGGATCACTGAGGCTCCCCAGGCTGATCACTGAGCACCTGGGTGAGGGAACTGAATTGATTTCATTTTGAGGGTAGGTGGGGAGTTGATCCAGGTGGCACAGGTGGGGCAATAATAATGTAGTGACAGAGAGACATCTCTTCTGACATTACCCAGGAGGACTTTGAGTTTAGAGGAAGAAGGTGAAGTTGTGTATGCCAGGTTTCCTTGCCCACAGTCTGATTCATTGATATGAATGTGGAGTTTAGTTTCTGTCTTCTTACAGAAGGCAGCCTCATTTCCTGTGGTGATGGTGAGATGGGGAAATTGGATAAGGGGTTTTCTGAGCCTTAGAGGACTATACCTTTTGAACTCTTAGAGTTGAAGTAGAAAAGGATTTCCTAAATCACTTCATCTTTTATTTCCAGCTTGGTTTGAGGGAAGGAAGGGACTCCAGGCCAAGGCAGATGGCCAAGCTGGCCTTCCTATCGGGTACCCTGCACCCTCACACATACACATGTACACAGTCACTTTCACAAGATTCAAGAAGGGTCCAGTCATTGACTTCCAAGACCCAAGACCATGCAGCTGGATTTCTTACACTTCTCTCATGGCCGTCTCTCTGTGGTTCCACTTTCTCAGGTGTTTCTCAAAGACCTTGGCACACCAGGGGACACACAAAAATAATCTGTCCTGATTTCCCAATCCTTTCTTTAGGTAGGCAGAGGAGAGATTGATGTTTGGGCTTGATTGATTTGTGTGAGAACTCCAGAGCCAATTGGGCTGCAGACAGGATGGAGAGAAGTGAATGACTGAATGTGTGAGCCCCTCCCTTCAGATAGGTCAGAGATGAGCCCTTCTAGGAGAGATTGGGTGAGGTGATGGGGGATGAGAAAATTGAGGCTCTGGGATAACCAGCTTAGTGACTCTTGGTAGTAGTGGAAGAAACATGACGTGCATGGTGTGAGAGATATCACTCCATCCCCAGGAGCCTTGTCCTCCTTTGACCCCTTCACAGCCACAGCCCTAATCTCGCTTTAATAAAAAAAAAAAAAAAGTTTGTATTGTGAACTGAGTGATCGTTTACATGGAAGAGCATTGGCTTTACACCATCATCTCATTGCAATGATTACAATCTCCATGCATCTCATCATTCAATAGTATTCTATTTCCTGTTTTTTTCCCAGCCCTAATCTCTGGTTTAGTGGTTACTAATCGGGCTGCTAACCTCAGGGTCAGCAGTTCGAAACTACCGGCTGTTCTGTGGGAGAAAGATGAGACTTTCTGCTCCGTAAAGATTTACAGCCTCGGAAACCCTGTACAGGGTCACTATGAGTTGGAACCGACTCCATGGCATATAACAATAAATCTCTGGTAGCATAGTGGATACAAGTCGGGCTGCTAACCTCAAGGTCAGCAGTTTGAAACTACCAGTGGTTCTATGGGAGAAAGATGAGGCTTTCTGCTCCCAGCCTCGGAAACCCTATACAGGGTCACCATGGGTTGGAACCAACTCGACAGCATTTAACAACAACAACAACAATCTTTGTAAAGTAATTTCACAAACAGGGAAGAGATTGCTTTACTGGCACCAACAATTCAAGGCTGATTGCTATGAGGCAAAGGTCAGACTTATCTCTTCTTTCCAACCTTTTACCAATTCTGAGACTAGCCATCCCTCTTACAGCACTCTCTACTCGGGTTTGATAATTCATTGCCATGGCCACACAGAACTTACAGACCATACTCAGAGTTAAAGGGTTTATTAGGGAAGTAACATTAAATAATTCAGAATCAGGAACAACTCAGAATATAGTTCTTCGACCAGGACAGCTTCTTAGCCATGCCCATCTCCCTGGGCCTCAGCCACTTGGGCCAACCCAGCTTCTGCCATACTTGGGATAGAGTTACAGAGCTCTTTAGCTCCACCAATAGCCTGAAAGTGCTTGTGCATCTGCAAGCCTGTGGACAAATGCCCAGTGGCACCCCACTCCACCAGGGAACCCCCTCCCTGAAGGCATTCAGCTGTGTCACTGCAGCATACCCACTGTGGCCAACTGCATTCTCTCATGCTGGGCTGGTTCTGCTGATGCCATTTCTGTGCTTTTGATGGCTGCTCGCCATTTTGTATCATCTCTAGCTCTCTCTCTCTCTCTGTGTCTCCTGGGTCTAGGAGGTTCTCAGCACAGGGGCCCCAGGCCCAAAGGACACACTCTGTTCCATCTCTTCTTCTTGATGGTAGTCAGTTCCCTCTGTGTTCCTTTGGGACATCTCATTTTTAACCTAGCAGGATGACAAAACTGACCAATCTCCTTGTTAGGGTTCCATACACCCGGTTTGCATGGTCCATCCTCACAATGGTGCCTGCAACATATTTGCATTATTAATAAGGTATCTAACCCCTTTGGTGGGCCACAAAAACTTTATTTGCATGGTCCTACTCAGTCATTTTGTGGGAGTTACAAGAACATGGTGATAAAGGCCATATAAAAATCATTTATTACACTGGATCCTCTCAGAATGGAAGACTGAGTGATGTGTGAGGGTCCTGAAACCTGACTCTACAATCCAGTTTTTCCTCAACTTTTTGCTCTCTTCAACTTTTCTCCTTCCCTCACTCAAGAAGTACTCAGCCCCTGGATTTTGATCAAAGAGGACAAACTTTGGGGATGGGCAGTCCCGACATCTAGGTGGCCGAAGGAAGGCTGCCACATGAGCGAGTCCTATGAGGGGAAACAGGGGGGGGAAGGAGATCTGTCTTTGGGTGGGAAGGTGTGGGCATGAACAGCTTACCCTAGTCAGACCCCTGTTGGGTTTCATAGGAGCTGGCTGCTGAATGTAAGAGTGCAGGCTACCCCGGGACTTTGATCCCCTACAGATGCGACCTATCTAATGAGGAGGACATCCTCTCCATGTTCTCAGCCATCCGCTCTCAGCACAGTGGTGTGGACATCTGCATCAACAACGCAGGCCTGGCCCGGCCTGACACCCTGCTTTCAGGCAGCACCAGTGGCTGGAAGGACATGTTCAACGTAAGACTCTCGGCTGGGTGTTGGGAGGAGAGCAGGGAGCCAGGGGTTTTATGCACTAAAGGGCTCCTGGGGCTCTGCCAACCAGGAAAAGGAAGCTTCAGATTGGAGGTATTTGGGCTTTCACCTTACCCTTGTGGAGGGTTGGTGAGGCTCTATCTTTTCAGTCCTTTGTTCCTTGAGCCCCATTGTTGTTGTTGTTGTTGTTGTTGTGAAGTGCCATCGAGTCGGTTCCAACCCATAGCAACCCTATATAGGGTTTCCGAGGAACAGCTGGTGAGCTTGAACCGCCAACCATGTAATTCAAATGTCTTTGCAGTCTGGTGCATTAACCCACAGTGCTACTGTATGCTGAGCAAATAATACAAGACTCCACCAGGACTCCAAGCCCTCATGGGTAAATCTTAAATCTAGGCTGATTGGCTTCTGTTGAACAAAGGTTGGTAGGGGAGAGGACTGTTTATTGAATGTCCCCACATGTTATTGCTCAGTTGAGTGCTTGGGAACATGGTCCTATGGAAAGAAAAGGGACCCAGAGGCAAGAGGTGATGTTGTCACACGGCCCTACAGGTGGTAATGTGAGATCTTAGGCAGTTTCATTACGTTCTCTGAGCTTCAGTCTAGTCACTTTTAATTGGGATAAACACACCATCAGTATCTGGGGTCTCAAACTCAAATGCCCCCTTGGGGCCAGGTTGGTTGCACAGATGAGTGAGCCAGGTCAGGTGGGGTCTACAGTGAGTGGGAGAATTCACAGCCATCTAATGGGGTGGCTGTTGCTCAAGTCCAGCGTCATTACTATAAATGGCAATGTGGGCCTAGTGTGACCACATGTTATAGTTTCTTTGAGAGAAGTGGGGAATCTGGATTTTTATGTGAGGGTTGGAGTGTTCACTAAAACACCTAAGTAAGACACTAAAATGCCAACTCTGTGAGGGAAAAGATGCTTTTTGTCTGTTTTATTATTTGATACAGGTTTAGCCTATAAGCACTCAACAGCTATTTAATAAATGAAATCTTCTGATACCTGTTGCAAACTAATACATTTTAAGACAGCGTACAGGTTGAGTACAGTCTTTAAGAAATGAGTTTTCAACTTTTGGTAGCGTAGTGGTTACGAATCGGGCTACGAACCTTAAGGTCAGTGGTTCGAAACTACGAGCCGCTCCGCGGGAGAAAGATGAGGCTTTCTACTCCCGTAAAGATTTACACCCTTGGAAACCCTGTACAGGGTCGCTATGGGTCGGAACTGACTCGATGGCACTTAACAACAAAAACAACAACAATGAAAGTATTTGGAGAAGTTAAAATCAATGTGTATATGTGACATTTCTTTTCTCCAACAATCCTTTTCCCTTCTGCTAATATCTTCTGGTGTGGCACCATAGGATAAGCACTGGACTGCTAACCGCAAGGTCAGTGGTTCAAACCCACCAGCTGCTCCTTGGAAGCCCCATGGAGGGTCTCTCTGAGTTGGAACCGACTCTGTGGCACTTAAACCACAACAGATTTAGCACCCAGTAGATGCTTGGGCAAGGAGCATGTGTGGCAAACGTGGTTTGCAATTGGCTGCTAGCTAAAAGTTGGTGGTTTGCATCTACCCAGTGGCTCCACAGAGGAAAGGCGAGACAAACTGCGTCTGTAAAGATTACAGCCAAGGGTACCTCATAGAGTAGCTCTACGCTGTAAAGATGGGATTGCCGTGAGTCAGGGACCAACGCCATGGCAGCTAACAGTGACGACAAGAAGCGTTTAGGCCTGGAAATCACGCGAGACAGCATCGTCCCTACTCTCAGAGAGCCTTCTGAAAGCTCAGTGACATGTTCCTCACCTGCAGCAAGGGGTCTTCAAATGTGGACCTCAACTTGACCTCAATTTGAGGGAATTATGTTAACTCCCTAAAGCCCCTTTCTGCTTGAGCATTAATCTGATTCTATTAGGACTGTCTTATGAAGCAGCTTCTCCACCTTGTCCCCTACCCCAGACCCTCAGACCTAGAAGGCCCATTTACCTGGTCCAGGGGTTTCTATTTCTTCTACTTCATGTACCCCAAGGAGCTGAGTTTTCTGCTCCATACAACTACATTGTTAAAAGGGTCAGGAACCTCCCCGCCCTCCTGGTGCATATCTTTCCCTCCTACTGTCATGAACTTGAAGGCAGGTTCACACCAAGGGTGTTCTGTTCCTGATGCCAAGCTCTCTGACGCTGCCCGATAAAGAGAAACATCTCATCTCCCAGCTGGTTCCCTCTCTTCCTAAGGAGGGCGAATGCAAGCCTGCTGATGGGTTTATCTCTGCTTATACTCCTGGGTGGGGCAGAACAGGCCCTTGACAGGCGTTTCTTCAGGGCTTTTTGCCAGAGTGGCTAGAAGGTGGACTGAGCAAGGGCCAAGGAATGCATGAGTCCCTATGTCCTTAGGAGGTCCCCTGCCATCCCATCCCTGTGACAAGCTACCCCACTCCCTAGAGAACCTCTGGGCCTAGTCTTATAGATGAAACACAGGTGAAAGGAAGAAAGGAAGGAAGGAAGGAAAGAAAGAAAGATAGAAAGAAAGAAAAGGAGGAGAAACCTTCTTTTCTCCACTTTTAATCTCAATTCAGGGAATGGGAAAGAGCACAGTGGAGAGAGGACGAGTATGCTTGAGGAGAAATTCCTATGCCATTCTGGAGGAATTTTAGACTGTTTTTCAGGTCCTAGAAAGGAGAAACTTTGGGAATTTGAAGAAGGAAAGGAAGTGAATTCGTAATGCAGAGAGGTTCTACCATTTTCAGAAGAGATGGCCAACGTAGAGTCTTCTGAGTTATGGATGGGGTTAGTTAGGAGTTTTGTTCCTGTTTGCTGAGACCTGTGGGTGGGGAGGCCTCTGTGGTCAGCTGGGGTTGGTGCTTTTCCGGGAAGGGTCACCTAGAGTAGAAGATAAGAAGTCTTGGCCCATCGTTCGTTCCCACCCCCACCCCAGTGTTCTGTGGCTCCATCCCCTGCCCAGAAGGGCATGAGCTAGAGACACCCCATTTCCTCCCCCTGGCCCACAGGTGAATGTGCTGGCTCTCAGCATCTGCACGCGGGAAGCCTACCAGTCTATGAGGGAACGGAAGGTAGATGACGGACACATCATTAACATCAACAGGTGAGGGCGGGTGGCCAACAGCGAGAGTCCAGATAGTTTCTCATCCTCTGTACCGGGTCGTCTGAGGCAGCTCATTTGACCTCTTTGGAACTCAGTTTCTTCAGTGGTAGAAGACCACCATTATGGTGGAGGGCCAGAATGCCATCCCCTAGAGGGTGGAATGGGTAGGTAGCTTAGTCCCTTTGCTTTGCAGCTGAAGCCTGGGACTCTCCCGGGACTGAGTGGCTGCATTCCTCAGGCCTTGGGATGAGCTCCACCTTGTGGTAAAAAGAAAGACTGCACAGTCTGCCATCAGGACCACCCAGTCTGATGAGGGAGACATAGTCCCTGCCCTATAGGTTCTCTCCATGTTATTGAACACACAGATGAAATTGAGATGTTTTGACATCTTGTGTGACCAGGAGAGAAGATGCTGTGGTCAGCAAAGGGAGGACTCTTCGGAGGAGAAGGGCTTTACGAAGGTGCTTGAGGAACAGAAGCTAGATTAGTGAATCATGCAAATGACCATTAGACGGCATTCCTGTGGACATATAGGTGGTGGGTTCGTGATCTAATGGGGTACTACGTGTGGAGTACAGCAGGGGGTGATGCCAGTCTCTCGTAGGTGCGTCACTCCATGTTCTACCTCCTTTTCTCCCTCCATCAGCATGTCTGGCCACCGAGTGGAACCCCAGTCGGTCATCCATTTCTACAGCGCAACCAAGTACGCCGTCACTGCCCTGACAGAGGGACTGAGGCATGAGCTTCGCGAGGCCCAGACCCACATCCGAGCCACAGTGAGGGCCCAGCCTAGCCCTGGCAGGGATGGGGTGGGCACAGGACCCCCTCCCCAGCCCTCCCACATTGCCCAGGAAGCCCAAGTCCAGGGTGTCCTGGGAGTGGATTAGGTACAGAGTTCATGGGCTTTGTTGCTACTTTCCTGGCCCTGCTCAGTACTTGTGTTTTTGACACTTCACTGGTCCAGAAGCTGGTGACAGTGGCAGGGGTCTGAGAGAAACACAGTGGTGTGAGAAAAAGAAGGCGGTTCGAGGAGACCACCTGTGGCACTGTGGGATAAGATGCTGGTCTGCGAGGCCGGTTTGAACTGCAAGGTGTGTGGTTCAAATTCACCTTGGACCCCACACAGGGTCGCTGTGAGTCAGAACCTACTCAACAACAACAGCAATATAGGAGAACAGGTGTGTAGTGGTTGAACTCCCCCCACACTGTGGACTCTTTTTGAAGGCCACTCAACCTTAGCCAAGTCTGGTCTCTCCAAGCCTTGGTCTTCTCATAAAATGGAGACAGTGTTACTTATCTAATTATGAGGTGCTAAGGCACTATGCCACTTTGTAAAACATTTACCCAACATACAGTAAGTTGTCTTTGTTGTTAAGTGCCATAAAGTCAGCTCCAACTCATAGCAACCCTGTATAGGGTTTTTGAGGAGCAGCTGGGTTTGAACTGCCGACCTCGTGGTTTGCAGTCCAGTGCTGATCCTACAGTGCCACACCAGGAGTCTAGTAAAGCCTCTTTGTTAAGTACTATCAAGTGGTTTCTGATTCGTAGCAACTGAGGAGCAACTGGTGAGCTTGAACCACCAACCTTGTGGTTCAAACTGACTTTGCAGTCTAGCGCATTAACCCACAGTGCCACAGTAGGACTCTAGGGTGGCCTCTTTCAATGGCAGGAATCACTGTTATCCTCACTGGTGGCAACTTTGGAGAGAGAATGTGGCTGTGGACATCCTGTAGCCACCTATAAAGCTGTAAATGTTTTGTCTCAACCTCCCCAGAGGCTTGGATTCTGGTTGAGGCAGGGTGAGAGACATAGCTCAGCCCTTGAGCAGGCCCTCTCTATTGGCCCAGTGTATCTCTCCAGGGGTGGTGGAGACACAGTTCGCCTTCAAACTTCATGACAAGGACGCTGAGAAGGCAGCTGCCACATACGAACACATGAAGGTGGGGCTTCCTTCTTGGGTCTGGTGAAGCTACTCATCCCTGGAGTGTAGGCAAAAGGATCCCTGATTTCAAACCCACCCTTCTAGCGAGCTTGTTGCTCCTTCTGGAAGGTTAGGGTGGGAATATGAATGCTGGACAGCGCCTCCTTGGGGTGGGGGTAGGGGCACAGTGAGCCTCTTCTGTCCCCAACCCTCTCGCCCGGTACTCTCAGTGTCTCAAACCCAAGGATGTGGCCGAGGCTGTCGTCTACGTCCTCAGCACCCCCCCACACGTCCAGGTGAGTCTGACCTTGACTGTCTACCCCTAGAGGAGCCCAGTCATTCCCAGAGGAGGGGAGCAGGGAGACCTTCAGGGGCTGGGGAGAGTGTCCTGGCTGCCTGAAGCCTTGTGCCTTCCGCAGATCGGAGACATCCAGATGAGGCCCACGGAGCAGGTGACCTAGTGGCCTGTGGGGCGTTCCTCTTTCCTTCCCCATGGCTTGGCTCTTGCCTCTGGATTTTAGGTGTTGATTTCTCGACCCTTGGATTCCACCTCCCTCCTCCACTCCCACCAAGGGCTAGAAAATATGTTGGAAGTTTTCCTATAATCTTGTCAGATTGTTTCCATTGCAAATGTGAAAAGTGGGCTGGGGAGAGAAGGTGACATCCCTGATTGTTTCACCTTGGTCCCCTTCTTGAGCTCCTCGCACTTTGCTCACCTCCTCAGTATCTTCCCCTTCACCTGGGACCGGAGCTGTGGCCAATCTTGTTCTCTGAACCTTGCCTCTCAGGGTTGAGGTGGTAGAGAGATACCCTAACCTTATATCTGAAAGGTTCTCCAGGGCTCCAGGTTTTCTCCTCTCCACACCTTGCTGTCCCTCTCCTCTTTCCAGCTTCCCAGCCCAATTTTGGCTTCTAGGTCTGGGTGGGGTCCTCACTCTTAACTATGGCAACAGAACATCAGGGTCTAATTTCCAAGTGTATTTCACTATGACCATTAAAAATCCCAAGCAATCAACACTGGCTTCAGAGTGCCTTTCAATTCTTTCCCTTACTCTGCGATGAGGGGTGATTGTGTCAGGATTGCTTCCTTGTGAGAAGGAAGTGCGGGATGGTGGATTTGGGGCATCGATTCCAGGATGTGGATTCTTTTAGGAGTGGGTTTGGATCAGGTCTTGAAATGGATAGGAGTTTGCCAACTAGAAAAGAAGACAAACAGGGCAAGTGTTGGGAAAAGAATCACTGACCACAGGATAGGAAGTTATTGCTGGGATCCTACTGACTGGTGGAAAGAGGCTGACAAGACACTGGGGGAGGGGCTGGAAGCAGGAAGAGGATTCTGAGGAAAATCCTCAGTATTCGCTGGTGGCTTGGATGTGCAGGGGAGGTCCCAGATATAGTTGACTAGGAGGACTGTCCTTTGCTGGCATCAGGGTGAATGCGGCCCTCAGTCTCCTAGGTCCTCCAAGGGTGCTGCTTCTGCAGTTTGAGGAAGGCTGGATGAGGGTGCAGGTGCTGGGCAAGGGGGAAGTGCCAATGGAGCCGACAGTAGGGTCAGCGACGCTTGGAGCTTTGCCTCCTGGATGTCCGCCGCTCAATGGAGGTCGCCTGCAGGAGGCGCTGTGGAGAATGGCCTGTTGGTTGGACATGCGCAATGCGTCGCCGGGGCCAGGGATTGGGCTGCGCAAACCCGGAAGCGCCACGGCCCACGTGGGAAGTGGGTGATCGTGAGTGGGCTGTTCTGAGAGATCTCGGAGCTTGTGTTGAGACTACGTCTTCCTCTGAGATGGTGTGATGGGAATCCCCTTCATTCCTGTATTGGGTGCTTAAAAGCGGGCCCCGCCTGTGGTGACTATACCCAGCAACGCAGCAAGGGGGATCAAGTCCTCAGCGTAGCCCGAACCATGAGGTTGCTCGGGTTTGTCCGGGGTGCGACCGGTTGTGGATCTGGTCGCCTCTTCGTCTGTCATTTCTCCTGGGCGGCGCGTCCCGGGGGGCGTGGGGAGCGGCCCGGCGGGGAGGAGCTAAGCCGCCTGCTGCTTGATGACCTGGCTCCAGGCCGGCGGTCGGCTAGGGGACTGGAACTCCTGTTTGGCCTGTCTCCTTGTCTCCTGGCCCTGAGGGCCGCCCGCCGGCGCGTGGCCCGGCTCCTGCTCCAGGCTGGTAGGGCCGGGATACAGGGGGAGCGGGCCGAGCTGCTCCGGGCGGCTGAGGCGCAGGGCATCCCAGTTGTGCGGCCTCGACGGCAGAAGCTGGACGCCCTGTGCCGTCACCAGGTTCACCAGGGCGTGTGCATGGAGGTGAGCCCCCTGCACACGAAGCCCTGGACTGAGGCCAGGGAGGCAACGCCAGGCGATGACCCTCAGCAACTATGGCTAGTCCTCGAGGGGCTCCAGGATCCCCGGAATCTTGGGGCCGTGCTGCGCTCCGCTCTCTTCCTCGGAGTGGATAAGATCATCACCAGCCGGAAAAACAGGCATGGAACTCCCTTACTCCCTAGGTACCCCCGTTTAGAGGCGCAGCCGAGTTCCTGAGCACTTTGATTCCAGTGGTTGTCTCTCAGGCAGGCCTCCTCACCCCCCAGCTCTCATCCTTACTAATCCCTTGGGGGTTAGGGGGGCCTCCGGGCTCTGGATTGCAGAGCTTGATGCGGGCAATGGGAAACTTTGCAGCTGTCCGCTCACCCCAGTCGTCAGCAAGGCCAGCGCTGGGGCTGTAGAGGTGATGGATGTGTTCTCCGCTGATGACCTACCCAGCTTTATGCAGGTAAAGATCCGCACCCGGCCTCTCCAGCCCTCTCAGCCTGCAGCTGATGGGTGGAGGGAGCTGTTGCACGGCCTAAGGCCATCTAAATCCCGTTGGGAAAGGTTGACCCCGGAGTTTTTAAAACCACAAATGGCAAATTATCAGGGACTCCGTATCTTCATCCTCTTTACTGCGGGTGGTGGTTTAGGCGGTGCTGTACGTGGGGTGTGTCTGGTTGGCGGTTCGAATCCCCCAACCGCTCCTTGGAAACCCCATACAGAGTTACTGTGAGTTGGAACCTACTTAACAACAACAGGGGGGTCCGGCTTAAAGGCTCCCTGACCACGAAGTTTTCTTTGCCCCCCCCCCACCAAAAACAAACTACATAATAAACTTTGAAATTTAAGAACGGTCTGTTAATATTCTTAGCTTGATAGACCCTTCTTAGATTTTAGGATTTTATGTTATGTTTTTTTGTTGTTATCAATGTTGTTGTTAAGTGCCGTCAAGTCTGTTCCGATCCATGGTGACTCAGTATAGGGTTTCCAAGTAGCGACTGGTGAGTTTGAACCGCCAACCTTGCAGTTCAAACGGCTTTGCAGTCCGGCGCCTTAACCCACAGCGCCACACCAGCCTTGGAAACTCTATGCAACGGTAAGAATGGGACCCATCCTTCTGCCGTGTTTCCCTTCTGGACACAAGGGGGCAGTATTGCTCTGCGTTTGGTAGCTTCTAACCGACTCGTGGTAATGATAGTGAGGTTGGCCCAGGACTGGGAAGTGTTCTGTTCTACCGTGCATAAGGTCGCTATGAGTCGGTACCGACTTGATGGCACTTAACAACAACAACCGACTCCTCAGGTCCCTGTGGTAAGAACCTACTGCTGAAGAGTAGATGCCCCCCATCTCCTTCAGCCTCACACATAATGCTGCTTCAGTGAGACTTTTCCCTGATCACCCTTCCATGAGACTGTCATTTTGGTCTTTTATTTTTTTACTGCTCTATCCCCAGGGCCTAAAAGAACCCCATTTGCATAGTGGATTATGAGCTGAGTTGCTAACCTGAAGGTCAGTGGTTCTAATCTACCAGTTGCTCTGTGGGAGAAAGATGAAGTTTTCTGCACCTGTAAAGATGTACAGCCTCAAACCCTATACAGGGTCACTATGTATTGGAATCAGCTTGGTGGCACACCACCACCATCCCTAGTGCCTAGAACAGAACCTGGCCCATTATAGATGGTTAATAGCCGTTGACTGAATTGAATGGATTAGGGAGTAGCTTCATACCATAAGCGCTGCTTCCACATGATGTGAACCAGAAAGCCCATGTTTTGTGCCCGCCAGCTGCTCCAAGGGAGCAACATGAAGCTTTCTGCCCCCATAAGATTTGAAGCCTTGGAAACATAAACAAGGTTGCTATGAGTCAGAGCTGACTCTACAGCACTTAACAACAGCTAGAGAAGTGAATGAACTTATGGGCAAGGCTGTGCTCTCCTGGGCCAGGGCTCTGGTAAAGGTTTGGTGAACTAGAACATGGTTTCTTTTCCTTGTTTGCAGGCAAAGGCCCGGCAGGGCTGGTTGGTGGTCGGCACAGTGGGCTGCCTGAGGCCTGAGATTCCCCATTCCTCCACTATCCCTGTCAGCAGCTGCTTGGAGTTCCTCTGGGACAGGCCCACTCTCCTGGTGTTAGGTGGGTAGCTGTCCCAGCTTTTCTGTACTGAGACACGGTGGTGCCCCTAACCTTGTGCCCTTGTCCATGCAGGGAATGAGGGCTCAGGCCTGTCCCCAGAGGTGCAGGCCTCCTGCCAACTCCTCCTTACCATCGTGCCCCGGCGGCAGCTGCCTGCAGGACTCGAGTCCTTAAATGTCTCTGTGGCTGCAGGTGAGGCCCCTTCGTCCCTCGTAATCATACAGGCACAGCTTCTCTCTAATCCCCTTTTCTGGCTCTTTCTCCCTCAATGAGTTACTTCGGCTTTCTGTAGCTTAATTGCTTTATGTGCAAAATGGGGACAACAGTACTTCCTGAGGAGGATGGAATTATTAGAGTGTGCCCAGCGCAGGTCCAGAGCCCCATACATGGTCCTGTCTCTATCTCTTTTCCTTGTCCTTTTGTCTGTCTGTACAGGGATTCTGCTTCACTCCATCTGTAGCCAGAAGAAGGGTTTCCCTGCCAAGGGAGAAACAGAGCAACTTCACCAAGACCTTCCCGTATCCTCAGTCACAGTGGAAAGGCCCAGAGTGGCTCAGCACTCATCTCTGTCTTTACCATCAGAAGAAGAGAGGCAGAACAGGGGCTGATGGGACTGCCCAAGATGTGTGTGTGCAGGAGGGCAGGGGGTGGGTGTGCTGACATGTGCCCAAGGCTCTGCCACGTCTGTGCCCAGGCCCTTACTGACCACTCCCTGGAGGATTTTGCTGTGAAAAGAACAAGAATTCCGTTGGAGGTGATGCTGGTCAGTTTCCAGCAAGGAAATTCCTGGACCCTCTGGGAAGTCTCACATATTTATCAGGAGGGAAGAGGGCAGTGGGCAGCCCAGTTCTGGGGGGCGATTTCTCTTGAACTAGGTGTGGGTGTGAGAGTATACACAGATCAGTCAGACCTGGGTGCAGAGGTACTGTGGGTTCTTGAGTACACAGCTTCATCTTCTTGTGCTTCCGGGTCCTTGTCTACAACTACCTCACAGGGTGTCGTGAGGAGCAAATAAAACATTGCCTGCTGGCACTCAAAGGTGGCCTTCTGTCCAGATCTTCCATTAGGTGGCAGCCTTGCTCTTTGGTCCACAGCCTCTTCTCTTCAGGAAGCTTTTAGTAGCATCTGGGGAGGCTCCAGGAGAGGAGAAGGAAAGAGTTATACTCACCTCCCACCCACCCTAGCCCTTGAAGGTCCCCACCTGTGCTGTCATTCAATCCATCTCAAAAGAAGGAACAGGTGAACCAAAGCCCTCACCTTTGATGACGCCCTCCCCTTCTGCATGGTGGTGAGGACAGGACTGATGCTTATTGTACACCCCAGACAGACTTGGGCACACCTTGCTGAGGGCCCGATGGTTGGAGCAGAAACCTGCCATGTAAGTAGTTCAGTGCAGGGGCACCTTGGCTGCTCATTGGAACCACTTTGCAAGCTTGGAAAAAACTCTGACACCGGGCCCCACCTGAGTCTCATGTAGTTAGTCTGGGTGCAGCTTGGGCATCAGGATATACAAAAGCTCCCCGAAAAGGTTCCAGTGTGTAGCCAAGGCCAGCAACCAGCAGAGCAGGGTTTGTCATCCGTGGGACTATTGGCATTTTGTGCCAAAAAATTCTTTGTTGTGGGGGGCTGTCCTGTGCAGCATAGGATGGTTAGAAGTCCTTCTCCTTGACTCAGTGTTAATAGCACCCCTTTCTCCAATTAAAAAACAAAAAACTTTTATTGTGATTTAGGAGAAAGTTCCATTTGACAATTCATACACACTTTGATTCATGACAGTGATTGTAACTCTGCCCAACATTTTCACAACTAAAACTGTCTGCAGACATTGTGAACTGTCTCTGGTTGAGAAGCATTGCTATGGACAGTGGATCTGGGACAGCTGTGCTCACTTCAGACCCACCTGAGCCTCAGTCTGTTCCTCTGTGAATGGGGATCATTCACCTTCCTGGTTTACTGAGAGAAGAAAGAGGGTAATAGCAACTCAGTGCCTTACACAGAGTAAACAGCATCCCCTTTTTTTCTGGAATAGGTTTCTTTTGGCATTCTAATGACAAATTTATTTTTTAAAAAAGGGTTGCCATGAGTCAGAAGCTCCTTGGTAGCACTTAGCAATACAACTATGAGATCTCTTTAAAGAGGCCGGTGACACTGTGGCTAAGTGCTCAGTGTGGTAGCTGAAGGTTGGTGATTCAAACTCACCCAGTGACTCTGAGGGAGAAGGCAAAACCCACTGCCAAGGAGTTGCTTCTGACTCATAGTGACCCTAGTAGGGTTTCTAAGGCTGTGAATCTTTGCAGGAACAGATAGCCTCGTCTTTCTCCCGAGGAGTGGCTAGTGGATTTCAACTGCCAACCTTGTGGTTAGCAGTCCAGTGCTTATTCTACAGTGCCACCCACTAGCGCCTCTTCCAGTAAAATTGTTGTTGTTGTTAAGTGCTGTCCAATCAGTTCTGACTCACAGCAACCCTGTATAGGGTTTCCAAGAAGCAGCGGGTGGGTTTGAACTAATGACCTGTGATTCACAGTCCGGTCCTGATCCCACAGTACCATACCAGGATGACAGTCTAGAAAATCCTACAGGGCAGTTCTACTGTATCACATGTGTCACATGGGATAGATATGAGTTGAATATAGGCTTCAGTTTACCAAACAAGAAGAAGGTCTCCTTAAAGTCAAGGAAGAGGAAGGAACCCCTTTGTAAAGTCCAGTTTAGTCCCTGTGAGTACTTGGTTCCCCAGCTGCAGCATGATGTTTCCACCATCCCTATAACACTGTTGGCTAAGAGCCCAGTACAGTGGTTTTTAACCTTGGCTGTACCTTGACTTTGGAGTGACTGTGGTACCCAGAGGCACCAAGACCAATGAACTCAGTCTTTGGGGTCTGGTCCCCAGCTCCCTCCAGTGTCCAGCCATGTTCCAGAATCACTGCTCTGTCAGCCACCCACTCATGTCTGAGGGTCTGCTTCCAGGTCCATACAAATAGGTGCTTTTGAGTGCATGCCCAAAAGTGGGCCAGGGCAACCCTCTGAGATTCTTCATAGATTCTTCAACAGATGCTGGTTCCTGTCCTGGCTCCAGGACTTCCTAGCCGATGCTGTTTCAGTCTTTCATCTGTCAATGGGGATGACACCATTAATACCTCCTCCTCCCCAGGGAAGCCTGAAAAACAAAAGGAGAGGCTGTCAGTAATGATAAGACTGTACACCCCCAGGATTAGCACCTGATAGCTTAAACCTTGATGAAGATCAATGCAATTTCCTTTCTGAGGCAAGCCCAGGATGGAATTTAGAAATTGGGGTTGGGGCTACTTGGGGTCTAGTACTCCATTCCTGCTGACCATGCTGGATCCCAGTGGTCTAGACCATCCGTGGAGGTCATTCTCCTGGACTAGCTGTCAGGCACTAGGCATCACCCTAAGAGGGCACCTCCCTGTCTTACCCATTGGACAGCTGGGAAAACGGCTTCACTTGAACCAGAGGGAATTGGGCAGTAGATTAGATGCACACACACACTAAGTATGGGCATCCCCTAGACAAAAAGGACTTGAGGTCTTAAGAACAAGGACACATCACATAAGAGCTAAGTAGGGAATTGGCTGACTAGGGAGTAGCTGGGATGAAGCCAGAGGAGCCCACAGTGGCAGTCAAGATAAAGAGCAGGACCTTCAATGCTCAGCGAGGGCGTGGTTTGATTTCTGTGCCTTGCCTGCAGTGTAAATGTGGACGTGTCCCTTCTCCAAGCTTTACTTTTCCTCATCTATAAAATGGGGATAACAACAGTACATGCGCCTCAGAGGATTGTGGTAAGGATTAAATGAGATAATCCACGCAAAACTCTCAACTCCACGCCTGGTAGGGGACTGGCCTCAGTTTCTCCACTGGAAGGCTTCTTTTAGCTGCAACACACTGATTTACCCCTGAGAACGGCCGCAGGCAGTTTGGGAAGGAGGATGATGGAATGACGTCTGCAGGATCCATTCCAGTCCGGGCTCTGGTGAAGTTAGGGCTTTTAACATTTGATTTTTAATCAGAGTATTTGTGGCCAGCATACCCTTCTCTTCTCCCGCCTTGGCTGGAATCTTTTTGGGGAGGTTAAAATGTCATCCCCTTAGGCTGAGATCCCCACTCCCATCCCCTGCAGGGCCAGGCTCAGGGAGCCCCATAGTTTGTAAATGTAATCAACCTTGAGGTCCCCGGCTTCCACAGGTGCAATTAGCATGCCCATCTGCTAATCCCTGATTAATGCTGTTTACAAACAAGGGACTCAGCATTCCACTGTCAAACTGCTCAGCCCCACCCTCTAGGGCTGGGGAGGCCAAGGTCTTGGGGGGTGGGAGGGCTCCTTTTCTTCTAGTCTTCTCAGGCAAAACCCCTCTCCATCCATCTCCATCCTCAGCCAGGGGATCTCCTGAGACCAGGCTTGGTGGGGTTGGGGTCCTGCTCCTTTCTCTCCAGTTCTGGAACGGTTAGGACTTGTGGTGGGCCAAAGGTCCTATTCACCCCAGCCCAGGGTCAACTATGCATAGGCTCTTCCCTCAGTGCCCCAAGGGTTGGGTTACCCCAGGTACACACAGACTGGGGAACATTTGCATCCCACCCACCTTCTTCCTGAGGACCTTGGTGATCCCATGCCTGCCGGAGGCACAGTAGCAAAAGTATTAACACAGACATCTGAGGTGGGCAGGGCAGGTCCACTTACCTGACTGAGCCTCAGTTTCTTCCTCTGTAAACTGAAGATAACAGAACCAACCACATAAGGTGTTGGGGGGATTGAAGGATGGGGTGTATAAAGAGGGTTTAGCGCTGTTCCTGCAACACAGTGGTCACTCAATAAACGGGAGCTGCTTATTGCAATGATAATAAAGAGAGGACGCATTGGAAGCTACAAAGATGCCCCAGGACTTCCCCCCCTCACCCACCTCTCTGGGGAGAAGGGCAGGTCCTGGCTCATTACCAGTGGGGGCTGGGTGGAGGTGTCAGATTGGAATAGCTCCTGGGTCTGTTTGCAGCTTCCCTGTTTCATTAACACCTCCCTGGTGGTCTTCAACTCATCCTACTGGGGGGAGGTGCTCCAGAAAGTTCTAACTGCCTCTTACCCAGCTCAAGGCTCCCCATGCCCAGACATTGCTCCGGATGTACATGAAAGGGGTTTTATGGAGACAGAAGCAGCTACTGACCAGGAGGCAGCTAATGCCCCCAACCAGGGACCCTAGGGGCTTGGTTCCAGTGTTCCCTTATGCATTGTATCCTAGCCTGACCTTTCGAGTTCTGGGGTTCTGTCTTGTCACCAGTTCCTAACTGGATAACCTAAGCCTAGTCTCTTAAGCTCTAGGACGTTTGGTTGCTTCTGAAAAATGGGGATGCCATACCTACTGGTGTGGTGCTGTAGGATAAGCATTGGACTCCTTACCTCAAGGTGAGCAGTTCAAACCCATCAGCTGCTCCTTGGAAATCCTATACAGGGTTGATAAGAGTTGGAACCAACTTGACAGCACTTAAGAACACCACCACCACACCTCATAGGTGGATGTTGTTGTCAGGTGCCATCCAGTCGGTACTGACTCATATGCACAACAGAACGAAACACTGCCTGATCCTGGGCCAACCTCACTTGTTGCCATACTGATGTTGCCCATTGATTTTGCCAATCCATCTCGCTGGGGATCTTCCTCTTTTTCTCTGACCCTCCTTACCAAACATGATATCCTTCTCCAGTGACCGGTACTTCCTGACAATATGTCCAAAGTATGGGAGACAAAGTCTGGCCATCTTGACCTCCAAGGAGCACTCTGGCTGCACTTTTCCAACACAGATCTGTTGGTTCTTTTTGGCAGCCCATGGCACTTTTAATATTTTCCTCCAAATCAATGACTCAAATGCATTAATTCTTATATGGTCTGCCTTATTCACTGCCCAGCTTTCGCATGCATATGAGGTTATTGAAAATTCCATGGCTTGGGTCAGGCACACCTTAGTCCTCAAGCTGACATCTTTGCTCTTCAACACTTTAAAAAAGTTCTTGTGCAGCAGATTTGCCTAATGCAATAGTCATTTGATTCTCGACTACTGCTTCCATGAGTGTTGATGGTCAATCAGATCCAAGAAGAATGAAGTCCTTGACAACTTCAATCTTTTCTTCATTGATAAGAATGTTGTTTATTGGTCCAGTGGTGAGGATTTTTTTTTCCTTTACATTGAGATGTAATCCAAACTGAAGGCTGTGGTCTTTGATCTTTATCAGTAAGTATTTTAACTTCTCTTCACTTTCAGCAAGCAAGGTCATATCATCTGCATATCACAGGTTGTTAATGAGTCTTCCTCCAATCCTGATATCACATTTTTCTTCATATAGCCCAGCTTCTCGGATTATTTGCTCATCATACAGGTTGAGTAAGTATGGTCAAAGAATACAACCATGTTGCACACCTGTCTTAACACCTCATAGGTGGTAGCATTAAAACCAACACCAACCCCCCACAGAAAAACCCAAACAAACCCATAGTCATCAAGTTCATACCAAGTCACAGTGATTCCATTTGGTATAGAGTAGATTTGTTCCATAGGAGGTTTTTTTGCTAGGATCTTTATATAAGGAGCCCTGGTGGCACAGTGGTTAAGCATTTGGCTATTAACCAAAAGCAGTTCAAACCCCCCAGCTACTACTCTGGAGACAGATGTGGCAGTTTTCTGTGGCACAAGCTCTTCCCATAAAGACTGCAGCCTTGGAAACCCTCTGGGGCAGTTTGACTCTAGGAGCTCTATGCTGTGAGTCAGAATTGACTCGACAACAAAGGGCATAATCTTTACAGAAGTAGATTACCAGACCTTTCTTCCGCAGCACCACTAACCTTTCAGTTAACATCTGAGTGTAAACCATTTGCGCCTCTCAGGGACCAGCCTGGTGCCTGGAGCCGTGTAAACTCTCAATAGCTGGCAGCCATTACTGCTGTCACTTTACAGGTAAGTAACTGCTCTCTGAATTACCTGGAGAGGACAGAATCTTAATTCACTAACTGGGGTGAGTGGAGCGGGAACAGAGAGATGAGAAGCCCAAAGATTTTTAGAGATGCAGAAAGGGGGTGCAAACTCTGCTCCCAGTTAATTTCCCCAGCTTCTTCCCCAGATTGGTAAAGGTGGTGGGGCTGGCCATTGAATTAATACCAAGAGATTTATACCTCAGGTTTTGCAAAGGCTCATTCTAAACAAGATTCCTCTCCACTACACTCCAAGAGGGATTCTTATGGAAATGCCTGTCCTGCAGCCCGCCTAGGCTCTCTCTGTCACAATATTCCATTTCAGAAGACACCCTTCACCAGCTGAGATGGGTCAGTGAGGTGGGGCTGGGGGGTGGGCTCCTCCCCACCTCCACCCTGGCTGGCTGAATTTGGCCCCTTCTGCGTCCCCCAGACATCTCTGCAGCCCTCTCCCCATCAGGCTTCGATTCTTTCCACTGCACCCCCCACCCCAGTCCCCAGCCCCGTGAGGCTTGCAGGTGCCAGTGGTGCTCTAGGATCAGCACTGGACACTGACCACAAGGTCAGCTGTTCACACCCACCAGCTGTTATGAGTTGGAACCAACTCAATGGCACTTAATAACAATAACAATCTGCAACCCCAAAACAAAAGAAATATCCCAGGGGTTAACCCTCCTTTGGGTTGGGTTACAAACACCAGGTTTTTATACAAAAGCAGAGTTCTGTGAGAAGGAGGCCAGCAGCTGCAGATCAGAACTTAACTCTGAGGATTGTTCTCTCAGCACCGTTGTGCTCTGGACCCACGGCCTGCCACTGTGGTTAATGCTCCAGCGGGTCTGGAACCTGGCAGCTGGACTAGAGGTACGGCTGGCCATTTGGGGGTTCAGGCAAGCTGTGGGACCAGGAGTCAAGTTGGTGGAGGGGGTTTGCTGCCGGTGCCCATGCCCTTGAGGCCACCTCATCTGCCAATCAGTCACAGTTTGAGGAGGACCCCATGGAAATCAGCTACGCACTGCTTGTCTTGGAGGGTTTGGAATCCAAGACTGAGAACCTGGAGTCTAACAGTTGCTTGGAAGAGGAGCCCAGCAGCTTGGGCCCAGGAGGAGGACAGGGCATCTGGCTTCTGCTGCAACCTCCAGTACCTGGTCCCTCCAGGGTGTTTGAATAGAGGAGAGCATCAGCCTTCCCGTACCCACTTTCTGTGTCCCTCTTGGGACCTTCTCAGAAAGGTTCTCTCGAAATCGACCTCTGTCACTTCTTTTATGTGAAAGGCTGCCATGGTGGCGCCGGTGGTGGGGATGGAACCTACACACAGCTTCCTGGAGAGCTGGCACTTCAGCTGTGAGCCTGAAGACATGGGCAGCCCTGCAGGCCCAGAGCGGGACACTGGGAGGAAATCTAGGTTCACAGTCACAAAATAATGGATAGCAGATTTTTAAATCTGTAAATACAAAATGTCGGATAACAAGATGGTCCATGAGTGAGGAGTAGGTGTTGCTGTTGAGTGCCATCGAATTGGTTCCGACTCATAGTGACCCTGTATAGGGATTCTGAGGAATGGCTAGTGAGCTTGAACCACCAACATTGCGGTTCAAACCGACTCTGCAGTCCAGTGAATTAGCCCAAAGTGGCATACCAGTTTCCTTTAAACAAGAACTCAAGGTTGGGGAGCAAGAGAAATGAAATGGCAAGGAGTCTTACATGCCTCCCCCCTTTACAACTAAGCACAGCCCATGGGCCCCACAGACCTCTAGGGACACATGATCCTCCAGCCCTCAAGGACGCCCTCTTCTCCTTAAGTCATTTGTTGAGTCAATTCCAACTCAGTTGACCCTACAGGACAGAGATGGATTGTTCCATAGGATTCCAAGGCTGTGATCTTTATGGAAGTGGGTTGCCTCAGAGCTCTCCCATGGTGTGGCTGGTGGGTTGGAAGAACCAACCTTTCAGTTAGAAGCCTGAGTGCTTGACCACTGTGCCACCAGGTCTCTTTATCCTTTAGCCATCAAGTCAGTTCTGACTCTTAGGGACCCTGTGTAGGAGCAGCTGGTAGTTTGAACCACTGACCTTGTGATTAGCAGTCCAGTGCTTATCCTGCCAGGCAGGAATTAGCTTCAATTTTCTCTCCCCAGCTCCCAGCACAGGGCCAGACCCATACAGAATAACTGAGGTTGGAAACTAAGAGCCTCAGGTTCATCCTCTCCCCTGTAAATTGTGAGGGCAAATCCCTCACAACCTTTCCAACTAGACCTTCCACTTTCTGGCGGCTTCCAAGGGTGCTCATTGCAAATTCTCTCCTAGCCAGGAAGAAGTATGGACTGGTTTAGTTGCAGCTTTTGACTCTCTGGACCCAGGGAGGTATTGAGGGTGAAGAGTATGCTCTATAGACTTGTTTGCATCTTCAGCTTTGCAGACCCTCTCCACCTATGGGAAGGTCCCAGTGAGGGTCCGTCAGGTACTATGTGAGGGCCTGAATCTTGTTTCAGCGAACTATCCCTTGTGGAGCTTATATTCTGGAGTCCCAAGAGTGACACCCACCCTCACCCTTGTGTGTACAGGGCTGGAAAGGTGTTACATTTGGAGCAGGCGGAGGAGCAATATGATGCTGATGATAATGCTGATTATGGGACTGACCAGGAGTTAATAGTTCCACGTGTTTTATCTCATTTACTCTTTGTAAGGATGCTTTGGGGCAGGTACTATTATTGGCTTTGGCTTACAGATAAGAACCTGAGACTCAGAGGGGTTGAGTAAGGTGCCCAGAGTCATGTTGTGGCAATCAGAAGGGAGGGGGACAGAGAATGGGAAGTTGGGGTTTGGGAGGAACTTCTAGCTGAAGCAAAGCTAAATCTGCACACGACCCCCTACACATGCAACACTCTCCTCCATGCAGCACCTCCACCTCCTCCCCCCACTTCTACACCCCTCCCTGCGCTCCAGACAAGCCCAAGCTCCAAGTGGGGTGTCCCGGTGAAGGGGTGTGGGGCATCTCCACCCAGCTTCTGCTTTGCTGTAGGTGGTATGTCCAGGCTGGGAGGGACCCAAAATGGGTTAGAGGTGGCAGCAGAGCTACTGTGGTATGCTGCAAAGAGCCTCACTCCTGGACTTAGGTTCAAATTCTGACTCTGTTCCCAAACTGAAAGTCTTAAGCCTTGGATAAGTCTCTTAACCTCTGAGCTTCAATGTTTTCCAGTAAAATGGCGCTGATAACTCCATCATCTCAGGGTTGTGCTGAGGCTTGAGAGAAGGTGCTCTTGGCACACAGTAGGCCCTCAACAGCTCTTACTGGCCCTTCTCTTCCTCAGGGTCTCTGGGTCTGCTCCTTCCTCTTCAGGTCTCAGGATTTTTGTCTCCTCTCCTCATCTCGGGCTCTATGTTCTGATGCTCTCAGGCATCTCTAGCTGCCGTCCTTGGCAGTGTCTCTGGGGCTCCCTGTTGCCGCTCCCTTTCTGGAACTGTGTTTCTACAGCTCTCCTCAGTTCCCTGACCCTCTTCTTGTTTCTCCCCTGGCTCCAGATACCCTGGGGACTGATCGATGTCAGCCGCTGGTTATTGATCAGGTGAGCGTTCAAGTGTGGCTGCTGGAGGCTGGTATTGATGGACAGAATTGGTGCCCAGGTTGGGTGGAGTGTCAGCTGGGGAGCTGGGGGCTGCAAGGGGAGCAGAGAGTGGGAATGGGAGTCCTTAAATTCTCAGACACCCCCCACCCCCAGGGATGGGAGTGGAGGGATGGGGCTGAGAACCTCTGAGAACAGATCTGACCAAGGCTTAGCTCATGTCATCAGTCAACAAACATTTATCGAGCACCTATTATGTGCCAGTCGGGAATACAGCAGTGCAATGGTTAAGCACTTAGCTGCTAACCAAAAGGCAGAGGTTTGAACTGACCAACCACAACTGTAGCACAGAAGAAACACCTGTCAATCTGATCTTAAATATAGTTGTTGTTGTTAAGTGCCGTCGAGTCAGTTCCGACCCATAGTGACCCTGTACAGGGTTTCCGAGGCTGTAAATCTTTACGGGAGCAGAAAGCTTCCTCTTTCTCCCGCAGAGCGGCTGGTAGTTTCGAACTGCTGACCTTAAGGTTCGCAGTCCGATTCGTAACCACTACGCTACCAGAGCTCCTTTTATTACAGCCTAGGAAACCCTTTGAGGCAGTTCTACTCTGTCTTTGTGAGTAGGAATTGACTTGAGTTCACTAGATGGTACACAGCAACAACATAGAAGTGTGCAACACAAAGAGGGACCCTCTAATGTAAACCACAGAATTTAGTTCAGAACAATGCATCATATTGTAACAAGTGTTACAACCCATCTCTTATATGATTCTATAAGAAAGGAGGACTTGCAAAGCTTTAATGGGTGGGTAGATTGCTACTGACAGGTGTCTCCTCCTCTCTGCCTGGAGAAGTCTTATGCTTTGGAGTCTAGCCATGGAGAAAAGTCTCCTGAGTTGCCATTACCCTGGCCCAGCTGCTAAAGGATCTTAGAGACCTCATTTAGAAGAGGGGTAGACAGGAGGTGAAAATGTGGGCTCCTTCATTCCTTGTCATGGACTGCTAGTGGACAGAATATGGGAAACAGATGGTCCAGCCTGCCAGACCTGGATTCAGGTGTCACCTCAGCCACTCGCCAGCTGTGTGGTCTGGGACAATTTAAAAGAGGCCTCTGATCCTCCTTTTCCTTGTCTAGCAAGGAGCTAGGAGCTCCTGGATGGGGCAAATAGTTGACTCTCTTGGCTGCTAATCACCAGGTTGGAATAGAGGTTCATGTCTCCCCAGAGGTGCCTCAGAAGACAGACCTGGCAATTATCTTCCAAAAATCAGCCATCGAAAATCCTAGGGAGCACAGTGCTTTTTGGACGCACGGGGTCAATCTGAGTTAGAACCAATTCTGTGGCAGCTGGTAGCAAGGGCCTGGTGCTTCTTGAGCAGGGCTTTCTGCAGAACGGGTGCCTGGCAGCTGGTAGGTGCCAGAAACCAAGGTGATCAACATTAGTGGGTGACCTGCCCACTGGTCTTGACCCTTGCCAGCCCCTCTGACCTGGTTGGACCTCAGCTCCCCATCTCTTTCTGAGGACTGAGAATCCAGACTTGTGGGTCCAGAACTCAGCCCAGCTTCCATAGACACCCAAGTCAGCCTAGGGTCCCTCTCAGGGCCTGTTGGGTGGAGCTGCATGTCAGTGGTCTGTTTGTCTCTGCCCATCTCTGTACTGTTGACCCAGAACATCCTCACTCCTGGTTGCCCAGCCCCTCCGGGCCATGTACCCGACACCTTGGCTCACCTTCTTGCATGTTTCACCCAGAGAACTCCCACACTACCCCCAGCCCAAATTTGAGAAATCAAATCTCATTAAAGGCCATTGATTTTCTTTCAAATCTGCAATGAATATACATTTACGCTCTTCAGCATTACTGCCTGCTTCCACCTTCAGCCCTCAACCACCACTGCAGGTTCGCCTGGGAAGCAGAGCGGGGCCAGGAGGACTGTCTGTCCCTTGCAGGGGCCAGAGCCCCCAGCCTGATCTGGCAAGACCATGGATATTGTGCTGATTTCTGGGGAGTGTTTTCCTGTCAGGCTGCCCCCATCTTCCCACAGGGCTTGGGTAGAGGGGTGTGTGTTTCTATGGGTGTCTGTCTCTGGGCATCAGTATGTGTTTACATGAGTCTGGGTGAGTCCATGTGCCTCTGCATGTCTTTGTGTTCATCTGTGGTATGTTTGTGTGTGTCTCTATCTCTGTGTGTAAGTAAGTGTATCTCTACAGATGGCCCTGCCTTTGTCCACGGATGTCTGTGGTAGGCTGTGTGTCTATCTGTGTTGTAAAAGTGTGGTGGGTGTGTTTCTGCAGGGAGGGGTGGGGGAGTTGGCTTGATTGAACTCTGAATGCTCTGATGCCAATGAACAGCCAGCCTTGGAAGGGGCTTGACTTGGGATATACCCAAGATTGAGTTCCTCTCCCAGAGACCAAAGTCTGGGGGCAGGGTGGCTCTGAAGAGGCGCAGGCTTCCTGCTCCTATGTCATCTTGGCGACAGGACACCCTGCTGACTTTGTGAGGGTGTTGGGCTTGGAGTTTGGGGGGCTTGTGGAAAAGATTCCAAACCAGATGGAGTTGGGGTGGGAGGAAGTACGAATTCCGTTCTCACCTCCAATTGAAAACAAGCATCCCAGGTGGGTGTATTTAGAATTTTATCAATATAAACACCTCTGGAAGCAGCACTCAAGAAATCAAACGACGTACTGCATTAGGCAAATCTGCTGAATAAGACATTTTGAAAGTGTTGAAGAGCAAAGATGTCAGCTTGAGCACTAAGGTGCGCCTGACCCAAGCCATGGTATTTTCAATTGCATATGCATGTGAAAGCTGGACAGTGAATAAGAAAGACTGGGTGTGACACTATAGGATAAGCACTGGACAGCAAAGTCGGTTTGAACCACAAGGTCGGGTTGAAACTCAACTTCAGCAGTTCAAATCTACCAACCACTCCTCGGAAACTCTACACAGAGTCACTATGAGTTGGAACCGACTCGATAGTACTTAACAACAACAACAGAAGAATTGATGCATTTGAGCTGGAGAAGAATATTCAAAATACTGCCTGAAGAACAAACAAATCTGTTTTGGAAGCAGTATAGCCAGAATGCTCCTTAGAAGCCAGGATGGTAAGACTTCATCTTTCATAATTTGGACATGTTATTAGAAGGGACCAGTCCCTGGAGAAGGACATCATACTTAGTAAAGTGGAGGATCAGTGAGGAAGACCCACAATGATATAGACTGGCACAGTGGCAGCAGCAAGGGGCTCAAGTGTAACAATTGTGAGGTTGGCACAGGACTGGGCAAAGTTTCATTCTGTTGTGCATAAGGTCACTGAGTCAGAACTGACTCAATGGCACTGAACAGCAGCAGCAAGCACTGACCTTGTTGAAGAGACCAGGGGGAGGGCTGGAGGGGACGGCAGACCGGCCAGTGAGGGGTGCCCTGGAGGGGTGTTTTGTGTTTGGATGGGCCCTATTCCTGGAATAATGCCAAACATCCAGGTCAACATTAATGAGGGAAAAGTCACAAATCGGGGATCCTTTGGCCTTAGTAGTGTAGAGCAACTTGTGGCCTCACTGTATGATAACCCATTTGTCTCTGGTCCGTCATCACTTCAGAGCCCTGGGATATTGCTGAAATGCCCTGAGGCCTAGGAGTCTGCCTTCATGGGGCCCTCTACAAATTTGGAGGTGAAAGAAGTGCTGTCTCCCGCCAGCTCCCATGGTAACCCTGCCCAGGCATGTCATATATGTTCATGTATGTGCTTGCATGTTCTCCCGTGGCCTCTGCCGGGAGCTTGAAGCAGCTCTGTGAGTTCCAGGGACAGGCTAGATTTATGGAACTGGGAGAAATATTTAGGCCTGAGACAGTTTGGTTGTGTTAATTATGGAAATCTAAAGATAATCTATATTTAATGCTGAATTTTGTCAAATTTGCTAAAGAATTAGGGGAGCGTGTGCAAACAGTGACACTTCAATGAAGAACAAGGTGCAATTAAACTCTGAAATTTACAGTGGAATAATTGGAGAGCATGACAAATATAGTTATCAGCAGCAACTAATTAGGGGTCTGCTCGAGGTTTCTGGGCTTGATTAATCTTGCCTGGATGCTAATAAGTTATGTGGACCCGCGATATAGGTTTTTTGCCGCCTTCTTTCCACCCTCTTGCTCAGCGCTGAGGGTGAGGGTGGGGCTGTGACCATTTCACCCATCCCTGCGTGCAGCTTGACCTGAAGGGGAGAATGGGGGAGGCTACAGCACTAACGCTCATACTGCCCCTACCCCGACTAAGGATGGCTTGAACACTTTGGGTCACGTCCCCTTAGATGCCCCAGGGTCTTGTTGGTCAGTAAATTCTTATTTTCACTTGAAGCTTGTTGGGATTGAGGGAGAGAGGCTTGGAGGTGGAGTTTTAGGGTCTGGCTGAGCTTCAAAACCAGAGTCAAGTACACAGACTCAAAGCCTTCCTACAGGACCGAGGGTAAAGGCCCCTAAGGGTTTCCAGATTGCCACATCTTTCTTCCACAGAGCAACTGGTGGGTTCAAACTGTCCACCTTTCTGTTAGCAGTCTAGCGCTTTAACCTTTGCACCACGCTTTAGCTGCGCCTCAGTGAGCAGATTTGTTCCCCAGCTGTTGGTAGCTCAGTCTAATGCCCATCTCCATTTCCCACTTCATTTCTGTGGGAAAGGGTGCTGAAAGCCCCCCACTCTGGCCTCTGGTGCATCCCTCCCACACCCTTGTTTCACCAGGTACCTTTCTGCCTCTTCCTTCCCAAGTCTTTGCTAATCTTCCTTGCTGCTGATTGTAGCCACGCCTTAGATCCCCTTGATGAGAGTTTAGGCAGAAACTGATCAGTGAGTAGAGATCATCGGGGTCACTGGGCTTGAATGCCAGGCCCTCCCTCTCTCTGTCACTCCCCCTGTGTGTCTGTATTGCTCTGGGTTCTGTTTTCATTAACCTCCTCTCCATCCACGCCTGCTGTGCTTGGGTGTTGCTGTGTGAATCGCCAGGGGGTGTGAAAGATCCCACTAGAACTTTCTCCTCTACACCCACCCTGCCCTTAGAAGTTCTCCTGACAGCTAGGTCTCCTACCTGAGTCCCCCAAGGCACACGGTTATTGTTGTTAAGTGCAGTTGAGTCGGCTCTGACTCAGATACCCTGAAGAGGGTTTCCAAGGAGCAGCTGGGAGATTTGAACTGCTGATTTTGTGATTCGCAGTCCAGTGCTGGTCCTACAGTGCCACACCAGGAGTCCAAGGAGCCAGGTGAGTATTGCCAACTGTGTAGAGCAACCCCTCACCACCTCTTGCCTTTGCTCAATGTTATCTGACACAGGATGGAGTCTGGTGGGCTCATGAGACTCGTGAATCTAAAATGGGAAGATGGGCCAGTTGCTGCTTTGTGAATATCTTCAACATACCAGATCTCTCAACTTATGTGTGTGTGTTTGTGTGGCAGGAGGCTCGGGACCTTGGTATGGCAGGTTGAGAGGACTGCTGGGAGGGGTCCTAGAAGGTGGCAAGGGTCAACAGAATGCCTCCCTGTGACTTCTGACCCAGAGTGGTCCTCCTTCTAAGAGGATGTTGGGTTGGCCTTTACTTCCTTGCAGCCTGTTTTTCTTTCTGCCTCCAGGACAGAGCTTTGGAGTCAGACACACCTGGCTTTGTGTCCGGACCCTAGGGGCCCTGGGTTATTCCTAACTGTGTGGTGCAGAACCCAGGGTCCTTGCCCTCCAGTGTCATTCATCAGGACTTCAGGTCAAGGGCCAGGCACTGAAGAGGTCCTCAGTATATGGGGTCCCTCCCTCTGCACTCTGTCTCAACCACTCCACATCTTAGCACTTGTGGACCTTCATAGCCAATGCACCATGACAGGAAGGAGGTTGGCACAGGAGCCATAGCCTGTTGCTCTCCCTCTCCCCACTCCAACCTGCCTTTAGCAGGGAACCCACCTAGCTTGAGGCTTGGTGAGCACTAGTAAGGAATGGGCTTGATAAAGTTTCCTGCCAGCCCACAGGCCTCCCAGGTGTGGAGTAACAGTATACTGCAAAGAGAGGCTATTACAATGGTCTTTGTCTCCAATATCTTCCCACTCAAACAATATGCCTACCATTCAAATCAGATCATGTCAGGCCCCTCCTCAGAAACCTTTAATGGCTCTCCTGTTGCCTCCAGAATAAAGTACAGACTGCTTAGCTTCATGTTGAAGTTGTCCACAATCAGCTCCTTGGGCTTCTTGACTATCATTTGCTCTATCCCCCAAACAAACCCTGTTCTCCAAACTCCCTCAGTTTATATGCCTTTTTTTTTTTTTTTTAAACTTTTTGTTGTAACTTGAGTGAAGGTTTAGAGAGATGATCACCAGCTTTCCAGTCAGCAAATCGTATACTTTGTCTCAGCTCAATAATCACAACACCCCCTCCCCCAATGCAACACTAGTTATCCTCCTTCCTCCCTGTTTTCATTCCACCCTCCTTCCTATCCCTTCTCCACTGTGTTGTTAGGGAGACGTCGCCCTTTGATTTTGAATGATTGACCCTTCCATGGAGAGAGCACCTTACTAGTGTTGTTGTCTCCCCCTTCCCCCAATAAACCTATCTACTGAAGGAGCTCTGGTGAATCGGCCTGTGAACCGCAAGATCAGCAGTTCGAAACTACCAGCCGCTCCGTGGGAGAAAGATGAGGCGTTCTGCTCCCGTAAAGATTTACAGCCTCGGAAACCCTGTACAGGGTCGCTTTGAGCCGGAACCGACTCTACGACACATAGCCACCAGCCACCACTGCTTGGCTAAAAATTGGACCACAAGGGGGAGCTTCTTTCCAGACCTGAAGGGTGGTCAAAGGCCATAGCCTCAGTAAACCAGAGCTGTTATTATTATGAAATAATTTGGAGCTGTGTTCCATATTTTCTCCTACTCTATCCAGGGCCCTCTAGTGTGATCCCTTTCAGAGCAGTTGCTAGTGGTACCCGGGCACTGTCTAGTTCTTCTGATCTCAGAGTCTTGAAGACTTCACATGTTCCAAAGTCCATTGGACTCATTTATTCCAAGCCTCTTCAATTCTCATCATTCTTCTTTCTTCCACACATGGAGAGACAAATAGCTTAACCTTAGAAAGCGTGCGTGATTTTTCAAGATCCCAGACGCCACTCCCCCAAGTAGGATGGAGAGCATTGTCTTTGTGGACTAGTTATGCCAATCCACCATGGTGTAGCCTAAATCTTTTATTGGAGCCATTTCCACTGCCTGGAATGCCTGCCCTCCTACTCACATCCCCAAATCCACTTTCCAGGAGGCCCACTTCAATTCTCATTATCTTCCAAAGTCTCTCCCTTCTGTCAATCCTTGTGGCTGCAGTGGTCCCTTTGTGTCTGTGTCAGACTCTTCCGCCAGAGGGCGATAGACACTGTGGGCACAAACTAAATAAATGGAAACCAGGGTTGTTTGCATCCCTTGTTCTGGCTCCGGAACAAGGCCTGGTGCCTCACCTCTAGACTTCAGAGCTCAAGGACATGTCTTGTCCCCTTCTCTGTAAAGCTGATACATGTTGAGATTTGGGTGAAAATGATAAAACTAACCTCAAAATGTTTGTACCGTACAATAAGTTTACCAAGCACCACTGATGTCCTGGAGGTTCCCAGAGCAGGGCTTAGTTGGCCCATTTTACAGATGGGAAAACATGTTTTGATTATTGCTGTATCCTACAGGACCTGGCTAGTCACAAGTGCAGAAGGCATAGACCAACCAAGGCTCAGAGAAAGCAAATTTGCTGAGGGTAACATGTAAGGGGAAGAGTTAGAATGCGAACCCAGAACTCTCCAACTTCCAGCTTAACGTTTTTTCTCCACACCAATTTTTTTTTGATTATGTAAGACCTTGCTGTATGTAATCCCTTCCTGCCATTGTCACTGCCCCTGGCTCTGAGAAGCTGTAACTGGGGTCCCAGGACTCAGATCCCAGCCCCAAATCTCTATGTACTATGTGTTTGGCCACTAGCCTCTCTGACCACAGCTTTCTGTAAAATGGTCAGACAGTGGTTTGTCCTTCTCAGAGTTATCATGAGATGATTGATGCAGAGCCCTCTCTCCACTAGGATGGACCCCCTGCAAAGCCAGGTCCCAAATCCTTTTGGTTTGTCTCTTGAGACCTGGGAGGGGGAGTAGAAATACTTGGATGTCTCATTCAGATCCTTTTTGGAGAAAAAAAGAGAGATCTGGGGGTCTCCTTCCTTAGGAGCCTCCAGTCTTTGCAGCTGCTAGAAGTGATCAGGCTCTGTTACCATGGCAACGAGGGCCAGCCACCCGCAGGGCTGTTCCCCATGCCAGCCACCACCGTTGACCTCACTTAGGATGATTACCTTTTGGCAAATAAAATAATTGTGTTAATAAAGAGGCTGTTCTTCTTGGCCCCCCACTCCCCTGCTTGGCCTGTTTCTTATCTCCACCTGGGGGAAAGAGAGGCTCCCCCACATTCTCCTTCCATCCCCAGTCCATGGTATGCCTACTGTAAAGTATGGTGTCAATGGAGACACCAAATGCTTTTTATTTTCACCATTTTTTAGCACCTCTCACCCTACCAACTTGCCTTCTGCCCCTTTCCCCAGTGTCTTTGCTGGAGTTGCCCAACTAGAGAATACTCCTGTCTTTCTTGGATATATTTTTGAATACCAACTGGGCCTCACAACTCTTGTAATAATATATTCTATCTACTGAGTGCCTACTGCGTGTGTGGAGTCCCGGAGTGGTGCAAGTGGTTAATGCATTTGGCAGCTAACCAATTGGTTGGCGGTTTGATTTCATCTAGAGGCACCTTGGAAGAAATGTCTGGTGATCTACTTCTGAAAAATCAGCCACTGAGAACTGTGCGGCACGCAGTTCTACTCTGACACATGTGGGGACACCATGAATGAATTCCACTGGAAAGCAGTTGGTGATACTGTGTTGTTATATTTTGACTAAATCTTTTGCAAATGTCTGCTCTTTAATTCTTATAACACCTGGGCAGTTTAGGAGCTCCACTACCCTTTTATGGATTCCTGGTATGGTGCTGTAGAATCAGCACTGGGTTTTGAACTACTAGGTCAGCAGTTCAAACCCACCAGCTGCTCCTTGGAAAACTTACATAGCGGTCTTTATGAGTCAGAACTGACTCGATGGTGCATAATGGTAACAACAATACCCTTTTACAGGTGAGAAAACTGGGATTCTGGGAACTACAATGTATTTTCTGTTCACTGTGGGCTCAGCACTGGACTGGGCTTTCAGAGGGAAAGACAAAAGGAACAGGACCCCCAGGCTGTGGGGATATGGACACACACACACAAACACACACAGATGCAAGAAAATGCCAGAGACCTGGTAAGAGGTGCCCTGGGGTCAGAATGCATGATAGAGGCTCCAAGAAGGAGGATGACAATGAGGAGGACTGTCAGTGAGCCAAGCTCTGCTGTTCTTGTTAGATGTGTTGAGTCAGCTGCAATGCATAGTGACTCCATGCGCAACAGAATGAAACACTGCTCTGTCCTGCATCATCCTCACAGTTGTTGCTGTCCGAGCCCATTGTTACGGCCACTGTGTCAGTCCATCTCATTGGGGCCGTCCTTTTTTTTGCTAACTCTTTACTTTACCTGGCATGATGGTCTTCTCCAGAGACCTGCCTTTCCTGAAATCATGTCCTAAGTATGTGAGATGAAGTCTTGCCACCCTCGTTTCTAAGGAACATTCGGGCTGTACTTCTTTCAAGACATTCATTTGTTCTTCTGGTGGTCTGTGATAATTTCAATATTCTTCTCCAACACCATAACTCAAATGCATCATTTATTCACCAGTCACTGTCCAGCTTTTGCATGCATACGAGGCGATTGAAAAGACCATGACTTGGGTTAGGCGCACCTTAGTCCTCAAACTGACATCTTTGCTTTTTAACACTTTAAAGAGGTCTTTTGAACAGATTTGCCCAATGCATCCATCATTTGATTTCTTGATTGTTTGGTACTTCCTGTTTGTTATTTCATGTGATGTTCATTACAACCCCATTTTTACCAATGAGAAAATTGAGACTCTAGAATGGTTAGGTGAATTTCTCATGGTCACACAACTGGTGCGGATCAAGGACTCAAACCCAGGCTTTGTAACCTCCATGTACTGCTTAGTGATTTTTTGAAGTCCTCAGTCTGCCTGCTGGAGAAAGGTTGGAAGGTTGAAGGGAGAGATAAGAGAAACCAGAAACAGGCTGGTCTGGAAGGCATAGAGCACAGTTCCATTGCCTTAGTTATTACTCATTAGCTGAGACTTGTTAAAAGTGAAGATTTGCCAAAAGAGGGGCTACAGAAATGGTGGTGGGTTTGGAACGTTGATGTTTCACTAGTGAACACAAAATAATGCAACATGATTGGGCTATTTGAAAAGTCATTTCAAGCCTGACAAAGAAGTCTGGGCCCTGAGTGTGCTATTGTACTGTGATGGGGTGAAGCTTTCAAATGTGGGAAGACTATGCTCCCTGGTTTTTGGGGGTGTCTTTGTGATGGGCGAATAGTGTTTTCTGGTGAGAACATCCGAAGTCTAGCTCTCAGGTCCTTTGTGAATAAGAGTCCCAGACTCCTCCCCATCTGTGCCACGAGCCCTGCCCCTTATATAGGGAATGGACGTGCCCGGCCAGGCGGGGGTTCACTAGGTGGCGCTGTGAGGTCAGTCAATCCTCCCAGCATTTGGCTGTGCCGTGGCTGGAGGGCAAGCCGGTCACACAGGATCTGACACCAGGGCTGGGTGAAGTGTCAAAAAGCCAGGTTGGGTTGTGGGGCATTGCTCCTCTCACTTGTGACCAGGTATGTGCCATCTCCTGCTCATTCACGGGTCCCAAATAGGGGCAATTGAAATAGTAGCTGTGGAGGGACAGAGACCAGAGGGGCTAGGTGGGGGTGGAGGTGAGAGTGGGCCTGGGAAAGCCGTGTTCTCACTGACTACCAAAGTTCCAAGTTCTAAACCTGAGGTTGGGCAGGAGGCAGAGTGAGTGGTCTGGGGACAGGTAAGAAACTCTAGGGGGCTACCTGTAAGGTCTCAGACTATTATTAACAGAGGTCTCCAAGGATATTGGTGACCGAACAAATAACCTTGGTATAAGGGCAAGACAGGCACAGGACTCAAAAGGCCTCCGATTCTTGTTCCTGTTTAACTGTGTCCTAGCCACATGACCTTGGGCAGGTTACTGATACTATTACCTCCATTTCACACTCTTTGTGAACTAGAGGTAATACTATCATCTTTCAGAGTTGTTGAGAAGCTTAAATGAGATCATGCGCTGGAAGGCACTCAGTATGCCAAACATGAGGTGTCTCTCCTTGTTCTGTCTGTTTGCAGAAATGGCAGCTTGCATCTCTCCCCTGCCTGTGCTTCACAGCAAATACTCAGTGCTACCGACTGATTAATGCCTGAGGGTAGAGACAGCTGGAGTTGGGCAGCATCCTAAAGGGATCTCCAAAAACGCACCCTTTAGGGGACCAGCCTTGAAAGATGCCTGCCCTCAGAATTTAGCATTTTCCCTGTTTGAAATCACATTATCTTAATGCCGGATCTGGCCATCCACATGTCTGTCCTGAACCTTGCCCCTTGAGGACCCCTGGCTGGGACTCTTGGTACTCTAGAGAGAAAGGGGATCATCAGAACTCCTTTCGGAGAGGAAAGGGCCCTCTTTTCAAATAGTCTCCTGTACCTATTCCCTCATATCTGGCACAGGGGAAAATTTAGGCAAAGGAGAGTCATGGGGACAAATCACAATCCCCCAAACATTGGTAGGTGTGGAGAGTGAGGTGGTAATTCGATCTCCTAGCCCTTTGCGCGGGGAGGGTTGAAGCAGCCTGTTACCCTGAACTCTTGGTAAAGAGGTACTGGGTATGGACTGGGACCTGGAAGGAGTTTGGAGAGAAATGGTCAGAGAAGATCTGAGACCAGTGAGTCAAGGGAAAGGGCAGTAGGTCCCAGCCTTACGCTACTAACCATTGAATTGACCAATCTACAAATGTTTATTGAGCACTGAATACGGACCAGGCACTGTTTTAGGTGCTTTGTTGTTGTTGTGAAGTGCCGTACAGTCAGGTTCTGACCCACAGCGACCCTCTATAGGGTTTCTGAGGAGCAGCTGGTGAACTTGAACCGCAGGCCTCCTGGTTCAAGTGGATTTTGCAGTCCAGCACATTAACCAATAGCACTACACCAGGACTCCGTTTTAGGTGCTGTTGTTGTTGTGAAGTTCTGTTGAGTCGATTCCGACCCATAGCGACCCTGTAGAGGGTTTGCAAGGAGCAGCTGGTGAGCTTGAACCGCCAACATTGCAATTCAAACAGCTTTGCAGTCGGGCACATTAACGCACAGCGGCACACCAGGCCTCCGGTTTTAGGTGCTAGGGACCCAAAAAAGGTTCTATCCTTCCCTCTAGTAAAGAAGAATATGGATTCTGAAGTTGGGCTGCTTGGGGCTTGAGTCCAAGGGGATTTTGTGAATCACCTAGGCATCATAAATGTCAGTTTCTCCATCTGTAAAGTGGGAACAATAACAATTTCGCTCTCTCTCTTACAGACTGTTGTGTACATTAGCACTAAGGCCTGGGATTTACTAAATGTGAACTGCCTTGCTTGTTGTGACTCTTAAGATGATTAGTAGCCTGGATCTGTGCTTCAGAGAGTGTGGCCTTGGGCAAACCCTTCACCTTCCTTGGGCCTTGGATTTCTCACCTGAGAAATGGGTTCATAACACCTGCCTGCCCACCTCCACAGGACCCAGCTGTGAGGTTTAAAGTCAATGAAGAAGCTGCATATGGAAGGGCTTTGGAAATTACATATGCAGATGGGAAGGGGAGATTCAAACAATTTGGTGTGTGTGTATGTCTGTGTGTGTGCACGCATCAAAGATGCAGTGTTTTTGTTTCATCTTTCTTCAGGCCATCTGAGCTTAGGTCAGTTAGTTATCAGATGGACCTGTGAGGACATCTGTTCTGGAGCCCTGGGCTGGAGCCGAGGGTCAGGCTGAGAACTGCAGTTTTTCCAAAGGCTTTAGGGAAGTCAAGAAAGGAATCTGGTAGATGGAGATGGAATTAGTGCTCCCCTCCCCTCTGCCAGCTCTGGCCTGGGAGCTGGACAGGACTGTCTACAAAATCAGAGATTTCCACCCCCCCAACCCCCCTCTTCTCACAAACCTCCTCCACCACCAGGCCTAATTCTTGCTGCCAAGCTATAGGACAACCTTGGAGCAAAAATATTGTTAGGCTCTGTTCCAGAAGGTTTGCTCTCTGGGCCTCATGGCTCCTTGTGCTCACCTATCTTAGAGCTGCCCACCCAACCAGCCAGCTGAATAGTGAGCCAGGCAGGATTCGGATGGAGAAGGCAGAGAACTGGCAGAGGAGACTCCTGGTTCTCATCTGGAGCACTGAGATTGGTGGCAGTTACATACTCATTTCTAATCTTCCTCTCCCCACGAAAAGAGCAGGAAGAGGCAGGGCTGTGGAGCAGAAATAGCATGAACAGTGGGGTCAACCAGCCTGGGTTCACATCCTTTATAGCTGGGCCGCCCGAGGCATGATGGGCTCACAAGAGGACCTACTCCATGGTGTTGGTAGACAACCCTCATATCAAGGTACCTCAGACTATGGATCCAAGCCTCATCTCTAGGGTCATTTAACTGGGATGTTGTGGGAACTTTGTGGCCTCCCATCTCCTCTCTCACGCAAACTGCTTCCCTCAGCTCCTTGATTGATTGCGTATGTGAAAGACATCACAGGAGATGAGCAAGACACAATTCTTGTCCTCGGAGAGGATGTGAGCAGAAAACGCCCAAGTATATTTCCTTTAAGGAGCTCTGGTTAAGAGCTCAGCAGCTCAGAGAGAAGGGTTAGTGGTTGGAATCCACCCAGAGCTCTCCAGAAGAAAAACCTGGTGCTCTGCTTCTGGAAGGAGGCAGCCTTAACACCCCCCACCCCACCCCCTGGGACAGTTCTACTCTTTTACACGGGATCACTATGAATTGAACTCAGCTCCATGCCACCTAACAACGACATGTTTTCTTTGCAGGATACCAGAAAAGAGAAAGAGCCCAGCTGGCTGGGTGAGTCCGAAAAGGCCCCATGAAAGATGAGATGTTAAACTGGGTTTCTCAGGTGGCTCAGACTTTCACAGGTGGGGAAGGGAGAGAGGGTGTCTGGTAGGAAGAACAGCATGGACAAAGACCTCCAGATGGGAAAGCCTAGGGGCACAGCTGAGAAACTGTAAATAGGTGCTTTCATGGAGTGGAAGTGAGAGCAAATGGAAATACATTTATTACAGATTCTTAGATTGATAAAGCAGAAGTGATTCCTTTAATTGTGTTGTTATTGTTGAGAATATACACAGTAAAGCGTACTACCAATTCAGCAATCTCTACAAGTACAGTTTAGTGACATTGATTATATATGTTCTTTGTTGTTGTTGTTGTTAAGTGCCATCGAGTCGGGTCCGACCCATAGCGACCCTGTACAGGGTTTCCGAGGGTGTAAATCTTTACGGGAGTAGAAAGCCTCATCTTTCTCCCGCGGAGCGGCTGGTAGTTTCGAACTGCTGACCTTAAGGTTTGCAGCCCGATTCGTAACCACTACGCTACCAGAGCTCCTTATATGTTCTTTAGTGACATTGATTATATATATTCTTTGAGTTGTACAACTGTTCTCATTTTTTTCTGAGTTGTTCTCCCCTCGTTCACACACACTTGTTGCTCCTTATCTGATCAAATTGCCATGGAGTGTTTCCGACTCATAGTGACCCTGTATAAGGTTTCCGAGGAGTTGCTGGTGAGTTTGAAGCGCCGACCTTGTAGTTCAGTGCTTGCTTATCTTACAGCACTACACCAGGATCTCATGTAGATAGTTCTTAAAAGACCATAATGTGCAAGTTCAACCTTTTTAACTAGTTAAACGAAACTATTTTTCAGTTCTAAGATGACTTCGGGGCTATTTTTGTTTAAGGTTTAAAGATGATCTCAGGACAATAATTTCAATAGTTCATTTAGCCTCTATGTATGCACAAAGTCTAAAGTCCATGATCATTTGAAATTCTGTTCTGCATTTCCCCACTCTTCTATGGCATTTCCAGTTAAATAGAAACCAATTGTTGTGACTTGGATGGCTGTTTGCAAGTTTTTAAGACCCCAGACAATACATAAAAAATAAGGTGGTAGACCAGAAGCACTAAACATATTATTAGGTCAATTAACTGGGATAAGCCATGACCCTAAACCTCCAAACTGAGGCAGATTCCTTGAGGTGTTTGGTTGTACATAAACAGCCACAGCCCAGATACTCAGTTTTTGTTTTGTTTTGTTTTTTATCATTGTTGTAAATATATTTGTCACACAACTTTGGCCAATTAATTTTTATTGTGGTTGTAATGTTTTGTGCCATTGAGTTGGTTCTGATTCATAGAGACACTATATAAGGCTAGTAGGTTTGAACTGCCAACCTTGCAGTTAGCAGTTCAGTGCTTACCCTACAAAGCTATACGAGGACCTCATTCAGGTTGGTGTTGGTGTACAACTTGTCAAGTGCAGTTGTAATGCTTAGCCATGGGATTATTTCATAACTGTTAACTCCCCTCTACTCTCTCCCTCCAGGAGCTCTGGTAGCATAGTGGTTACGAATCAGGCTGCGAACCTCAGGGTCAGCAGTTTGAAACTACCAGCTGTTCCGCGGGAGAAAGATGAGGCTTTCTGCTCCCATGAAGATTTACAGCCTCGGAAACCCTGTACAGGGTTGTTATGACTTGGAACCGACTACACGGCACATAACCACCTCCAACCACTCTCTCCCTCCAGTCCCTGGTAACCGCTAATAAATTTTGGTCACTACACATTTGACTTTTCTTGCTTTTTGTATGTTGTTATTGCTGTTGTTAGGTGCTGTCCAGTCAGTTCTGATTCATAGTGACCCTATGCACAACACAGAGAAAATCAGGGTTTGGTCCTGTACCATTTTCACAATGGTTGTTATGTCAGCCTATTGTTACGGCTACTATGTCAGTCCATCTCCTTGGAGGTCTTTTTTTCTCTGACCCTCCTCTTTCCTTCTTCAGGGACTGGTCTCTCCTGACAACATGTCCAAAGTACAAGAGGTGAAGTCTCGTCACCTTGGCTTCTGAGGAACATTCTGGCTGTACTTCTTCCTAGACAGATTTATTTGTTCTTCTGGAAGTACTTTTAATATTCTTCGCCAATACCATGATTCAAATGCATCAATTCTTCTACTGATTTCCTTATTGTCTAATTTTCACATGCATATGAGGCGCTGAAAATACCATGGCTTGAGTCAGGCTCACTTTAGTCCTCAAAGTGACTGACATCTTTCTTCTTCAATACTTAAAAGAGGTCTTTTGCAGCAGATTGGCCTAATGCAATATGTTTTTTAATTTTTTGACTGCTGTTTCCATGAGTGTTGATGATGGAGCCAAGCAAAATGAAGTCTCTGCCAACTTCAATCTTTTTTTCCATTTATCATGATTTTATTTGCTGGTCGGGTTGTGAAGATTTTCAGTTTCTTTACAGTGAGGTGCAATCCATACTGAAGGCTGTACGCTTTAATCTTCATCAGTAAGTATTTCAAGTCTTCTTCGCTTCCAGCTAGGAAGCTTGTCTTTTTGCATAAGCGGGGTTATGCAATATCTGCCCTTTTGTGTTAGTTTATGTCACTCAGTATAGTATCTTCAAGTTCCATCCAGATTGTGGCATGTATCAAGACATAATTTGAATTGTGTTGGTGAAGAATATTGGAAGTTCCATGGATCGCCAGAAGAACAAACAAATCTGTCTTGGAAGAAGTACAACCAGAATGTTCCTTAGAGATGAGGATGACTAGACTTCATCTCTTATACTTTGGACATGTTGCCAGGAAGGACTGGTCCCTGGAGAAGGGCATCATGGTCCATTGGTAAAATGGAGGGTCAGCAAAAATGAGGGAGATCCCAGAGGAGATGGATTGACACAGTGGTAGCAGCAATGAATGGGCTCAAACATAACAACAATTGTGAGGATGGTTCAGGGCCTAGCAGTGTTTTGTTTTGTTGTACCTGGGTCTCTATGAGTTGGAACTGATTGGATGAAATCTAACAACAACATCATCAAGACTTCATTGCTCCTTCTGGTTGAGGAGGAATTCCGTTTTATGTGTGTACTACATTTTGTTTATCTGTTGATGGGCATTTAGGTTTCCATCTTATGGCTGCAATGAACATTGATGTACAAGTTTCTGTTTTCAAGTCTTTGGGTGTATACCTAGGAGTGGAGTTGCTGGGTCATAGGCTAGTTCTGTTTTAATTTTTTAAGGAACTGCCACACTGTTTTCCACAATAGCTGAATCATTTTGCATTCCTACCAGCAATGGACAAGGATTCCAATTTCTCCCCATCATTGCCTACAGTTGTTATTTTCTGTTGTTGGTTAAAAACAATTAAAAACATTTTTTTAGCTATGCTATCGGGGGTGAAATGGTATCTCTTTGTGGTTTTGATAATGTATCTATAAGGATTTTTGTCACTGAACATCTTTGTGTATATTCAGCGGTCATTTGAATGTCCTCTTTGGTGAAATGACTGTTCACATCCTTTACCCATTTTATGACTGGGTGATTTGTCTTTTTGTTGTTAAGTTTTATATATTTTTTGGTTATTAGATTTTTACTGGATATATGGTTTCATAAGATATTCTCCTGGTCATTAGTGTGTCTTCACCTTTTTGGTAAAGTCTTTTGATGGACAAAACTTTTAAATTTTATGAAGTCCCTTTTTATTAATTTTTTCTTGCTGTTTGTATCAGATAACCCATTGTTGAAAGCTAGGCCTGACAATGTTGCCCCTGATTGTTCTTAGAAAAATTTTATGTTTTAGTTTGCACATTTAAGGTCCTTAATCCGTCTTGAATTTTGCATCCTGTTTCATTTTTCTACATGTAAAAATTCCATTTTCCCAGCATCACTTATTGAAGAGACTATTCTTTCCCCATTGAATGGATTTAGCACCCTTATCAAAAATCAGTTGACCATAGATGTGTGGTTTTATTTGTGGACTCTCAGTTCTATTCCATTGATCTATGTGTCTGTTATTATTACACCAGTATCAGGCTGTTTGGTTACTGTAGCTGTCTGTTGTTGTTGTTAAGTGCCATTGAGTCAGTTCCAACTCATAGTGACCCTGCATAGGGTTTCCAAAGAGCACCTGGTAAGTTTGAACCACCTAACGTTGGGTCCAGTGCATTATCCTTCAGTGCCACACCAGGCCTCTCTGAAGCTGTATGGCATGTTTTGAAACCAGGAAGTGTGAGTCTTCCTACTTCGTTCTTCTCTTTTAACATTGTTTTAGTTATTTGGAACCTCTTGCCATTCCATATAAAGTTGAGGATTGACTTTTTAAAATTTCTGTAATGAAGGATGTTGGCATTTTGAAAGGAATTGTATTGAATCTATAGATCATTTGGTGTAGTATTGCCATTTGAACAATAGTATGTCTTCCATTCCATTCCATGAAACATCTTTCCATTTATTTAAGTCTTCTTTAATCTCTTTCAGCAGTATTTTGCAGCTTTCATTGTTAAAGTCCTTCAAGTCCCTCGTTAGATTTATTCCTAGATATCTTGTTCTCCTTGAGTCCTGGTGTGGCACTGTGGGTTAATGTATTGGGCTGCAAAGTTGGTTTGAACCACAAGTCAGCAGTTCAAGCTCACCAGCTGCTCCTCAGGAACCCTGTGCCGGGTTGCTGTGGGTTGGAACTGACACTTAACAGCAACAACATTTTGTTCTCCTAGCTGCTATTGTAAGTGAAATATTTTCCCTAATTTATTTCTCAGATTTCTTATTGCTCATGTATAGAAACCCATCTGATTTTTGTTTGTTGATCTTGTACCATACAACTTTGCTAAATTCCTCTGTTAGTGCTAGAAATTTTCTTGTGGACTCTTTGGGGTTTTCTGTGCATTTTATAGTGTTTTTGCAGTTATGTGAATGTATTTATCTTGATACCTGTTTGTTGTTTTTGTCACAAATCAGAAATGTATCACATCATTGAGTCCATAAACAGGAATTTGGCTATAAATTCTTACCTTATTTTTCCTGGTTAATAATCAAGTAAATATGACCATGGTAATAATAGTATATTTTACTGTACAAGGGGGTTTCAAAAAATTTGTGGAAAGATTCCATTATCTTTCTATTTCATTTTTCATAAATATTTTGAAACCCTTTCAGATTATTTGAAGGTATACTGTATTAACTTTAAGATACAAATTATAAACCTTCACTTATCTCATTAGATTTATTCCTATGTATTTTGTTCTCTTAGATTATGGTGTCCTGGTGTGGCACTGTAGAATAAATACTGGACTGTTAACTGCAAGATTGGTGGTTCAAACCCACCAGTAGCCCTCGGAAAGTCTATACAGGGTCTTTATGAGTTGGCATGAAACTCAAGGGCATTTAACAACAATAACAGATGATATTAGAAAAGGAGCTCTGGTAGCGTAGTGGTTACGAATCGGGCTGCGAACCTTAAGGTCAGCGGTTCGAAACTACCAGCTGCTCCGTGGGAGAAAGATGAGGCTTTCTACTCCAGTAAAGATTTACACCCTCGGAAACCCTGTACAGGGTCATTATGGGTCGGAACCGACTGGACGGCACTTAACAACAACAACAACAACAGAAATGGAATTTCCCCCCTAATTTCCCTTTCAGATTTCTTTTTGATGGGGTATAGAATCCCAGTTGATTTTTGTTTGTTGACTTGTATCCTGAAAGTTTGCTAAATTCCTCTGTTTATCATAAAATATTTTCTCATGCATTCTTAAGGATTTTCTATTTATAGTATCATATCATCCACAAATAAATACAATTTTGCTTGTTTTTTTCCATCTGGATACCTTTCATTTCTTTTTCTTGACTTACTGATCTGACTAGGACTTCTACTACAGTATTGAATAGAGGCGGTGAGAGGGACCACCAGTGTCTTGTTCCTGGTTTCAGGGGGAAAGCTCTCAGTCTTTCTGGTAAGTATAATGTTGACTGTTGGGTTACATATATGTATAGTCCCTGAAACACTGAGGAATTTCCCTTCTATTCCTACCTGCTTTAGGGTTTTCATTAAGGAAGGATGTTATATTTGATCACATTTTTCTACATGCATAAAGATGATCATATACTTCTTTCCTTTTATTCTGTTGATGTAGTATATTAGGTTGATTGGTTTTCTAAAGTTAAACCATCCCTGCATTCCTGGAATGAATTCTACTTGGTCATGGTGTATGATTCTTTTTAATAAGCTGTTGGATTCTGCCCCCTAATGTGTTGCTGAAAACAAAAGTATAATTTATTAAAAGGCAAGCAAGGAGCTGAAGTATAAGGAAAATTACTAAAATGCTCTTTCAAATTTCCAAATTAGTTCTGCTTCCTCAAGATGGCCTGTCTTCTTTTCCCTTCTCCTCTACTTAAAAACAGCCAGTGAAGGAAAATGTTTCCCCAAACAGCACCTTTCCCCCTCTTCTTCCTCCTTTCCCTCAGCTTATCAAATTGTTACTCCCACCTTATCCCGTTCTTCAAGGAGACAAGGTGGTGCTCTCCAAGGTTGGTGAGGAGTTGGGCTCCAAACTGTCCTCACTCAGCTAATAATGAGGATGGTCTGTGTGGGATGTGTCTGGGCACACGCTTCATCCTTGGGTCCTCAAGAGCAGATACACTGGTCAGGAGGGTTCCGTTTTCTTCCTGATGCCTCCATGTGATGGTCTCATATTGATCCCAAAGGAAGGAGATGGTGTTTGGGCAACAGAGAGGAGAGGAGGCAGGCGAGAGATGAGAGGAGGGGAAGGAGAAGGAGAGAAGAAAGAAGAGGTGAGGGAGAAGAGGATGAAAGAAGACAACAAGAAGTGGAAGGCAGAAGAGTAAGAAGAAAGAGAAGAGAGGAAGGGGAGGAGGGGAGAGTGGAAAAGGGGGAAAGAGGAAGGCAGAGGCAAACAGAGAGCTGGAGGAAGGGGAGGAGGAGGAAGAGGCAACAGTCAGCTGTCAGAACTGCTGGGCCTTCTACTATTTGTTTTGTTTCTGGAACAGGCTGACAGACCCTCTCCTTGACTCACAGCAGGTGGGAGGCAAAACATGTGCTCAAAAAGGTGACCTCTTTGGGGTCTGTTTTCCTCGCAGCTTCTGACTCTGTCTTTCTCTAACTGTGTCTCTCAGATTTTTTGCCCCTCTCTCTTTCCCCTAGGTCTCTCTCATAGTTTCTCAGACAAATTTCAGGTGACTCCCTGAGCTTTCTGTGCTCCCTGGGAGCTCCCTGGGTTGGGGGATGAGGAATGGGCAGGATTGTTTTTCCTTCTCATTTGGAATTGGCACTTGGGAGTTGCTGGGGTGTGACTTTGGTCCTATTTTGGGGGCTAGGGTGAGTGGAGAACTCACATTTCAATGACTCAATGGACCATCAACTTAAGCCTCCATCTTCAAAGTTCCAGAGCCCCTCCTCCTATATCATTTTTTTGTCTAGAGAACTTTCATTTCTAAACACTTCTCTTCTTAATATTCTGATAAACTCATTTTTACTGTCTTCAGGAGCATTTTTGTTGCAGAGTAGCTGATAGGTCCTATGCACACATGTGTGCCCTGATCTAACCTTCCTATGGTATTGGGAGTAGTAGGTTGCTCTCCTTTTACCAAGGAGAGGATAGAGATTTATGGACTGCTGGGCCTGGATTTGAACTCAGTTCTTCTTTGCTCTGGTGCAGGGTTCTTGCTCCACAGCTTTGCCTTAGGTGCGCCGCCTGCCTTTCCTCTGGGTTTCCGGCTTCTACCTAACATGGGCCCCAGCTGACTTTTTCAGGTGGTAGAGCCCACATGGTCTCGTCATTTTAGTGACCACATGGCATTCCATCATGTTGATGGATCATCATTTGTTTGATCACTCCCTCATTGTTGGGTATGTGAGAGGTGTCCAATTTCATACTATAATAAATGCAATGAGTGTATTTGGTACAAATTGCTTTCATCATCTTCTTCATCATTACTAGTACGTTTCATGAGTAGATTTAGGATTAGAACCCAGGGCTATCTCTTAGCTGACATGTGTGGATGGATGAGGGTGGTGGTCTGTCCCTGCTGTCTTAATTTAAAAAAACATGATCAATACAAAGATAATGCCAACCACTTCTTGTGAGTGACTTGGAATTGACTGTTATTTCACCGAACCGCAAGGTCACTTTGAACCGCAAGGTTGGCAGTTCAAACTCTCCAGCTGCTCCTTGAAAACCCTATGCAGGGTTGCTGTGAGCCGGCACTGACTCGATGGCACTTAACAATACCAAAACAATCTTGAGACAGGAGTCTTGGTGTGGCACTGTAGGATAAGTACATGGACTGCAAACCATAAAGTTGTTGGTTCAAACCCACCAATCACTCTGTGGGAGAAAGATAAAGCTGTTCCTATAAAGATACACTGTCTCGCAAACCCCACAGAGCACGTCTGTTCTGTCATATAAGGTCGCTATGAGTTGAGATCGGCTTGACAGTGGTGGGTTAAAGTTGAGAAAGAAATCTCATCAAGGGAGCATTGATGGGTTCCCTATGGTTTCCCCAGCAACACTAAGACCTCTCAGGTCCCCTTTTGGGTTGATGTATTAATGCACTGTAAATCCTGTGTGTGCACATGTGTCCAACCTGGGTCCACTTACCTGACACATGATATGGTTCATGTCAGCATTACTTGAAGCTACCACACAACAAATACTGAGGGCTGAGATGATGCAGAGTATTCAATCTGCAACTCACAAGAGCCAGGAAATTTAACATCAGCCAAACGGCTGCTGTGAACTGCTATCCAGTTCTGGTTTAACACAGAACTGCTAAAGCATTTCCCAAAACAGAGAACAAAATTTAGAGACTCTACATGGTAAATTGCATGAACTACATCCTGAACTTGAACCATAACATGTCTGCTTTTTATAAACCATGTGGGCACTCTGAGAAAAAGAATCAACTAAAGGCTGGTGTTGGGTGCTGTCTGAGTCGATTTTCACTCCTACTGGCACCATGTGACGTACTAGAACTCCCTCATAGTGTTTTCTTGGCCAGGTCTTTCTTTGTGGAGTCGCTGGATGGGTTTTAATTACTGACCAGTTGAAATGGCCAACCTTCTGGTATGCAGCCGAACTCTTAACTATTTGTGCTGCCAGAGATCCTTCAACTCAAGAAGAGCCCATGGTTTCAGTGCCAGTGGAGGGAGGTTGGTGGTTCAGGTGGTGAGTGAGGCCGTTGGGAATGTGAGGCTCTTACAAGCTGACAAGGGAAGGAAGCCGAGGATGTGTGGAAGGGGCAGATTCTCTTGATCCGGGGGAGATGAAGGCCCAGAATAGGAAGGGACATGCCTTGGGTCAGGACTGGATTCCTGTGGAGTTCCAAGCGTCTGAGCCAAGCTGCCTCCTGGTTTTGCAAAGCTTGGATATTAATAAGGGTGATTAGTAATCATGACGTGTGAATAATAAGGGGGTGGTTAATTGTCCTGGTTATGATGAACAGCAGTCACAGGGGGATGATGGGGGAGTTGTCCCGTACCCCTTAACTCACATGAGCTGTTCTTGGCGGCGGCGGCGGTGGCAGAGTCAGCAGGCTAGCAGAGTTTATGTGTTAACACTATGTAGTCACTCATTTTTATTAAACTTAATAAGAAGAGTTTAAAAATCATTTATAATGTCCTTTTATACAATTATAAAAGTACACATGTTCACAGCAGAAAATTGGAATTTGAATTCCTAAATATTCAAATTCAGAAAGATGTAAGGAAGAAGAAAACAAAAATGAGTATGAACAGTTTGGTATATATTCTTATAATCTTTTCTTCTATGCATTCATAAGCATAGCCATTGACTGTATTTTAAAAAGCAAAACATAATTGGGATTTTATTCTATATGTTATTTGATAGCTTCCCACCCCCCTCACTTAACAAACATTTCACATGAACATCTTTATGGTATGAAACGGTCTTTGAGAATGATATTTTTTAATGAAAAGAAGATTGTCTTGGGGGAAGGGAACCCATTAGAAGAGCAGTCCATCCTTTTCTGCCTCCTGCAGTTTGGAAAGACTGGGGTCTTCAGGGTATGGGTGGGCAGTGTTGAGATGGGTAGCTCACTAGGCCCCTTTAGATCCAGAAGGGGCCAGAAATGCTTTCTAACCTGAGCTTGATAAAGGGAAGTAATCTTTTGATACTTTCTAGATTTGAAGCAAGTGTTTTTCACTGGAGACAACCAAGGGTCTAATGTCAGCACTAGTATGTGGTCCCAGAGGCATTCCGAATGCTCTAAGTCTCAGTTTTTTCAGCAGTTAGGTAGAGGAAATAGCCCCTACCTCTTTCCCACTTCCTGGAGGGACACCACCAAGGACTGAGATATAAGTCCACTCTGGAAGTTTAAATACAATGACTATGGGGCACCCATCAAATGGAAAGAGACAGAGAAAATATCAGGGTTATGGAGGGGAAAGTACAAGAGACTGGCTTTCCCACTGATTGTTGTGTGACTATAGGCAAGTCCCTTCTCCTTGGGTCTTCCTTTCCTTGTGTGTAAATCACAGAGCTGCGCTAGGCAGATTCTGGGCATCCTGAGAGCTTCTGACTCAGAACTCTAACTTCTCTGAGACATCTGGCTGGTGTCAGGGTGAGGGATGGTCCACAGTGTTGCTGCTGCCTCTGGACTCTATCCTTGGAGAAAAGGTTCCATACAACTGGAGCCACAGACTCTCTGCTCCAGGTCTAGGCCACTCTGGAGAGAGCATCGTCCAGTTTGATAGTGATGAGGGATTATTGTTATTTCACCCTTCCTAAACAGGAGTCCTGATGTGGCGCTGTGGGCTAATCTGTCAGACTGCGATGTGGTTTGAACTGCAAGGTCGGTGGTTCAAGCTCACCAGCTGCTCCTTGGAAACACTATACAGGGTCGCTATGGGTCAGAGTTGACTCAAAGGCACTTAACAATAACAACAAACATGAGAAAGAGTCCTGGTGTGGCGCTGTGGGCTAATGTGTCAGGCTGCAATGTCGTTTGAACGGAAAGGTCGGTGGTTCAAGCTCACCAGCTGCTCCTTGGAAACCCTATACAGGGTTGCTATGGGTCGAATCCACTCAAACGCACTTAACAACAACAACAAACATGAGAAGGACTCCTGGTGTGGTGCTATAAGATCAGCCCTGGACTGTAAACCATAAGGTCAGCACTTCAAATCTACCAGCTGCTCCTCAGAAACCCTATCAAAGTTGCTATGATAAGTCAGAATAGACTTGACAGCACTTAACAAGAACAATGACAAAAATGAGAAATCACAAATCACAGACTGAGAATGTCGATCAGAGCCCAAAGGCCCAGCTCTACAGAACTCTATAGCTCTGCCTCTGACTAAGCCCACCTCCTACCATCTTTGCATTGCTGGCAACCCCCCAGCACTCACAGACCAATAGGTGAGGGCCCCATAGGACCACTGGCATTTACATTCTTGTTAATTTGTTAGTATTCATAAAAAACTTACAGTTTTTCATTTTTATTGTTAAGAATAGAAACAGCATATATACCAATGTTGTTGTTAGGTGCCACCAAGTCGGTCCCGACTCATAGCGACTCTATGCACAACATAACAAAACATTGCCCAGTCCTGGGCCAACCTCACAATTGTTGTCACGCTTGAGCCCATTGATGCTGTATATGCCAGTGTTGATAAGTACTGTGGCGTGGGTTCTGACTCATAGTGACCCTGCACAGGGTTTCTGAGACTGTAAATCTTTACGGGAGCAGAAAGCCGCATCTGTCTCCCGCGGAACTGCTGGTAGTTTCGAACTGCTGACCTTGAGGCTCGCAGCCCTACTCGTAACCACTACGCTACCAGAGCTCCTTTATATGCATGCACAATTCAGTGATCTTGAGAACAATCTTCAGGTTGAACAACCACTCTTGCTCTTCTTTTCCAAATTGTTCCTCACCCATATTTGTTAGTATTTTTAATATACTTAAACTATTTCATCCATTCATTTGTTAAACCACTTGACAAATGAGAATAATTTTAAAAAAATCTATTTAATGAGTAGCATCCCCACAATCTACTTGCTATTTGACCATGGGCAAGGTTCTTCCCCTGTCTGTCCTCAATGTTCTTGTCTGTAAAATGGGCTATTATAATGGGACCTATCTCCTAGTATGGATGTGAGGAATAAAATGAAATAGTAAATGTAAAGTGTTTCGAACAGTACCTGGAACATGATAAATGCTCAGTAACCATTAGCTACCAACATCATCATCATTTCTGTTAGTGTTTCTCTTATAGGCCTAGCTGGCACTGTGGAGAAAGAGTTAACGATAATCTAAGAGACTAAATTTCGTCTCTATAAGCCCATTGGTCTGGACAGTATTCTCTGGGAGCGTAAAGAAGAGGTGCCTCTCTCTGGATAAGCAGGATTTTGACAGACAGCAACCCCAGGCTCATTCCTAGCTCCAGTTCCCACAAAGCCTGGCCCCCAAATCTCCACCCAGAATGCAGTCTGGTCCAGTTCTCAAGAAGCTGGGCCAGCCCCTCCCCCAGCTTCTCATTCACTGCCTCAGCACGCAGGCAGCTTGGAGAGGTGACAAAAAATTAAAATTAAAGCTAAATTAAAAAGAAGATTCCCATTTCCTCTCCCCATCGCACTTTCCACCTTAATTTTATCGCATCTTCTTTCTCGTTTTATTGACTTTCAGAAGCATTGCCACAAGATTTAGTGTGGAGCAGGAGGGGAGGTAATAAATGGGGTGTTTCTCTTGCCTCCAATTAATGCTGCTGGGGGTGGAGACAGGTAGGGAGAGGCCTGCTGGCCCTTGAAAGGTTCTAAGATCCAGGAGGTGGGAGAGATACCCTTAAGGTGGGGGCAATGGTGGCTAATTGTCTTTTTCTCCCCTCCCTGGACCTTTTTCCCTGTGACAGAGAGAAAGAGAAGCAGTCCCAACCTGGCCAGAAAATAGAAATTAGAATTTACACTTCTCTGCTCTAGCTTTCAAACAACTCCAGAGAACATCTCCTCTCCCATGTTCCAAACTCCACCCATCTCTCCTGGGAGGAAGATTCCCACCCACCAAACAGATCTTTATTTAATTTAATTTTATTTCATGCTCTGTTGGTGCAAGGCATTTTTTCCCCTCCTTTCTTTACACTCCCTTTTTTTCCTCTATTTATTTTTCTGCTGCCCCTCCCTCCCCAATCTCTAATATCATTTTCACCCACCCACAGCGACGCTGCGGGTTTGTAATTTTCTTCTGACCCTAATGGTTCCAGTTTCCCCTCAGTATTTAAGCGGAACAAGACAGAGGTAAGTGGCAAATAAACAGCGGTTCCTATTTACATTGTCAATTTCATGATGGTGGTGAGGAATTAACTCGACTGTTGTCTGATGCGGAGGAATGTCCTCCAGGCCCGGCTCCCTGCCGCCCAGTGTAGCCTCTCACCCTGGTGTTTCACCCAGGTTCCACTAGTGGTGTGGGTGACTGACTGGATGGCTGTGCGAGCTGGTTCCCAAAGTGTGTGCGTTTGTTTTTCAAACAGGCTCATCCCATCATCTCAGCTTCTGCCTGTCACCTTTCTAGACCAGTGATCAGTAGCCTTAACATCATTACCAGGGAACTTGTTAGAAATTAAAATTCTCCAGGCAACTCTGGGGCTGGGATCCAGAAATTTGTTTTTAAAAAAACAACTTTGTTGAGGTATAATTTACATAGTATAAAGTTCACCTGCTTAAAAGTACAGTTCAAGGAGCTCTGGTAGCGTAGTGGTTACGAATCGGGCTGCGAACTTTAAGGTCAGCGGTTTGAAACTACCAGCCGCTCTGCGGGAGAAAGATGAGGCTTTCTACTCCTGTAAAGATTTACACCCTTGGAAACCCTGTACAGGGTCGCTATGGGTCGGAACCGACTCGACGGCACTTAACAACAACAACAAAAGTACAGTTCAATGATTCTTTCAGTAAACCTTTCAGGTTGTACATCCATCATGACCCTGTATAGGGTTTCAGAGGCACAGCTGGTGGATTTGAACCGTTGACCTAATGGTTAACAGTCCAGTACTTATATTACAGTGCCACACCAGGACTCCTAATCCCTAGCTTTAGACAACTACTTATCTACCTTTTGTCTCTATAGACTTGCCTGTTCTGGATGGTCTTTTGAGTCTGGCTTCTTGCATTTAGCACAGTATTTCGTTAACAGCTGTGGTAGTGGTGGTGGTTCCGAGACTGTAAATCTTTTCGGAAGCAGACAGCCTCATCTTTGTCCCACAGAGTGGTTAGTAGATTAGAACTGCTGACCTTGTAGTTAGCAGCCCAGTTTGTAATCCACGACACTACCAGGGCTCCTTGTTAACAGCCTTATTGATACATAATTTACACACTATACAATCCACCCATTTAAAGAGTATACTTTTATGGCTTTTAGTGTAGCCAAAGAGTTATGCAACCATAATAACAATAAATTTTGAAACATATTAATTACCCCCGGACAAAACTCTGTACCTCTTAGCTGTCACTTCCCACATCTTCTTACTTCCCTCAAGTCCTAGGCAACTAGTGATCTATTTCCTGCCTCTATGCTGTTATTGAAAGGAGATCTGGTAGCGTAGTGGCTACTAATCAGGCTGCTAACCTCAAGGTCGGCAGTTCAAAACTACCAGCTGTTCTTTGGGAGACAGATGAGGCTTTCTGCTCCTGTAAAGATTTGCAGCCTCAGTAACCCTGTGCAGGGTCACTATGAGTTGGAACTGACTCCAAGGTACTTAACAACAACAACAACAATGTTATTGTTACTGTGTGACATTGAGTTGGTTCCAACTCATAGCTACCCTGTGCAGGGTTTCTGAGAGTGGCTGGTGGATTTGAATGACCAACCTTGTTACCAGTCCAGTGCTTATCTTATAGTGTTATTCTGTATATTTCATATAAACAGAATCAAACAAAATATACTCCTTTGTGATTTCACTTAGCATAGTGTTTTCAAGATTCATTCATGTTGTAACAGTATATCATAGTTTGGTCCCTAGTTTGACTGGTAGTCCTAGTTTGACTGGTAGACCCTACATTTTGTATCTCTGTTCACTACTTGATGAATACTTAGATAGTTCCTACTTCTTGAATATTATGAATAATGCTGCTATAAAAATTCATGTACAAGTCCTAGTATGAACATAAGAAATTTGCATTTTAATTTGATCATGTTAAATTTGAAAACCACTCTTGAAACCTCATTCTCCCTTTTCCCTTCTAGATCTTTCCTTCACTCTCCTATCTTCTCATATCCAATCCTCATTAGTCTTTTCCTTCGTTCATCCCTTCAACAATCATTAAAGCTGCACCTAATATGTATCAGGAGTCCTGGTGTGGTGCTGTGGGTTAATGCACCAGACTGCAAAGCTGTTTGAACTGCAAGGTCAGTGGTTCAAGCTCACCAGCTGTTCCTTGGAAACCCTATACAGGGTCAGAATCAACTCAACGGCACTTAACAACAACAATATATGTCAGGGCCAGGATAGGGTGGGTGCACCAGTTAACAGGAACATAACCTGGTGTCTCCCACCTTCTTGCCCATCTTCCTGAAGAGCTGTCCTCAGATCCCCATCCAGGCTTGTGAAAATGTCCCTGGGTCCCAGCTACATTAATCCACTCAGACTCTCTGGGAATCTCCCTCTTTAAAGGCTCACCAGATAAACCAAGCAGCTATGCAGGTCTGGTGACTTTGGAGTCTCAAACACCTGGCTTTAACACCTGTGCTTCAGTGTAAGGAGCAGTGGTCACCAATCGGGCTACTAACTTCACAGTCAGCAGTTTGAAACTACCAGTGGTTTCGTGGCAGAAAGATGAGGCTTTCTGCTCCTGGAAAGATTTACAGCCTGGGAAACTATTATAGAGTCACTCTGAGTCGGAACCCAATCCAGGGCACATAATCAGCATGAGCTTCAGTGTGCTTTGGGACAGTTCCTTAGCCTCAGGAGACTTTAGTGTCCCTGTAGGTAAGGTGGGTGTGATACTACTGACCTTCAGGAATACTTGTAGCATCACTCCCTGGAGTCCTGGTGTGGTGCTGTGGATTAATGTGCTGGACTGCAAGGTCGGTTTTAACTGCAAGGTAGGCAGTTCAAGCTCACCAGTCACTGCTCAGAAACCCTAAACAGGGTTGTTATGGGTTGGAACTGACGACAGCACTTAACAACAACAACATGATCCATCCCTACCATCTCTTCCTCTCCCCACTCCTTCTCCACTTAGGCAGTTGAGTATCGAGTGGTCATTTTATTTATGCTTACATTTATTTTTGTTGTTGAGAATATATACAACGGAACACACAGCAATTCAGCAATTTCTATTTCTACAAATCGGTAACATTGATTACATTTTTCAAGTTGTCCAGCCATTCTCACCCTTCTTTTCCAAATGGTTCTCCATTAACATAAACTCACTGCCCCTAAGCTTCCTAGCTTATCTTTCAATTTGCTGTCAGCTGGATCCTATATAGACCGTTCTGGAAAGAGCACACAGTTCAAGGCAGATACTTTTCCCCAGTGGGTAAATTTAAGTCTCCCTACCTTTACATCTCTTCTTATTGCCTGCTCCCCATCTTTGCCTCCAATTTCCCTCCCCTCGCCGGAAATAATTCCCTGAAATCCACCACCGTCTTCACAGCCCACCTCTAACCCCACTGTCTTTCCTGCTTGTGCTCCAGAGAGATTCTGGCTTTCCCAGGCCACCTGTAAAAATCTTTGTAAATGCAAGGTCTACTGGAGTCACCAGGTCCAACCCAGCCGGATCCAGCCTGCGTCTCAGACTGGTGTGGGGCCTGTAAACCTCCACTTGAGGTATTTCAGGAGCCTCTGCTCAAAGTCCAGATCGTATTTCTGAAGGTCTCTGCCCAGTGTGAAACCGGCGGGGACTCCACAACTCAGGTCCCATCGGTGTGCTGTGCGCGGGAAGTTGTGGCCCTCCACTTGTCCCCTGGGCCTCCTTTACTCTTGTTTGTTCGCCTCTCTCCCTTTAGGATCTATTTCCTTTCTAATCCTCCCCCCCTTTTCACACCCCCTGCATCTTTTCTGGCTGCGAGGGGGGCACTCGGGTTCGTGCCACCCGTGAAGCCAGCCTGACATTAAAACTCCTCATTAGCGTGTTTGTTTTTATTGGACCCACAATAACCGTAATGGGCGCGGGGCGCGCTCTCTAATTACTGTTATGAATATTCATCGCGCTGGGGGTGGCTCTTGGCTGAGAGACATCCCGGGGAAACGCGTCCTGAGACTAGGGGCGCGGACTGAGGGGAGAGGGCGGGGTGAGCTGACTTCTCAGTCGATCCCTGGCGTAGCGCTGGCTTCTAGGATGGTCGCGTGAGGAGGATGGAAACATTGTCTTCGGAGTCCACAAACCAAACACCCAGCCAGAAACTTCTGTATTGTGCGGTTTCCTTTTCCTTCGGCTGCTGGCAAAGGATCTGTTCAGTGATTTGGGATCTAGAGCTGGAGCACAGCACAGTGCAGAATTCAGCTGCGCTTCTGACCCCAAATCCTTACACCCAGCACGGGACACTGCCTCTGGGGCGTCCACCTGGATCCAGCCGGCCTTCTCCGATAACCCTCTGTGTCTCAGTTGTTTTTATCTTCTTTGTCTCCCCATACTCGGTACCATGGAAGTTCATGTTACACAAACTCCTGGTGGGGACAGTGGGGTTGGGTGTCTTAAAGGGGAGGAGGTGTCTTGTGAATTAAGAGATTTAGTCTCTTGTGGAATGACTTTATTTTATAGTGACTTCCTCCCCGATTGAGTGGTGTTGCATGTATTTATAACTTAATAGCTTTTCTCAATTTTATTATACTTTTTATGATACTTGTGGCTTTATGGGATTTCATAATTTTTCTCAGATTCCTTAAATTCAGTTGAGGGTGGAGCTAATGATGGGAGCAGGTACTGGATTCCAAGATGACTGGTAAGCAGGTGAGGGGCCATCTTCCCATCTGCCACCCCCTCAAACCTTGGGTCTTTTACTGACTGGTAGGGGTGATGGTGGGTCTCTAGGTTTGGTTTTCTCATCTGCATATGGGATTTCCAGGAGAAATAGCTTGAGAGCTTCCTGGCTGTTCCCCAGGCAGAGGCCCAGCCCCCATCATCTGCCCTGGACTATCAGCTGTGTGATCTGGGTTTGTCCTGAGCCCCTTCCCTACCTTCCACTCTCATTGTTTTTAACTTTTCATTGTGAATCGAGTAAAGGTTTACAGAGCAGATCATCAGTTTTACATTCAACACATCATACATTCGTTTCATCAAAATGATTGCAACACCTTCAGTATAACACCATTGATTCCCCTTTCTTCCCCCTTTTTCTTGTTTCCATTCTTTCTTCTTTCCCAACCCTCCTGAGCTTTGTCCTTAGGTAAATGTTGCCCTCTGATCTCCAATAGTTGACCATTTTATGGTGTGCATACCTTATGAGTGTTGATCCCCCTATATACTTCTCTATTGCTTGGCTGAACACTGAGCCATCCGAGTGAGTTTAGTTCCAGACCTGAAGGGTGACCAAGGGTCATAGTCCTGGGATCTCACCAGTCTCTACCTGACCAGTAAGCCTGTTTTTTTTTTTTTTTTTTTTTGGTATGTGATTTTGAGTTTTGTTCCACATTTTCTCCCACTCTACCCAGCATCTTCTAATATCTTTTTCAGAACAGTTGGTAATGGTAGCCAGGTATCCTCTAGTTCTTATGGGCTCAGGACCATGGATAACTGGTGCTGATATGGTCTCTTTTTTTTTGGTATGTGATTTTGAGTTTTGTTCCACATTTTCTCCCACTCTACCCAGCATCTTCTAATATCTTTTTCAGAACAGTTGGTAATGGTAGCCAGGTATCCTCTAGTTCTTATGGGCTCAGGACCATGGATAACTGGTGCTGATATGGCCCATTATCAATTGTTTTCAAGCATCTTCCATTTTCATCACTCATCTTTCATTCAGAGAGAGAGAGACCAAAGTTGATCTTAGATGGCTGCTTATGAGCTTTTAAAGATCCCAATCCCTACTCACTGAAGTAGGGTGTAGAACCTTGTTTTTGTAGACTACGTTATGCCAATTTACCATGGTGTCCCCTGCTACAATTCTTCTTTCCAACACACTATTTCCTAGAATCAGAGGTACTTCCAGTCCACCTTCTCTTTGGTCTCAGTTTCTACTAACAGATTAGTCAATCCAACCTCCTCTTTTTACAAATGGGTAAACTGAAACTCAGAAAGGGGCCATTGTAGATTTAAGGACCGAAAGATTCACTCCTCCTTACTCTCAGCTTATTCTATTGCTCTCTCCTGATTCCCATAAACAGCTTCATATCCTCTATCTTTGCCCCACATTTCTTTCCTGCCCTCCAATTTTATGTTCTGTTCTAAGCCTCACAGGGAGAGTGTAATAGTTAACATTTATATGGCACATGTTTTAGTCCTTGAATTGTCACAATAGCCTTGTTAGACTAGCTACAGATGAGGAAATAGAGGCACAGAGAGATTAAGCCATTTATTTGTTCTGGGTTGCACAGCTAATAAACAGCCAGGTGAGGGTAGAAAGACTCAAGGATTCTGTTCTCTGCAGAGGCTGCATCGATGAAGTCAAAGTTAAATGGGTTCTTTGAAAAATTTCATGATGAATTCTTTCTCCAAGAATTCCTTTTGTTGGGAGAAGGGTAAGAGCAAATAGTCCAGAGGATAAGCCAATGAAGACAGCAGTTCTTAATTCCAGAGCTGTGATCTGGGTTGAGGGAAATAGGTGGGAGGGTAGAGAAAGAGGTGGGTCAGCTGTGGGTGGAGAGCATGTTGGGTACCAGGACCCTCCACTAGTGTCGGTGTCACCCTCAGGACCTCTGGCATCCAGCAGGGCTGCATGGATGATTTTAATGACTTGAAAGACCTGCTCAGTTTCCCAGGGGCCTGAGAAAATTCTAGTCCTCTTCTATTCCTGAGGCTCCTGTACACTGAAAAATGAAGAAATGCCAGACAGATGCAAAAAACGTCACCTGATTTACATTCTACAAGTGAAATCACTTTTAACTTGCAAAAGACAATGCATTTGATTACAGCGCTCACAAAGTCATATTCTGTTGTAGACAATCACGTAGAAAGTGATGAAAGTAAGATAAACTGTATGCGGGCACGTTTTCTGTCCTCTCTTTTGCTCACAGAGGTGGCTCCAGTGTTTAGGGTAGTGCTTGCTTGGCACACAGCCAGTGTCCTATATATCTCTGCCACTGTCTGGGGAGTAAATGCTGTATGCCAGGCAGTGTGGCTTGAGGGAGGCTCCGGTTTAAATTTATAGGAAAAATGCTTTCTGGTAACACTGTTACAGTGCCCCTGTGGCTATCAGTGTAACTGCATTTGGGAATCACAACAAAAGTGTAAGTTGGGACTTTCGGTGGCATTGAGGCCAAAGTGTGTGCCCATCCTGAACTCCCCAACCCTTTCTGCTCCCCTTCCCAGCCCTTCTCAAGAGTTGGCCCCTCTGGGAGTCCTCCTGGTTAACCCCGCCAACCTCCATCATCCCCTGACCTTGTTGTTCATAGACTCAGGCTTGGCCCTGGCCAGGGAAGGGATCCAGAGTTATATAGAGAAGGTCCTCTGACTGCCCCCAATGTGTCTAGCATTGCTTGGAAACAAACAGACTATATTGCCTTCCTCTCTTCCCTCGAGAATATAGTGATGAATAAAATGAGAATTTCTTTAAAAATGTGTCTGGATTTATTGTGGCTTGGGGGTCATTAGGCATTTCCTCAATCTACAGATATTACAAGTACAAGCAGCCGTGTGTGAGTGTGCAAGTGGCTGGCAGGTGTGACTTTTAGATGCTGAAAACAATCTTTGGAGTCTTGAGAGTTGGATGTTCCTGCTTCAGAGTTGGATGTTATTCTGGCCTGTTCTCAATCTGTTATTTATGGGCTCACATTGGGTGGTGGTGGTATGATGGGTATGTTCTCAAAAGTGGGTTTGGTTTCTTAGATGAGACTGGTAGCCATAAAGTCCTTAAAGATAGTGGTGGAAAGGGTATGGAGTCAGGAGACTGCATTCAAATCCTTGCTACCACTGATTTTTAGTGAGTGATTTTAAACCAAATCACAGCCTCTCCAAGTCTATTTTCTTCACCTGTAAAATTTGTTGTTAAGTGCTGTTGAGTCAGTTCTGACCCATAGCAACCCTGTATAGGGTTTCCGAGGAACAGCTGGTGAGCTTGAACCTTGCAGTTCAAATGTCTTTGCAGTCTGGTGCATTAACCCACAGCACCACACCAAGATTTCCACCTATAAAATTGTTGTTAGGTTCCACCTAGTCGGTACCGACTCATAGAGACCCTATGCAGAACATAAAATCAGGTTCCTGAGGGGTGGTGATGATCAGAAAAGACCTTCCAGATGATAAAGTGGCAGACCAGTCATCATGGTGGTTCCCATCACCCCTCAAATCTTGGACAGACATGCAGTGGATACTCTGCCAGTCTGTTGGAGAAAACACAAGACATGGAATGATGTGCCCCATCTCCTGCCTTGACCAGGTTCCCTGGCCTGCGTCAGGGGTGTGCCTCTCAGGCACTGTCCCAAGCTTACTCTGTTCAGTGTTTCCATTGTAGATTGAAGGTACAGGGCTCTCGCGAGATGCATTTGTAATTTTTATTGTTAGATCTTTTAATTTTATTTTGCTCCCCCTGCTGTCTTGAGCAGGGGAGATAGGGAGCTGGTATTTATGGCTGCTCCCACGACCTACCTCTTGGAATGTATGTATCAGTTAATTTAATCTCCCCTGGTTTTATTTAAACTGTTTTTCCTGCCTCTCCCTCTTCAGTTCTCCACCCACAACTCCCCCTCCTCTGTTTCTTCCCACCCTGGCCCCCTCCTGGCATATCCAATCCTCTTTCCTGTGTATGTTTTGGGGCTCTATCCCTTCTCCCTCCCTCCCCTCCCTTCCTCTTCCTCCTCCTCCCCCTCTCCCTCCCGGGCTCCTTCTCCTTTCCTTCCTCTTTCTCTTCCTTACTCCACCCCCTCCCCTTCCTTCTGCTCTTCCTCCCGCCTGCCTCTGGCCTGGGTCTTTCCATCCCAGGCTTCTGGGAGGATGAAGAGACCTCTTGCTTTGAGGTTGCCACAGTATTTTCCTGGCTTTTCACTCTCCCTCCCTCCCTCTCTCTCTGCCCCGTTGCCTGATTGACATTTACAAATTACCCAGCTGAAAGTGTTCAATCCCTGACCCGCCTGTTTCTGTTCAGCAATGAGTGAGATTTGCAAGCATTTTGTCATATAATTACTGCAAATCCCTTGAAAATTTCCACAACAAGGCCAGATGAATGGTAATTTGGGGGCCTCCAGCCCCCAGTTGCCTTGCCAGACACCGTCTGAGGCCAGAAATGCAAACCAGCCCCCACGTCCTGCATATCTGCTTATTTATTTGGGGGTGGGGTTCACTGGCCATTTTATTTATTTCCCCTAGAGATTTCAGAGAAAACTTGACAGGTGCACACACACACACACACACACACTTCTCTCTACCTTCCTTTACAGCAGTGTGTGAGCTGTAAAATATTTGGATTGGAAGATTTATTTGCTTTACGTGGGTGTATTTGTGCTGATTTTATTGTATTGACTGGGTGCATTTTTTCTGCGTTCTACTACAGTTTTATTGTGTGCCAGTCCCAGGCATACATCACCCACATCATTCTCCGCAAAAATTATGCCTCGTTTCACTGTGTCTTGATAGGACTTACTGCATTAGTACGTAAGTGCACATGTTTGCTGCTGTGGTAGTGGCCCCTCAACCTGGGACTGCCCTGTCTCCACAGCTGAAGTGATGGGCACCTGGGTTTCTATGGCCAATCTGTGGCATCTGTGGCCTGGCAGATGTAGCCCTTAGACCTGGGAAAGGGGGTGGATGATGGAGGAGCAGATTGAAATTGGTCATGGGGTAATAGTCAATGAATGGTCATAGAGCGGAAGGTGGACGAGGTCACAGCTGAGCATTAGGTTGAGCTGGGATGGGACCTCCAAAGGGGGGAATGTTGTTAAGTACCATAGTAACTTTGTGTAGGGTTTCCAAGGAGTGACTGGTGGGGTTGAATCGCTGACCTACAGGACAGCATTCCAGTGCTTATCCTACCTACAGTGCCACACCAGACTCCAAAGGAGGGCAGAGATTGTTAATTTGCTTCCTGCTAGCATTTGCCAAAGCGTTGGCTGAATTCCTCCCTGGGAAGCATTCTTGGGCTTTTCATGGTCTCCCTGGGGACTAATGATTATGATGTTGCTGTTCAGTTTTGTTAAGTAGATTCTGACGTAGGGTTTCTAAGGAGCATCTTGTGGGTTTGAACTGCCTTGTGGTTTGCAGTTCAGTGCTTGATCCTACAGCACTACACCAGGAGTCCAATGATCATGATTGTTGTTGTTGTTAAGTGCCTTTGAATCATCTGTTCCTCTCCATAGTGACCCTGTTTAGGGTTTTTGAGGAGTGGGCTTGAACCACTGACTTTGCAGTTCAAACTGACTTTGCAGTCCAGTGCATTAACCCACAGTGCCACGCCAGGATTCCAATGTCATGATGGTGGTGGTGGTGGTGGTAGTGGTGGTGGTGGTTACATGCCGTGGAGTTGGTTCCAACTCATAGGACCCTGTACAGGGTTTCTGAGGCTGTATACTTTTACAGGAGCAGAAGGCCTCATCTTTCTCCCACGCAACAGCTGGTAGTTTTGAACTGCTGACCTTGAGGTTAGCAGCCCAGACTTGTAACCACTATGCTACCAGAGCTCCTATCTTGATCATGATTATTGTTGTTGTTACGTGCTGTTGAATTGATTCTGACCCATAGTGACCCTGTATAGCGTTTCCAAGGAGCAGCAAATGACTTGGCAGTCTGTTGCATTAGCCCAGAGTGCTACACCAGGACTCCCTTGATCATGATGTTGATGTTGTTGTTGTTAAGTGCTGTTGAGTTGGTTCTGACCCATAACGAACCTGTATAGGGTTTCCGAGGAGCAGCTGGTGAGCTTGAACTGCCAACCTGGCAGTTCAAACAGCTTTGCAGTCTGGTGCATTAACCCAAAGTGCCACAAATAATGTTGTTGTTGTTGTTGTTAGGTGCCATTGAGTTAATACCGACTCATAGCGACTCTATGCACAACGGAATGAAACGCTACCCGGTCCTGGCCATCTTGGCCTCCAAGGAGCACTCTGGCTGCCCTTCTTCCAACACAGATCTTTTTTTTTTTTTTTTTTTGGCAGCCCATGGCACTTTCAATATTCTCCTCCAACACCATAACTCAAATGTATCAATTCTTCAATGGTCTTCCGTATTCACTGTCCAGCTTTCGCATCCATATGAGGTTATTGAAAATACCATGGCTTGGGTCAGGCGTAGCTTAGTCCTCAAGCTGACATCTTTGCTCTTCAACACTTTAAAAAGGTCTTGTGCAGCAGATTTGCCTAATACAATATGTTGTTTCATTTCCTGACCGCTGCTTCCATGAGTGTTGATAGTTGATCTAAGAAGAATAAAGTCCTTGACAACTTCAATCTTTTCTCTGTTGATAAAAATGTTGTTTACTGGTCCAGTGGTGAGAATTTTTGTTTTCTTTACATTGAGATGCAATCCATACCGAAGGCTGTGGTTTTTGATCTTCATCAGTAAGTATTTTAAGTCCTCTTCACTTTCAGCGATCAAGGTTGTATCATCTGTACATAGCAGGTTGTTAATGAGTCTTCCTCCAGTCCTGATGCCACTTTTTTCTTTATATAACCCAGATTCTCAGATCATGATAGAGACCATGAATTCCACATTTACCACAGGCACAGGATTTGTCTGCTATTTTATGGTATTTTCATAAGTGTCCTCAGAGGAGGCCTGGTTGTTCTCCCCATTTTGCAGATGGAGAAATAGTACACAGAGAGACTTGACCACTTGCTATGGGTCACACAGTGAGTAGTGGGCAGGGATTGTATCTACATGATGCCACAGTCTGCTTTTTACCCATAAGGAAAGATCTGAAGGAAGAAGTCACATACTGAGATGGTGACTTAAGGCAGAGGGATTTAAAAATGGAATGGGTCTTTGTTGTTGTTAGGTGCCATCGAGTTGGTACTGACTCTTAGTGAGATACCTGTTAATCTATTCCTCCCCCTATAGTTTATAGATGGGGAAACTGAGACTTCAGGGAGCTCAACAGTTTGTTCAAAGCCGAGTAATCTGTTGGTGCTCAAGTGGAGTAGCTTCATTTTGTTTTCTTCTTCTGGGACCCTTCACAGGGTTAGAGTCTGATGGCTGGGTGTCTCTACTTGGCCTGCCTGGGCAATCCCTGTGCACTGCTGGTTAGGGTCTGATCTCAGTCACACAGATGACACCATAGCTGTCCTCTTGAGGTCAGGACCTATGGTATGTAAAGTTGTATGTATGTGTGTTAATCTATGTGTATGTGTGCCTGGGAGGCAGAGGGCAGTCGGAGACTGCTGTGAATGATTCCGGCAGAAATGGACAGTCTGGGGTTCTGACCCCCATCAAGTTATGGTGGATTTGGCTTGTGGCCTCCTTACCTGGGTCTCCTGTCTGGTTTCTGAAACCATCTCTACTCTGACAGTGCTTTATAGGGGGTTTGGGGACAGATTTGGGTAGGACTTGTTCCCAGAACTTCCACTGTCCCCTCCTTATTAACCCTCACTTGCCCAGGAGGATAGTAAACACCTGAGAAATGAGAGGAGGTTGATGTCAATATATCACTTCCCCTTCTACCTGTTTTTAAACTAAAGATTATTTAATTAAATTGTTAAAAATGCATTTTACTGTTGAATGATGATGCATGGAGGGGATTGTTATCATTACAGTGAAATGTAATGTAATAGGATGAGTGTAAAACTGATGTTCTCCCATGTAAACTATCGCTCAATTCACAATAAAATCTTAAAAAAAAAATAACTATTTTTCCTCATGGTGAAGTCCTACTTTTGAGGTGAGCTTGTAATTTTGTATCTAGAAATGTTTTATTTTTCAAATCATTCACTTCTTCCAGGTGACTATGAGCTGAGCCACTAACCAAAAGGTCAACATTTCGAATCTACCAGTGGCTACGAGGGAGAACAATAAGGCTTTCTGCTCCTGTAGAGATTTACAGCCTCAGAAACCCTATACAAGTTAGCTATGGGTTGGAATCGACTCAATGGCGCACAACAAACCACCCAACCATCATTTTGTTGTAGTTGTTGTTGTTATGTGCCATGGAGTTGGTTCCAACTCATAGCAACCCTGTACAGGGTTTCTGAGGCTATAAATCTTTATGGGAGCAGAAAAACTCATCTTTCTCCCGTGGAACAGCTGGTAGTTTCTAACTGCTGACCTTAAGGTTTGCAGCCCGATTTGTAATCACTATGCTACATTTTGTTGTTGTTGTTGAGTGCTGTCGAGTCAATTCCAACCCATAGCGACCCTGTATAGGGTTTCCGAGGAGCAGGTGGTGAGCTTGAACTGCCGACCTTGCAGTTCAAATGGCTTTGCAGTCCGGCACATTAACCCACAGTGCCATACCAGGATCGGTCCCAGCTCAAAGTGATCCTGTATATGCTTTACAAGGAGCAGTTGATGGGTTTGAACCACTGACTTTGTGCTTAGCAGTCCAGTGCTGATCTAGTACCACACAGAAGCCCAACCATCATTTTAGGGGTGTTCATTGGACACCTAAGGAGCTCTGGCGGTGTAGTGGTTATGAATCCGGCTGTGAACCACAAGGTCAGCAGTTCGAAACTACCAGCTGTTCCACGGGAGAAAGAGGAGGCTTTCTGCCCCTGTAAAGATTTTCAGCCTCAGAAACCCTATGCAGGGTCACTATGAGTCAGAACTGACTCCAGGGCACATAACAACAACAACAACAATAGGACACCTGGCATGATGCTTTAGGATAAGTACTGGACTGCAAGCCACAGGATCGATGGTTCAAACCCACCAGAAACTCTATACAGGGTCACTATGAGTCGGAACTGACTGGACAGCACTTAACAACAATAGAAGGGAGTGTTCTTGTCTTCCGCTCAGTAGCACCATCTCCAGGAAGGTTTACTGGAAGGAACCCAGGACGCTTTGAAGGAGCCCTGGTGGCGTAGTGGGTTACACACTGTGCTGCTAACCATAAAATTAGCAGTTCAAACCCACATGGAAGAATGATGAGGCTTTCTGCTGAGTCAGAACCAACTCTACAGCACACCACTATCACCAGGGAGGGCCTGCCCCACCCTAGTCCTGAACCTCTTCTCCCTGTGGCCCTCCATGACAGTAATAGCTCAGGCAACCACTTTAGAGCAATATTGATGCAGGACCAACAAAGACAGGAGTGAGTGCTGGGTAGTAGACAAGTCAGAAGAACAGTATGAAGCTGGGCTGGTAGAGAATGTTGGGAATCAGATCATTTGTGCCTCCCCTGGGGTAAGGCTCTTGACTCAGTTTCTCCTGACAAAGCCAGACATGGAACTATAGAATAAAGTTTTGGGACAGATATTTGCATTTGGGTCCTGGATAGATTTGCATAGGATTTCAGTGTTTACTCCCCCAAATTAGCACCCTCAATGGTAAAAGGGGGAAGGAAGAGGGGAAATAGGGTGGTAACCAAGGGCAACCCTCCTCCCTTTCTTTATCTTGAGTTAATGCCACTGGGGAGCTCTCCAGGGCCAGCGGATCACCCACATAATTATCCCTAGAGGTAATAGGCTTGGAGAGGTGGTGAGGTGGGGGAGGGTGGGAGGACTGCCAGCTGGGGAGGACATGAGGGGAGGACTGCAAGCTACCTGAGGACAAAGCAAGAGGTTTGTCCTGAGGCAGGAGGGGATCTGTGGTAGGTGGACAAGGACAGGGTGTGGTCACTGGGCAGATGTGGGCCCCAACGTCTATCCCAACAAGTCTGCTTTCTCACAGTGATGCTGAAGTTCTGATCCAGGTGTGGGAGAGGGGTTCTGATGTGGCAGATTTCTTGCCAGGAGCCTGACTTATTTCAAGAATTGGATTTGAGGGTTGGGCTTGCCTTCTATTATCTGGTTTAAAACCTATTCTCTGTGTGTAGAACTCAAGGATATTCTAGTTTTAGGGAAGGGGAGGAGAAATAGAGGGACAGGTGAAAATGAGGCTCAGGTTTTCATGTTCTGTTCCCCTCTTGCAAATTTAATTCTTTTCTTGGAGAAGGATGTGTGAAAAAAATGGGGGCAGGTCCAGAAGCTCCCCTTCCTAGACAGAGGAAGACAACTGTAATCTAAATATATATGGCACTGGACTGCTAACTACAAGGTTGGTGGTTCAAACCTACCAGCCGCTCCTCAGAAACTCTATATAGTGTTGCTATTATTTCTACAGACTTGATGGCACTTAACGACAAGTTTATAACTTGCCACCTTCACCTGCACAACACATTTCTATTTAGAGATTTGAGGGACTGTGAGTGTATATCTATTTGCATGTGTGTGTGTGTGTGTGTGTGTGTGAAAGAGAAAGAGGGAGAAAGGGGACAAGAGACACAGGTGGTGAGGGGTTAAATTGGATGGGGCTTTTCTGGGAGATGGAGGGTAGACCCTCTTTGATCATGGCACTAACTCTTAAGAAGGGTCCCAGATAACAAGGCGAGATTGGGGAACAGGGTCCAATGACTATGCCTTCATCAGTGTCAGTGTCTGGATGCTTCTCTGCCTCCCACCGCCCCATCCTGCTCCAGCACAAATTTGCATTTAAATAGAGATTTTTTTTTTTTTTAAATGAGAAGGGCCCAAGGGAGCCCCCAGACTATTAAGTTTTCTTCTGGGGGCTGTGCAAAGCCTTCTTCATTTGCCCCTCCACCCCAGCCTTCCACCCCTCCTCTCCTAACTGTCATATTATTCTTTGGCCATATATCCTGAGGGCCAGATGAGGCCCCGCTCTGACAATCTGAGGGCACTTGTAGGGACAATGGGGCTGGTGCTCCTGGGAAGGTAGAGGACTCCAGTCCTCGACCCCATACCTCCTTTCCCTTTGTCTGCTTTGAGACCCAAGCCCCTCACCCCCAAATCCTTTCATCTCTCTGCTGACCCTGGGGAGGTAGAGGAGCCTGGGCTAAGAGTCTTGTTACTGGTTCTAGCCTGCCAGCAGTTGCAGTAGAATCTTACCATATTAGGTAAGGTGCATTCATTAGGAGTGGGAGACTTGTTTTGAGTACTAGATCTGCTATGCCCAGGCTGTTTAACCTTGTGTAAGTCACTCAACCTCTCTGAGCCTCAATTTCCTCTTTTGTGGAATGGGGATTAATGATAGAACCCAACTTCTGGGTTGAGGTGAGGTTAATGAGAAACCATAGTAAACTGCTTAGCACAGGGCCTGGCATATATAGTAACCCCTCAATTATCAAATTGAGAGGATTGGATAGGCTGAGAATTCATGGAAGGAGTCCGATGCTGTATTGGAAAGAGCAGGGTTTGGAAGTGAGAGAGAACTGGGCCTCTGTTCCTGAAGGTGGTGAGGGTTTGACTTGAATTTTCCTCATCTGTAGACAGAGATTTTGAGTTAAAACTCACCTCAAAAGAGACAGCCTACGACGGAAGACTCAAGGTCCCTGGCACATAGCAGGTGTTCAGTAAATGTTAACTTTCCTCTTTTCCTTCTGTGTGGTGGGCAAGCTGGATGGATGGGACTTGGAGCATGTTTGGGAGGACCAAGATTGAGGTGGGGGCTGGCAGGGGGGTAGTGGGAGGCCCTTAGGGATCTGGATTTCAAGGGAAGAGGGTAAGGGTGAGTTATAGGTCCTCCATCTGGGGAGTTGGGAGTTGAAAGTCCTAGTGACAAGGGAGGTGACCCCTGGAAAGAAAGAACCTGCTCTCACCCTTCCTCCCAGGGGTAGCCCTGGATGGTGAGTGACATGGCACTGTGTGTGTTGAGGGGTCACAGAGAATGAGGGTGTCAGCGTCCTCATGGCTGATGGCTGAGGAGCTCAGGAGGGAAATTGAAGGAGAAAAGGTCAGAGCAGATGACCTTCCCCTGCCCCCTCTCTATCACTTGTTCTGGGAGAAGGAAATGAGAGCTGACAGGTCCCTGGCTGCATGGGATGGACCAAGAAGGGAGCCAGGGCGGGTGTGGGAGGTGTGGAATGTGTGTGTCACCTGTTAATCCTGATCCACCCCACCCCCAGGCCCATGTCAGTCCTGGCATCTCAACTAGCAGAGTGACAGTGACAAGTCCTTTGATTAGAAAAAGTCTCAGTGGTTTGATCCTTCACTGCTCCTGCTTGCCTTCCACCTCCTCCCTTTTCTGTCCTCCTTTCTCATTCATGTCCTCTTTTACCTCTGTCTGGTTCCAGTTCCCTTTTTCTTCTGCCTTTGTTTCTTTTGAAGGAAATAGAGTCTTACAGGCTTCATTGCAGGACCCCATTCCCAGGACCTGATTAACTCATAAGGTGCCTCTGTGGGGGTTAGGAAAGGACATCTCTCCTCAGGGAGGACCCAGCCCTGTGGACACAGGGCTTGACTGGTTAATGCCATTTTCTGTAAACAATAAAAGGTGTCCTTTCTCCTTTCACACTAGGGCATGGCTAACCCAGCATATGAAGAAGCACTCTTAGCCCCCACTCTGCCCCACACCCCTCAGGGCTGTCTCTAGTCCCATGTAATTGAACCCTCACATCCATGTTTTCTGTTTCCCTCCTTTCTCAGCTCCTCCTTCAATCTCCTTCTCCCAGCATTCATGGCTACCATCAATCTTATACACAAGTGTTTTTGTACATCTGTGTGCATCTCTGTCTAGCAGTGGTAGTGTGTGTGTGTAGCATTGCTTCTACATGGGATGTGTAGCTTTGTGGCTTTTTGTTGGGTCTTGGCATATAGTAGATGCTCAGGCTGTGTGATTGGGTTATGTATGTAGAGCTGTGTCTCTGTATGTCTCTCTGTGTCTCCCTGCTATCTGGGCCTTCCCAATCACTCCTTCACCTGAGCGGAGAAGGGAGATGGAATCAGAAAGGAGAACCCCAATAGGTTGATGTCCTGCACCTTCCAATCACTGCTCAGCTTCTTCCTGGTTTGTAGCTTCCTCTACTTTCTCCCTGACAGTACCCAGATCTTCCACAGGGTACATGGAAAAGGAGAACGGGGGCTACTCTTACCCTCCAGCTCCATTGGGCTTAGGGTGGGCCCCTCTACCTACTTCCCCAGGACTCCTAAAGCCTCCAAGACCAGAGCTGGCAGGGTAGGGGCGGGGGAGAGGGAGATGGGAGGAGGCAGAGAGCCTGGGGAAGCTGGGCAGGGGCTGCAGGCCCCTGGGACCCCTTTCCACAAGGACAGAGGCGGCACCAGCTGCTCCACAGAAGAAATATTCCCCAAAGTCAGAGTGGTCGTCTCGTATTTTAAGTGGTCCTTATTTATCACCATCCTCCTGGGCTCCCTTTTGTGGCAAATGATGATAAAAGACAGTAGTGAGGGGGGCGCGGGGGCTGTTCTTGGCGGCCCTGCAGCTGTTGGAGGTGGCAGCATCAGGGGAGACACAGGCACTCAGCAACACATGGGCACCATGATGCACACACGGACACACCGGCACATATGCGCACAGATTGACACATACGATGACATGCATATACACATGCACAGTGCTATGCACACATAGACACAGACACACAATAACACATGTTACAACAGCCTGACACATATAGTGACATGTACGCACACAGATGCAGCTATACAATGACAGGCACACAAATGCTAAGCACAAACATGTATGAACAGACATATATGATACCACAGCTGTGAACACACAGGGACACAGTCTGACGCATGCCTGTGGAAACATTCACACATAGGTGCCAACACACGTGTTTGTGGTAGACACAAACACATACCAGCACATATAATATGACATACAGACATATATATTCACCAAAACAAGCATTTGTTCATGTGCCTGTCCTGGTATTCACACTGTTGGCATATGATACCCATTCTTCATGCCCACTGTACTGACGTACCCATGACCTTCAGAGTGTCTCTACATGTATCTAGCTTTAACTGCCTCTATGCGTGTCCTCATGTCATGCCACTTCCTCAAACCTTTCCTCACACCATACACAGAAATTAACTTGAAACAAATCATAGATCTAAATGTACAACAAAACTTCCAGAAGATCTTGGCAATCTTACGCAAAGAATTAGGTAGAGCCTAGTCCATGGGCTTTGAAATCAGAAAATGTCACTTTGAGCCCTGTTGTACTATGTAACTAACTTCATTATCCTTGGGTAAATTATTTACTTTCTCTGAACTCAGATGCCTGGCTGTACAGTGAAGATAGAGTACTACCTACTTCTCGAGGTGCATGCAAAGTTTAAGAACTAATACATGTGAAAACTCCTTTGCTGCTGTTGCATGCTGTTGGGTCGGTTCCAACTCACAGTGACCCTGTATAAGGTTTCTGAGGCTGTAAATCTTTATGGGAACAGAGAGCCTCCTCTTTCTCCTGGAGCAGCTGGTAGATTCAAACTGCTGACCTTGAGGTTGACTACCCAATGTGTAATCTACTATGCTACCAAGGGAAAACCCCTTTAGATCAAATATATTAGGTTTTGTGTATTGTAATTATTCACACACATACATATACCTAGGCACACTTCCTAAACACATCTTCCTGCTTTCTCACTCAGGGAAGCCATGATGAGGGACCACCTTGACCTTCTCCTATGCAGTGAAGCCTCTTCCTGACCGACTCCAATCCTCCACCCTTTTTCACATCAGCTGCCCAGTTGCCAATCAACCTCCCTCCCAGGCTTCAGCCCATTAGTACAGCTCCCTGGGGGAATCTATTTTTTAAAGGTTATTAGCAGATTATTGGTTCTTTATCAACTTCAGGCCCCAATCTCCAATCTCCCAATGAAGCCATTGTTGCCTAATAAGAAACACTTGATAATCTTGGCATGGAGGTGGTGCAGGGCCTGATGGGGGTGGGGGCAGCGGAAGGAGGGAAGGGTTAACAGCACCACCCCAGCCCCCACCCCCTTGGTCCTCAAATAGCTGAACTACTGTATGTTGTAGTTTTCAACTGCAAATCATCTTTAATAGCAGACATCACGGGATGGCTCATTACATTAAGCTATTTTTCATGCTATCTCCTGTAATATCCTCTAATCCAATGCGTTTCAAATCACCTCGGGCTAAAATAAGAGACATAGCGATGTAATAGCCTAGTGTATTAGTGGGTTAATTGCCCTGTTGTACTCTTTCTAGTAGCTATCTCTGGAATGACTTCTATATTAATTGTAAATTGCTTAATACATTTAACTCCTTGCCACCGCCCCATCCCCTAACGAAGGAGGCCACCGCCCAGTTGCTTGAGATGAGAGTGTGTGTGCATGCATGTGTGTGTGTTTTGGGGGTGCTCCTTTCCAACTCTGGTTCCCCTCTTTCTTCTCAGTCCAAGCTGGAGGAGCAGGCTTGGGGTATACGTCTCAGATTAATGAGGGGAAGGGAATGACAGCTGCACTTATTGAACACCTATTATATGCCAGGCCCTGGGTTAGGCCTATTTTCCATGTGCTGCCTCACTGGAGTCTCATGAGCCCCTAAGCAGTGGCAGTATTATCCTCAGAGGTCGTGTGACTTGAACAAGGTCACAAAGCTAAGGCATGATAGAGCTGTATTTGTACCTAGACCAGTGATTTCCTAGAGCTCTAGTGCCTGTGGCTTTGGTCACTAGGTCAAGTAGGAGCCTGGTGGAGTTTCTGGTCTGACAGGAAGCCCTCAGTTTGATGGGGGAGGCTCAACTCCTATACTGGGAGAGCCCTGAGTCTAGTGGTGGGGCAGAGCCACAAACCCTGCCACAGAGGGTCTCCAGTCTGATGAAAAAAAAACATAACCTCTTGTCCACAGGGAAACCCCAGTCAGATGGAGGAGACAGGACTCCACATAAAGGAAGCAGAATTATGATACAAATGGTTGAAATGTGAGCCTGAAGTAACAGGCAAACAGTGTGCTTCAAGGGTGAGGCTAATACTCGAGCCAGAGCCTCTGGACAGTTTTGGGAAGCTCCAACCACAGTCTGGGGGTCCCTTTCTAGATTGATAATTCTCTGTTCTCTTTATTCCCCCCACGGCCGATGGAAAGGCTTGGCTAGCAACTAAGAAACTCTCCTTGCCTGTTAGTGTTCTCATTTCCAAAAAGGCCTTTGGTGTGCTGGGTGATGGGTGAGACTGGGTGTACTCCCTTCCTTCTCTCTCTCCTCTCTGCAGGAATGATGCCAAGTGGGGATCCCTTAGAGAGAAGAAAGAGAAAGACCAGGAAGGAGGGAGGATGAGTAAAGAAAAGGAGGTGAAGAAAGAGGTAGAACTTCATGAAGAAATGTCAAAACAGGGTCACAGAGACAGACTGTCTACCTGATATTTTTGACACAAACACAAACACACATCCTAAGTGTTACTTACAAGGTAGTTACAGGATTAAAAAATACTTATGTGTAGTATATTCCAGAGTTCTGATGTGGTGCTGTAGGATAAGCACAAGACTGCTAACCACAAGTTCAGTGGTTCAAACTCACTAGCCGCTCCCTGGAAACCCTATACAGAGTCACTATGAGTTGGAACCTGCTCTACAGCTCTTAACAACAGCCACAACACAGTATATTCCAGACATTACATTTGGGACAAGTACCTCAAGTTTAACAAATGCCTTCTCCGCTGTCACCAGCTGTCCTTTCAGTCTCATTCTGGGTTAGGAACCTAAGATTGGGGCTCTTGCTGGGCATAGGAGGGGTGTTCCTCTGCTCCCTGAGATAGGTCCCAGGGCCCATAGGAGACGAAGAAGGAAAAAAAAAGATAGGGAAGGAAAGAGGAAGGTGGAGAGGGCTTAGTAGAGGAGGAGGATCATCCTCCCTGGGGTCTTTATGGGAGTGGGGTGGGGGTCGAGGCACCAGTCCCAGGCATCAGCAACAGCGGCTTTGTTGGCAGCCGGCTCCCGAGCAACCTTGAGCGCCTCTGCTGAGACAGTGATTTAGGGGCTGGCATCGGAGCGTGAAGGTAAATGGTCACATTTCACCGTCAGAAGGTGAACTGGAGGCGTCCGCCCCTTCCCTTCCCACAAGGCCCTGCAGGGGGCGGGGTGGGGTGGGGGGCTACTGTACACCTCCTTTGACCTCACCCTGAGTCCCTACGTTGGGGAGGGCAGCAACCTCGGGAGAGAAGGGGGACACCCTGTCTGGGGGAGGACATTCTATGTGTGTGTGTGTGTGTGGGGGGGGGCTCTTTTTCCTACCACCCCGTCTCACCCTTGTCTCTTCTCAAAGCAGCTTCAGAAGAGAAGTTGAGAAATCGAAGCTTAAAGCTGGTGCTGCTCAGACAGTCGGCTTCTGTGAGGGTGGGTGGGTGAGGTATTGGGCAGGGAGTACACACACACAAACACATACACAAATACACACACCATCTCCTTTACTCCTCACAAGGGTCCTGGGAAACAACACCTACCATTCTCCTCACAGTGTGGCCCAGGACGTCTTGTGACCTGCTGATGGTCACATGATAGAAGAGGTGAAGAAGTCAGGACTGGGACTCCCCAGCTGCATTGAGCCCCTCTACTGTATTGTCTCCTAGAATCTTGGGGCCTGGGTGAGGTGCTTGTAGGTGCTAACAATGGTGGCCTCTAGAAAATCTCACCCCATTTTTCTGTGTGGAAGTCCTGGTTATGGAAATAATGCTTGTTCATAATATTTTTTAAAATGCCGAACTCTAGGTGTGATTAAAAACAACAAATCTTTTGGTTGTGATTTGGGTGAAAGTTTACAGAGTTTTCCATTCAACGACTCATATGTGTATTGTTTCATGACATCCATTGCGGCCCCTTAATGTAACAACATTCTTCCCACTCCCACTGTTGGTTTCTTGTTCCTATTTGTTACTCCTTCCTAGTCCTTCCTGCCTTCTGAACTTTATCTTTGGGCAAATGCTGCCCTTTTTATCACATATGGTTGATTGTTCTAAGGTGTGTGAACCTCCGCGGTGTTAAAGTTCTCCTTATATTGTTGTTGTTGTTAAGTGCCGTCAAGTTGGTTCCGATTCATGGCGACCCTGTATAGGGTTTCCGAGGCTTGAAAAAAAAAAAAAAATCTTTTCATCTTTCTCCTGCAGAGTAGCTGGTGGTCTTGACTCGCAGACCTTGTGGTTCACAGTCTGGTGTTTATTGCAGACAGGTTCCTTATAGGCCTGTCTGTTGTTTGGTGTGGCGTTGTGAATTAATTGCTAGACTGCAAAGTTGGTTTGAACTACAAGGTCAGCGGTTCAAATTCACCAGCCGCTCCTCAGAAACCTCATATAGGATCACTATGAGTCAGAACCGACTCGAAGGCACTTAACAACAGCTGCAATTGTTTGGCTGAAGTCCTGGTGTGGAGCTGTAGGATAAAGCCCTGGACCACAAGGTCAGTTTGAACCACAAGATTGGTGGTTAAAACTCACCAGCTGCTTCTTGGAAACTCAGTACAGGGTTGCCATGAGTTGGAACTGACTTAATGGTACTTAACAACAATTGTTTGGCTGGAAGTTGAGCCACGGTGGTGATTAGGGACTGTAGTCTCAGGGGTCCACCATTCTCTACCAGACCAGTAAGCTTGATATTTGTTATGATTTTAAATCTTGTTCCATATTTTTCTCCCACTCGATACAGAACCTTCTACTGTGATCTCTTTTAGAACAGTCAGTAGTGATACCAGGGTATCATGTAGTTCTTCTGGTCTGGGGGTCTTGGGGGTCTGAGGTTTGTGTGGTCCATTAGTTCTGTGGACTAAATGTTTCCATGTTTTTCTTTGCTCTCGACAGGGAGAGAGAGACCAATAGTTGCACCCTAGGTGGCCAATCTTATGGGTATTATTTTGATAAACCTCACTCTGCCCCTTCCTCCTTTGGGTCAAAGCTCCCTTCAATGAGACTCTGACACCTCCCACTTGGTATGGGTCCCCTTGAACCCTCTCAATTCTGAACCAATCAAATGTGAATGGAATGTTGAAGTGATTCATTTGATTTTTTTTTTCAATTTTGCCAAGGAAGAGAGGAGAAAAAAGAAAAAGCTATGCTGGGGCACATGTGCATTGAATAGGGGCACAAGGGCTTCAGATAGTTGGTCCTCCCTTCAGCGTGCCACTTTCCAGGTTCTGTGAGGAGGGATGTAGTGCAGGGCAGGTAGGGAGGAGGTGGGGGAAGAAAGAGTAAGCTCAGAGCACAAGGCCCTTGCCAGGAATGCCTCCGGCCCTGCCCTGTTAACACCGAGGCTCCCTGACTCTTCTTGGCATCTTTGGTCATTATTATTCATAATTGCTGTGTTTTACTGAGCCTCTACTATGTGCCAGGTAGATCTCTCATCATCCCAGTAACCCTATAAAGTAGGTGTTGGTATCACCGTTTTATAGATAAGATCATTGGCTGAGAAGGGATGGACCTGGAATTGCATGAAAGTTCTACTGCCCCTAAAGAAATCCTTTCCCCTGCAGTCTGGCTGTCCACTCCACTGTCTAACTGTGCCCTGAGGAAGCCCTACCCAGAGCTTAATGGCAAAGGATGCAGGTATTTGCCTTCCCACTGTGGTTTTCCTTGGGACATTTCTAAGGAGTCTGGATGCGACCACTCAGGAGATATAAGTGGAGATATGAGTTCTTGTCTGGCTTTATGGCTCCTGACAGAGGGTTAGCCTCACCCTGAACAGATCAAAGAGGCAAAGGCAGACAGAAGAGGATTGCTCTGTAGAATGTGGTCTGAAGAGGTTGCGTGTGGACCCTCAGGTTGGGTCTGGAGCTGGTGGAGGGTCGGGGGAGGAAGATACCACCTTTCATGGACTGAAACATTCTGGAAAGGCCCAAGAAACCTGCTCTTGAGAGCAGGAGACAGGAGTCAGGGGACATCTCAGGGGAGTCTGTCCTCCTTCAGATAGGGCCCAGGTGGGAGCCAACTCAGCCACGGGACCCAGGTGCATAGCAGGCTGAGATGTGGAGGAGTGATGAGCTCCACTAAACAGAAAGCCCTAAGTTGTCAGACCCCATTACCATGACAACATCTAATAGCTGGCATTTACCAAACAAACTTTGTTCCCAGGGCTACTAACCCTGGCTTAATCTTCATGGCCACCCGGTGCATTAGCAGCGAAGGGCACACCTTGTTTACTGAGCTTTACGTGATTTTACTTTACAGATAACTGCATTATCCCCCCGCCCCCTCAAATTGGAGGTTTGTGGCAATCCTACACTGAGTAAGTCTATTGGTGCCAACTTTCCAACAGCATGTACTCATGTTGTGTCTTTGTGCCACATTTTGGTAATTCTCACAATATTACAAGCTTGTTTATAATGTGATTGCATACGTAACAGATTATAGTATAAACATAATTTTTATGAGGGGGCTTCAAAAGGTTCATGGAAAAATGGAATTAAAGGATAATGAAAATTTTCTGTTAACTTTTTGAAGTCCCCTTGTATGTGCACTGGGAAGCAAAACAAAACAAAAAAATTGTATGACTTTAATGTGGTGGTCTGGAACAGAACTCATGGTAGCTCCGAGGTTTGCCTATGTTATTAATCCCATTTGACAGATGAGTAATCTGAGGCACAGACTTCACTGAGTTGTACTCTCTCCTAGGGCTACTTCCTAACACTAGTGTCTGGAGAAGGGACTTTAGGAGAGGGAGCTACAAATCCTTTAACTTTCAGCACTGATGCAGCATCAGGGAGTCCTCACAGATGGCAGCTTTAATTGTTCTGGATTTTGAGTGGATGGAAGCTTTGGGATAGGACTACCTTAGCTTTCAGAGCCTTGTCTCTGTGCTTGATTTTGAGAACCAGGGTCCCATCTTCCTATTTGGGGTCTCAGGGTACATTTCTCCCTCTCACTTTCTCCTGAGTCTGCCTTTGCACCTCTATTCTGGCCCTTTGTTTGGGGGACATACCTGTGGTAGCACATGTGTGTGTATGTGCATGTGAGAGAGGGGTCTTGTGAAGAAGAAGGTTAGACAGGTGCAGGGAAGGGTTACCCAGAAGACCTGATCCTAGGACAGTGTCTCCCTAGGTCTGGGGTCTTCTAGGTCTCCAATGGAATGCGGAGCTGCAAGACCCCCCGCTTCTACTTGCCATTTCTGAGCTGACAGTCATGGATATAGGTGGGCTAGATGAGTCTTTTCCATTCTTTCATCTTAATGTTGGTGAATGGACCAGAGGACTGTCTTCTCCCTGGGTCCTTGACTCATGTAGTTCCACAGTTGAGAGAGACAGAGGATTCCAGGTTGTCCCACTCCATTTGTCGGTGGATAAGGAATTGGAGATACAGAGAAAGGGAGTGACTCGCACAAGGTCATCCAGCAAGTTAGTGTTGGGGACGCAGCCTGAGAAAGCAACCCGAATCTCACAGGGCCCCCAGTGTGGAGGAGTCCTGAGAAGTCAGTGATGTCCCCTCCTTCCTCTTTCCTGGAATGTTGTCAGCTTGAACACTGGCCACCCCCTCTCCACCCCCACGCACCAGGCAGAATTGTCTTAATGCAGCAAATTGTTCATACACATGTAAGCAAATATCTTCTCAAATTATCTCTTATCACCAAACAGGCTGTGATGCACACCGGCTGGAGGGCCGAGGTTGCCTTTCAATCCACTGATGATGGGAGTTGGGGGGGGGGGCGGGGAGGGACTGACACCAAAAATAAACCAGCGGAGCGGGGACGGTTGTCGCAAGGGGCAGAGCGAAGTTGTCAGGCAGCGAGAGCGTGTGAGGCGGCAGGACGATAATGTGGCATGACACTTCTGAAATGAGCGGCCCGTTGCCATGGTGAGCAGCCAGGAGGGACCGGCTCTCCCGAGGCTGAAATAAAACACGCTTTAAATGATGTTTGATTAGAATTTAGATCATGTAACCGAGTACCTCAGTCCTCCTTTTCCCCTGCTTTTCTGCTTTTCTTCTCAATTCTTCCTTTCTTTCCTCCTAGCCTCCCCCCATCCTGGGCAGACACAGATACTCACATGTGCTCATGTACACAGACACATCAACACTCTTATACACATACACACTCCTGCACACCACTTACACACATATGCACACAGACACTCACACTTAGGCATGTACATTCATGAGCACACACATGCTTATGCACACATATGTACACACAAACCTTTGCAGCTCGTGCAAACACAGACACACACATGCACACTTACACAGGCACATACACACATGTCCCATGTCTGGCACGGATCTTGGACCTGACAATCCAGCCCAAGCAGATGCTGGGAGCCCTCAGAAGTTCACAACCTGAGTGAAGGGTAGAGAGCTTTTGCAGGGCTTTCTGTGCAAGATTGGCAGTTCAAGCTCACCAGCTGCTGCTTGGCAACCCTATACAGGGTCACTGTGAGTTGGAACCGACTCGACGGCACTTAACAACAACTCTACTGACAATAATATTAAAACCATTTGAATGGCCCAAGCCTCTTGTTTGTGTCTTCACAGTGCTCTTCCAAATGCAAGCTTGCATTTTGTTCTCAAGGCATCCCTGTGCCTAGTGGTGATCATACCCATTTTCTAGATCAGGAAACTGAGGCTCAAAGAGTCCAAGGTCACATAACTGGCAGGACATGAAACCAGCCTGTCTGTAGGCTGTCCTCCAGGCTCTTGGGAGAAGCCCTTTTAGGGGGGATGTACAGCCAGCTCTCTGTCCTCTGGGCCCTCAGACCATTGCTTGTCCAGCATGTTTGGAACACCTACTTTGCTATTGCCTTTGGCCTGCACAGACCATCAAAGGATATGGGCAGAGTCACCCCATCGCTCTTTGAGAGGGCTTGGGACACTCATTGTGATTTTCTACCTCCACTGTTGGGTTTGGTGACACAAAGCCCTGCAGAAAAGACCACCAGCCCTGGGAAGGAGGGTACTACTGATTATCTACAGTGGGTGATGGAGGGCAAGCTGGCATCATATGGAGATAGCAAGCAGGGATGTTCCCTGGAACCTGTATTATTCTTGTCTCCTTGGACGTTCTCTAAAGCCCTGGAGAGGTAATCATCATCCTGTTTCTGTGTCAAAGAAAACAGGGTCCTTCCTTCACTGAGGCCCAGATCCTCCTCCTGCTCTCAGCCCCCTACATGACCTGACCCGACATTGCCTCTCTGGCCTGGTCATTCTCAGTTCTACTCCAAGTTATCTGTTCTTTGTGTACTTTCTTATCTGTACCTCTGCAGAAACAGGGTGCCCATCCAGAAATGCCCTCACTCATCCCTCAGTCAAATGCTTATTCATCCTTTTTAATTTTGGACCCAACTCAAGTTCATCTCACTCCGGAACCCCTCCTTGAGCAATCTTTCCAGAAGGAATGTTTGCTATGTGCAGTCCAGATCCTGATGTTGTCTGATTATTTCAGGTTGTTTCCTCAAGAAGCAAACTGGATGACAGCAATGGTGTGCCGATATACCCGAGAAATGAGCCCTGGTAAAGTGGTAAAGCACTCAACTGCTAACCAAAAGGTTGTTGGTTTGAACCACACAGCTGCACTGTGGAAGAAAGATGTGGCAGTTTGCTTCTGTAAAGGTTTACAGCCTTAGAAACCCGAGGGGATAGCTCTACTCTGCTCTACAGGGTCGCTATGAGGCAGAACAGACTCTATAGCACAGGTGTATGGGTGATGCTTTAGTTATGTGCTTGGCTACTAAGCAAAAGGCTTGTGGTTTAAACCTCCCAGATGCTCCTTGGAAGAAAGACCTGGCAATTTAGTCTCATAAAGATTACAGTCTAGAAAACTCGATGGAAGAGTTCTGTTCAGTTACATGGGGTTCCACTGGATCCCCTAAAATGGACTCAGTCGTACTTAACAACACCATACCTCATACAAACAACTGTGTTGTTGTTAAGTGTCGTCAAGTCAATTTGACTCCTAGCGACCCTGTATAGTTTCCAAGGAGCAACTGGTGGGTTTGAACTGTCGACCTTTTTGTTCACAGTCCAGTACTTATCCTACAGTGCCATACCAAGGTTCCCCCCCCCCAAACAAAACAAAAACAACTACAAGACACACAAAAATGAAACTCAAGAATTTACCACTTTTACCCTTCCTGCCTTCAAGGAAGTTTCTGTTTGGTCTTCTTTTGTGCCCCTAAGAGTCCTGGTATGGCGCTATGTACTGTGGGATAAAGCACTGGACCGGAAGGTCTGTTTGAACCACAAGGTTGGGAGTTCAAATTCACTAATAATCCCTTCTTGGAACTGACTCAACTGACTCTTAATAACACAACAGCAAGAGTAGCTCTGATAGGGCTAGGGAGGAAAATGGAATGAAGTCCACAAGTCCCAGATTAATTTCCTTGAGCAAAGGCAGGGAGTAGGGGTGGGGAAGGAAGACAGAGGGGAGGGAGAGAGTCAGGCACCTAAGGGGCTTAGTTTGTTAAGGGTTGTCAGAAATCCAATGGCACCTGTGTTCTGGGAAAGAGAGGAAGATGGCAAAAGTGGATCCCAAGAAGTTTAATTTTGTTTTAGGAATGCAAATGCCCTTTCAGATGCACTGGTAAGAACTGATACAGAATGTCCATGCATTTTGGACGATGTACTAATACTTTCTCTCTGAATGCAGGCCCACTAGAGACTAGCCACATGGTAGCTAAGAGCTAGCTGGGATATGCTATCTAGAGAAAGTCTACTCTGGGGTCAGGAACTATATTTACAGTGTTGGTCCTAGTCCTCAGAGTAGTAAGCAAGATGTTGTTTTTGTTGTTAAGTGCTATCAAGTCAGTTCTGACCCATAGAGACCCTGTATAGGGTTTTGAAGGATCAGCTGGTGGGTTTGAACTGCCGGCCTTGCGGTTCAAACTGACTTTGCAGTTCAGCACATTAGCCCACAGAGCCACATCAGGATTCCAACAAGCAAGATAGGCGCTATGAAAGCCATTTTACAGGTATGAGAAAATGAAGATTTAGAAACACTAATGGGAGAGAGCGGGGAGAGGGAAAGGACTGGATCAGGCCCATTTGACTTCTAATAACCCTATTGACTTCTAATCCTAGAATCATAGCTTAGGATGGAGCCACCATGGTCGTTGAGTTGCGAGTTGTGGGAGAGGTAGGAGACTCATTAGGCTAGAGAATGATATCAGCTCAACAATGTCCTTGAGGTCAGAGGTGAATCAGACCAAGATCTCTGCAGTCATTAGAACCCAGATGGCAGTTTGATTCCTCAGCCCAAGAAAATCCTCTTGTCAAGCCTGAGATAGGAGCCAATAGGATGTTGCTGGGAGGTATACAGAGAGAGGGGGAAGGGTGACTGGATTGTGGCCAGGGACAATCTCCATTGCATGGTTCTCTGTATCCTTGAACGTCATCCTGTTAGCAGCATGCATGGCCTCATTGGTAAGAGTGGGTGGGAGGCTTGGCATGGCACACTATAGAAGGAACAACCTGGGCTTGGAAGTCAGGAGATTGGGTTCTAGGCCCCATTTGGCTCTAGGGAAGTCCTTTAACTTTGCTGTGAGCTTCAATTTTTCCAGTCATAAGTATAGATGTTGCTTTGTATCATGAGTCAATTTCAACACAGGACTATCTCAGAAGGATCCGACAGAAATGAGTGATTTCAGAGGTCAGTTGTCCTGTTCAAACATGAGCCTGGGGGTGAGGTTGAAGCCACAGCAACTCTTTGGTGAGATGAAGCCAGTAAGGACAGGTGGACCCCACCTCACTCATGGCTTATGCAATTCCCTCCAGGTGGTGTCATTAGTGGGATCTTCACAGGGACACAAAGGGGCCCTAGCAGAGCTGGAACTGACTGGAAGGCCATCCAGGAGAGGGGGTCTTGGCAAACAGGAACTGTCATCCCTGTTTTCAGGACCCTTTGAGACAAAGAATTCTTTGGGCTCTCCTCACCCCCATCATCCGACTTGTTCAGACCCAGCAATGAACAGTAGTAGTAATAAAAGGAGTAGCTCACATTGATGGAGGGCTTCCTGTGTCAATCTGTAGTCTCTTATGAACTCATTTCTGTCTCATGACAGCCCCATGTAGAGGGTACTGTTTATCCCCACTTTACAGAAGTCAGAGTTCCTAAGTGGTAGAATCATGATTCAATTCCAGTCTGATTCCAGAGCATGTACCGCGCTATCCTCTCACAGAATAATCCTAGATTCTTCATGTGTCAGAATATGACTCCTCAGTTTACTCTACATGCCAACACTAGGCAGAGACCTTCTGCCTCTCCTGCAAACAGAACATCTAGATTTGAGTCCCAGCACTAGCTGCTGCTTACTGCTAGTGTGTTCTTGGGCATCTCACCTGTAACATTAGTGCACAAGCGTTTGTTGAGTACCTATTATGTACCACATCTAATTTAAACCTCACTATAACCTGGTGTGGTATGGAGCCCTGGTGTGGCGCTGTGGGTTAATGCGCCAGACTGCTAAGCCTTTTGAACTGCAAGGTCGGTGGTTCAAGCTCACCAGTTGCTCCTCAGAAACCCTGTACAGGGATGCTATAGGTTGGAACCAACTTGACAGCACTTAACAACAACAACAACAACATGAGTTGGAACCGACTGTAGGGTTTGGCATTATTTCTTCCATTTTACAGGTGGGGAAGTTGAGGCACAGAGGGGTTAAGCAAATTACCCATGCTGAAACAGGCAAATGGGAACTCAGTTTGTCTAATTTTAGAGTTTAGGTGTCTCCATTCCTCCTTGTCTCTCAAAGCTTCAATTCCTGGGGTACTATAATGAATGTCATATGGGAAAAAAATGGGTTCTGTGATCACTTCTGTGATTCACTATCAGTATTAGCCTTGTCTCCCCATCTCAGTGATATTTTCCTGCCAATACTTTTTTTTTGGAGTTTTGTTCAGAAAAAGCTCCTTCTCCCTTTGTTTAACCTAAGGCCTGGGTTCCTTTCTTGAGCCCAGGGGCAGTTCAAGCCTGAAGGAACTCCTCTGCTTCCACCTGCAAGTCTTTGCCAGAGTTGTTCCCCATGGGGTGCCCTCCACACCCTCTCCATTCCAGCCTGGTTTCTGAGGAAAATGAGGGAAGCTGGGAGTGTGACTAAGACCGGCATCCCAAATCTCCTGCTTCCCTTCTTCAGCAGAGGAACCCTCCCCAAGGTCAAACACGTAACTCTTAGTCTTATGATACTTAGTTTATATTATACTTGGTGCAATGCAAAGTAAAGGACTTTTTGGGGTACCATATGCATTTTTAAAAACCCAGCTTTATATAGGTAGCTTGACTTGAGTGCCCACGCTCTTAACCTCTGCATAAGCCTATATGAACTGCTCTCGGGCCAAGTTCTTTCAAAGTCTTCTAAGGGACTGGCTGTAGCTGTGAGCTGAGTACCTTTCTCTGCTGGGGCTTCGGGCAGGACAGTATAGATCACAAGACTGGCCCCTTGGTATGCTGGGAAATCCTTCTCGGGGATGGAGGTGGCTGGGTTCTGGAGAGCAAGGAACCAGGGGGACGGCTGGGTGGCAGAGGATTCAGACCGCTTTGTATATGGGGACTGTTTAATTTCTGGAATAAGTCCCTCAACAACAGGGAACAGGATGGGGTGTGGGATGGTTAAAGTCCTCCCCCTGGGTGTCAGGCAAGAGCAGCCTGGACCCCAAAGACTCCCCTTGCAGGGTGCCATCCTGCCAGATAGGCCTTTTTGGGGTGGGAGATGCAGAGCAAGGGGGCAGGTCCTGCACATGGTTGCCGGTGACTCCTCAGCTGGGGTGGGATTTACCTGTTCCCCCTGCTGCTTGCATAGTAAAAACACACACACAAATGAAACCCACTGCAGCTGAGCTGGTTTTGACTCATATGATCCCTACAGGACAGAGGAACACTGCTCCTTAGGGTTTCTGAGATGATAGAGCTTTCTGGTAGCAAATAGCCTTGTCTTTCTCCCACAGAGCAGCTGGTGGATTTGAACCACCAACTTTGAAGTTAGTAGCCCAACAATGCCACCACTATGCTCCTCCTGTATAGTAAGTGCTCAGTAAATACTGGGGCATGAACCAGGGACTCCTGGCTAGGTTCGCTCCCACAGACAGAGGGGTCATCAGGGCAGAGCTGGGTCTCTGAGTCCTCCTTCTACCCCATTCTTAGAACCAGTGTCTCTTGCTGTGGCCTCAGGGTTGGGGGGCAATGAGGACCGAGTTTGGGAGGAAGGTATGTGTCAGGGGCATCCTCATTCTGGTCCTCAACCACCTCTCTCTTCTGGGCAGGCTCGGACTGGCCACAATGACATCACCTGCTCTCCTCCTGGCCTCTACGTCCTGGCTGTGACCTCTGCTTTCCCTGGGGTCAGCCTGGACATCAGTATCTGTCTTGCCCCAAACTGCGGAGATTCTGACAAATTTCCTTTCATTGCTTCCAGTCATGTTATTTAAAGTAATTAACCTTAATTTATAAATTTTTATATCAAACTGCCTTTTAACTTTTAGAACTGGCAGGAGCAGCCTTATCCCTGAGCTCCTAATAGTTCTCCATTTAATCAAAATTCATCCATCAGGTTCCAGTGTTAAATCATCTTTTAATTGGGAGTTACATTCTGGTTAATAGTTTTATAATTCGCCTCCTCTAATAGTTTTTACCACAGGGATCTCCACTCCATTTTTCCTCACTCTATTATTGCCTGTATGCAGTTCTGTGGGGACGGCTTAACAGGGCCCCGCCTCTCCGGCCTCTGCTGGTCGCCTCTTTTGTTCTTGGTGGTCTCATTAATTCCTGAGAAGAGTTCTCTTTCCTCCTCATTACTGGGGCAGAATTATTGGGGCATTCGTAGTGAGAGGTAGTCTTCCTTCCCATTGCAACAACCTTTGGAACCGTGGCCAGGGCTTGCTCTTCTCCAAGAGAGAGCCAGCCAGAGGGACCAAAAGGGAGAGATGCAGTCAGAGAGAATATAGAGATGGGAATTTGGAGGCTAGCAGGTCAGGCTTTGAGGGGACAGGCAGTTAGTTAGTTGTCTGGGTGAGAAAAGAAGATAGTTTGGGAATGGACTTGGCCTCAGTGCTAATTCCTTCCTGGCTCCTGGCCTTCAGCTGTGCCCTGAATGCCTACAGTATTACCAGAAGGAAAACCCTTCACCTCACACCCATTGTGGCCCAGAGGAGTGCCGCTTGGGGCTGGTGGACTTTGCAGAGTGGGTCCAGAGAATTCCTGGAGGTTGACCTGGTCCACTCCCACTCACTCTGAGCTGCTTTGGTGCTGGTTACACCATCTGAGGATTCTTGGATGCGCCAGTGGGCATGGAGACTAAAGATCAGAGAGAGGGGTTAGTTATGGATAAAGATAGAAGGGGAAGAGTTAAGAGGAGAAAATAGAAGAGGGGAGAGAAAGGAAGAGAGCAAAGATAGAAGAGGGGTGAGGAAAAGAGGCTGGGCCATCTTGTCATGCAGTTCCTGGGCTACGAGTAGATGGGCATGTGTGAGTCCATGCATGCATATGCACACACACAGACTCATACCAACCCATACAGTGGTACTGGCCTAAAGCCAGCTATAGGAGCTGCTAGTGGAGGGGTGACACTGGGTTGGAGGCCAGGCCTGGAGCCTGTGGCTGGGGTGTCTGAGAAAGTCATCAGGGCAGGTGAGCTGGGAAGGACAAGGGCCAGGGAAGGGTGAAACCTGGTTCCCTAGAGCCAGGACTGAGACTTTAGATGAGGGCTTCCAAGGGGAAGTTGGACTAGGGGGCTGCTCAGCCCTGAAGTCATGTCCGACTGAATCTCTCTCCTCAACTCCCTCAGTTGGTGACTTTCCAACTAATTCTTAGCATAGGTCTTAGTATAGGCTGCACTCTGGAGTCACTTAGAGATTATTTAGACCTTCCAATGCTTTAGCCCCACCTCATATCCTGTGTTGGTTTTAAAATATATGGGCAAATTCTTGAAGACTACTCCCTTAAGGTAGAACCCAATCCTCCTCCCCTTGAATGTGGGCCCCTTCTAACACACATATAACAAAGATAGATGTAGTAACAGTGTGTGATTTAGGGTTGTTGTTGTTAATATCTGTCTAGTGGATTCCGACTCATAGTTTCCAAGGAGTGACTGGTGGGTTTGAACCACTGACCTTGAAGTTAGCAGTCCTGTGCTTATTCTATAGTGCCACTAGATTATAAGGTTGTTAAAGCCTGTCAAGTCAGTTACGACTCATAGGGACCCTATATAGGGTTTCTGAGGAGCAGCTGGTGGGTTTGAACTGCTGACCTTGTGACTGGAAGTTCAGTGCTTATCCTACAATGCCATACCAGGACTCCAGGTTATAGGGTACTAGGTTGTAAAAGGCACTGTGGTTTTTCTTTGCTCTTTCTTAGATCAGTTGCTCTGGAGAAGCCAGATGCTGTGACATGAGGACACCACCTCTTCGGAGAGAGACCTGTGTAGCAAGGAATGTGCCCATTCCAAAGAAAGGTGAGCCAATGGAATGTGGAAGCCATCGAACAATGTCACTAATATCATATGCAATAAAATTTTGCTGAAGGTTATTCAAAAATAGTTAGAGTACATCGACATAATTGTTGTTGTTGTTAAGTGCCATTGAATCAGTTCCAAGAATTGGGTGGTGGATTTGAGCCACCAACCTTGCGGTTAGCAGTCCAGTGCTTATCCCACAGTGCCACACTAGGACTCATTAACAGAGAATTGCTGAAAATGCAAGCCAGATTCAGAAGTGGACATGGATCTCAGGATATCATTGCTGACATCAGATATATCTTGGCTGAAAATAAAGGATATCAGAAAGATGTTTACTTGTAGTTTATTGACTATGCAAATGCATTCAAGTCTATGTATCATAACAAACCATGGATAGCATTGCGAAGAATGAGTATTCCAGAAAAAATTAATTGTGCTCATGAAGAATCGTATATAGGCTAAGACTAAAAGACAGTCATTAGACCTGAGCAAAGGGCTGGATTAAATGAAGAAGAATGTGGCATCAGGATTGGAGGAAGACTCATTAACAACCTGCAATATGCAGACGATACAACTTTGCTTGCTGGAAATGAAGAGGACTTAAAATACTTACTGATGAAGATCTAAGACTACAGAGTTCAGTATGGATTATACCTCAATGTAAAGAAAATGAAAATCATCACAATTGGACCAGTAAATAACATCATGATAAATAGAGAAAAGATTGAAATGGTCAGACTTCATTTTTCTTGGATCCACAACCAGTGCTCATGGAAGCAACAATCAAGAAATCAAATGATGTATTGAATTAATCAATTCTGCTGCAAAAGACCTCTTTAAAGTATTAAGAACCCCCCCCCCCCAAAAAAAAACCCCAAAACACAAAGATATCAGTTTGAGGACTAAGGTGTGCCTGACCCACACCATGGTATTTTCAGTAGCCTCATATGCATGTGAAAGTTGGACAATGAATAAAGAAGACCATAGAAGAATTGATGCATTTCAGTTATGGTATTGGAGAAGAATATTAAAAGTACCACAGAATTCCAGAAGAACAAACAAATCTGTGTTGGAAGAAGTACAGTCAGCATACTTCTTAGAAATGAGGATGGTAAGACTTCATCTCTCATACTTTGGACATATTATCAGGAGAAACCAGTCCTTAGAGAAGAACATCATACTTAGTAAAGTGGAGGGTCAGTGAAAAAGAGGAAAACTCCCCCAAAAGATGGATTGACACAGTGGCAGCAGCAATAGGCTCAAATGTAACGATTGTGAGGATGTGCAGGACTGGGGCAGTGTTTTGTTCTGTTGTACGTGGGGTCTCTGTGAATCGGAACCTACTTGACGTTACCTAACAACAATGTAGCTAGGAACTGAGGCCTTCTGCCAACAGCCATGTGAGAGCCGTCTCAGAAGTCGCTCCTCTAGCCCCAACAGACTGCAGCCCTGGCCGACATCTTTGCCACCTCATGAAAACCCAGCTACCTAAGCTGCTCCTGGACTTCTTAGCTTCAAAAACCACAGGAGATATTAAGTACTTGTTTTAAGGTGCTCAATTTGGAGGCAGAATTTGATTTGTTATGTAGCAATTGATAACCAATATAGTTAGTTTCATCAGCATCTCTGGAGATGAGGTTGGGCATGTGTATGTTTAAGAGTTCCTAGGTGAAATCTTAAAAACTCAAGGTCTTCCCCTGTCCATCTATTAGTCTCTCCCTGTCCAAAAGAAAGAAGAGTGATGAAAATCAGACACATGGAAGCAGTTAGTCCAATGAACTAATGGACCATGTGACCATCAGCGGTCTCCATGACCCTGAGACCAGAAGAACTTGACAGTATCTGAGTACCACTACCAACTGCTATAGAGGGGATCACATTAAAAAGTTCTGGATAGAATAGGAGAAATATATATGGGACAAAACTTAAAACCATAAAAAGACCAGGTTTACTGGCTGGATAGATACAGACGGAACCCCCAAGATTATACATCTTAATCACCCATCAGGTCTAGAAATGAACTCGCCCTGTGGTTCAATTTTCAGCTAATGGATAGATCTGTGAGGGGACCAATAACACTAGTAAGGTATGTACAAATTAGAATAATCAACCATTTGAGATCAAAGGGGCAGCATTTGCTCAAGGACAAAGTTCATAAGCATTAGAGAAGAGGGAGGAATGGAAACAGGGAATACAGGGAGGAAGTGGACTAAGTGATGCTTCATTGAGGGGATAGCAGTCCCTGAGAGGAAACAAAATGTGTATGAATTGTTTCATGTAAAACTGATGATCTGCTCTGTAAATGTTCACCCAATTCACAATAAAGAGCTCAAACAAGAGTTCCCAGGTGACTCCAGTGTATATCAGGGTTGAGGACCACTGTCCAAGACCAACACGCTCGAGTGTATAAATATTCCCATATGTCTGAGTGTGTGCCCTTCCCATGAACATGTGTATGGAGAGCCATGGTGTCAAAACCATGTACTGGGGTGTGGAAGCAGAAGTAATCCCTTATGTATGTCCCTTTCAGAGTACTTGGCTCAGGAAGGTCTGAGAAATGGAGAGATCCTTGGAAGCTTTGTGGTAGGACCTCTGCAGACCATTCACTACTCACTCACTGAACCTCAGTGTTCCCATTTGTGAAATGGGAACATGAAGATCATCACTCTGCCCAGTGCTTCAAGGAGGTGGTATTTGAGCCAGTTAATTGTCTCCTGGACTGGTTTTGGTAATGTTTTGATAACACTGGGACTTTTGTTGTTATGGCTCTGATATAATGAGACATAAAAACAATAAAATGTGTACCCCCTCTGAAGACCCAGCTTGAAGAAGGCTGTGCCCTGAGGGACACCCACAAGGAAGGATAATTTTAGTGGTTACTGGGTTAGGGTTTGAGGTCAGTAGTCTGGTCCTCCTAAATGTCCTAATTCGCAGGACAAGGAGTTTGATTTCATGTGTTAGAGAGTGAAGGTTGAGTCTGATGCAGGAAGCAGAATAGTTTAGTGCCTTTTAACTGGGGCAGTCTGGTGGTTCCAGCTGGGTCTAGAGCCTTCTCAGCTGTGTGTCCTTGGTTGAACCTTTAGCCTCACAGGGCCTCAATTTCCTCATCTATACAATGGAGGAGCAAACGGGTCTACAAACTCTTGCATGTACCATACTGTGTATCTGCTTTGGAGTCTTTGGTAGACTGCCAAGGTAGCCTGGGAAGATGAGGAGTGTCTGGGCTGGGAAGCCCCCTGGACCTCCACTCCAGTCTGAAGCCACCTGCAGACAGACCTGATTTCCAACCCCGATTCTTCCTCACTGTGGAGCTTTTGGTAAGCCATTGCCCTTCTGGACCTTTGCTATCCTCTGCAACCATTCTGTCTCATGGGGATGTTGAGAAGGTGGAACAAGATGCTCGAAATGGCATTCCCGGCACAGGGCGTGCCTGGCATCCAGTCACGTGTAACCTCACCTGTCACAGGTTCCATCCAGATGGTTGTCAGGAAACACCCAGATGTTTCTTTTCCCTAAAAATGGCTCTCCCTCCACATCCCAGTCACTTCTGAGGGGCCCATAGGACACAGGGACTGGCAATAAGTGTTGGACTGCATGCACCCCTGTCTCCAGCCTTTCTCTCTGTCTGATCTGGCGAGTATGTGGCTGTGTCTCCCCACTCTCCTCTCCCTACACACCGTGGCCCCCACGTAGACCAGCAGGAAGGGAGCGGTGGCCCCCGGAGTACTGTGTGTAGACCTTCCAGCCCATTGTGGGCGAATCCTCACAGCAATAAGAGTTTTGGTTCCGTTTTATAGACTAGGAAATGGAGGCTTAGGAAACTGAACTTCCATGCTGCTCCGTATCACATAGTTAAGCGCAGAGCTAAGTGGGAACCCAGGTCCAGCTGATTGTAAAGGCTCCACCACCACGGGCTTTTCTGTGGGGTCTGAGGGCTGGTAGAGGGCCAGGCCTTGGAGCGCACCTGCTCCTAATGGAGCTATTGATCTCACTCTGCTCCTCCCAGGTTAGAAGTAGTTGTTGTTAGGTGTTGGCAAGTTGTTTTGTGACTCATAGCAACCTTCTATGACAGAGTAGAACTGCCTCATAGGGTTTTCTTGGCTGTAATCTCTTCTTGGCAGATCACCTGGTCTTTCCTCCGGAGGAGCTAGCTACTGAGTGGGCTGAGCACCACCTTTAGTTAACAGTTATGTACTTGGTGAGTTACGTCACCAGAGCTCCTTAGGTTAGGGGTTATTGTTGTTAAGTGCTATGGAGTCGGTTCCGACTCATGGTGATCCTGTGTAGGGTTTCCGAGGAGCGGCTGGTGGGTTTGAACCACCAACCTTGTATTTCAAACTGACCTTGAGATCCAGTGCTTTAACCTACAGCGTCACAACAGGAATGCAGGTTAGGAGTGGGTGGGGGTGGAAATGATGGTCAGTGAAAAAGTACTCAAGACTACCCTGGAACTTAAGGGTTTAGTCTAGACTCACTAGTGGAGTCCAGATCCTGTGTGAGCAGGGTGGAAAGATGCAGAGACCCTTGTGGTAAAGTTTTTTCTGGGTGCTCAGGAGTTCAGGCTCCCTCTCATGAAGTCTGGTCAGGTTGACCTCTGCAGGGGCCCACCAGCCTGGACGTGGGCATATAAGCCCCCTCTGATTTGGCTGGTGCAGTGAGTGGTCAAGATCACAGGCTCTGAAGCCAGAGCCCAGCAATCATCTTTAATCCCCAGCACATGTGACCCAAGTGGCTTTTGGGAAGCCATGTAACACGCTGTGCCTCAGTTTTCTCATCTGTAAAATGGGAATCAAAAGAAAACCTGTTTCACAGGTAGTGTGAGTGTTAAAAGTAGCCGGGGTGGCGCAGTGGTTAAAGCACTTATCTGTTAACTGAAAGGACAATGGTTTGAACTCTCCAGCTGCACCAGAGGAGAAAGATGTGGCAGTCTGCTTCTGTAGCGATTACAGTCTTGGAAACCCTATAGGGCTTACCTTGTCCTTTAGGAATGGACTTGGAAGCAATGGGTTAATGTTTATGGAAGCAAATTGCCAGGCCTTGCTTCTGAGGAGCGGCTGGTGAATTTGAAGTGCTGACCTTGCGGTTCATAATGATTTTAGAGTTAAGTGCTTATCCTACAGCACTACACCAGGCCTCCTTTAGGTTGTTGTTGGTGGTGGTGGTTATGTGCCACCGAGTTGGTTCCAACTCATAGTAACCCTGTATTGGGTCTCCTAGGCAGTAAATCTTTATGGGAGCAGAAAGTCTAATCTTTCTTCCTCAGAGTGGTTGGGAGATTGGAACAGCTGACCTTGCAGTTAGCTGTCCAGCAAATCCTTTGCAGCACTCAGAGAGCTCTGACATCTTCTGGTCTGTGGCTATTACTTTTATAAGTTGTCTGAACAGTGGGGAGGAACAGGCCTCTTCTTGGTGGTGCAGAGAGCTCTGGTTTTAATCCTGCTTCTTTTCTGTAAGACCTTAAAAAAAACCCACCAAACCTCTCGGGTCCTCAGTTTCTTTAATTATCAGATGAAGTCTCTGACCTTCTCTGGGGATAAAGGGATAATCAATGAGCAGAAATGTGTTGTAGATGTTCTAGGCTTGAGTAGTCAGAGCTTACCTCTCACCCTTTCTAGATGGGGAAGCTTATAGTCTTGTCTTCATCCTATGCCCCAGCAAAAACTTGAATAAACCTTGTTGAACCCTTCCATTTGTTACTATGTCACAAAAGTGACAACACTTGCTGGGCACCAGCTCTGTGCTCTACCTGTCACCTGTGCAATAAGCCAGTGAGATGCATTCTGATCATTCCCATTTAACAGGTGAGGACTGTGGAGCTTTGAAATGTTTGGGAATTCGCTTAAGGTCATACAAGAAGACAGTCATCGACTGCCATTCTAACTCACTGGTTTCTGCCTCCAAAGTCCCATCTCTTCTTCATTGCATTCTCGCCCTCCTGTTGAGTCTATAGGGTACTCTTAGGAACTCAAGATTAGTGTCGTTTCTGCAAATGAGGAACCGAGAGTCCCAGAGGTTAAACATTTGGTTCAAGGCCCTTTGACAGGCCGGTGTACAAATCCACCTTTAAAGTCAAGTTCCTCTGGCCCCAGAACCCTTGACCTTTCCCAACCCAGTGACCCCCTCATCTTCAGGGGACACAAAATGCCTAGTCCCTGTTTTCCTGCTTTCTCTGTTACCCTTTGTCTCCTGAAAGAGCTGTTAGTCAAAAGATTAGATGTTCAAGTCCACCCAGAGATACTTTGGAAGACAGGTCTGGTGAAGTACTTCTGAAAAGTCGGCCATTGGAAACCCCATGGAGCACAGTTCTCCTCTGACCCACATGGAGTTACCATGAGTCAGAATTAGGGCAATTGCTACTGGCGAAGAAGGGTCAGAGATGGGTTTATGCTTTTGTCCCCATCCCTCAGCTGCTGGACCAGGCTGGTGTCCACCCTGTGGTGTTGGCTGGTGGTTGTCCAGCTCTGGGCTAGCCCTGATTAGCCCCTTGCCCCTTTTTGCTACCTGCCCAGAAGGACTGTCACTCAGCCCAGGGGTGACAGAACAGCTGAGGGGACAAAGGGGGCACCTGGAAGCAGAAAGGGGATCAGGAGAGAGATTGGGCCTTTGAAATCTCAGGGCTTTTAGCACTGCCGGCAGGGGTGGGGAGGTGTTGGAGTCCCTCTGGCCCTTATAAAGTGAACTGTTGATTTTCCCAGTGAGTGAAATGGGTGGTGGAGGCAGGGAGGAGAGAGGATAAGAAACACACTGGGGAAGAAAGAAGTGTGAAAAAGGGAAGACAGCAGGGAGACTGGTGGCAGCGTGTTTGGAGATGCAGGTCCTGCTCAGGTAGGAGACAAAACTTGTGTTTTTGGAGCGGTGGCTGAGTTTGCACACCTGTTTCTGTTGGGGAGGAATGTGGACTCTTGTATGTGATATAAAGCCGGGGATGGACTGGGCCCCACAGGGAAGTCTAGCTCCCCCTCATGGCCCTTTGAGGAAGGAGGTGGACAGACAGGCTTCTCCAGGCTAGGGTTCCTCCTTCTCCCACTGAGATCCTGACCCCATCTTGAGCTCCTCATCCCACCTCCTTCCACCCTCTTGCTCCTGACCTAGGAGAATCTGTTGGTTCCTAAACATGAAATGTCAGGCTTTGGCCTTAGAAGGAATCTCCCTTTGTCTTACAGATTGGTAAACTGAGGCCCTGGTAAGGGCCTTGGCTCATGTGGTGCAGCCAAGAGCTCGTGGTGTGGTTTCCTGATAATCCTGGGGAAGTAGGGAGACACCTAGGTCCCCTTTCTACTCATAACACCACACAGTTGACTTTCAGGGGAGACAGGCTAAAAGACAATGTGGGAGCAGGTAAGGGCAGGACACATTTAGCAGGAGTCTCTAGGGGGAGAGTATTTCATATAGGTGGTCCCTTGGATTCATCTCTGGTCTGTGGGGCAGAAATTATTACTCTAATTTTACATACAAGGAAAGCCAGACTCACAAAGGTTAATTAGATTGCCTAAGGTCACTCAGCCAGTGGATGGTAGAAACAGGATTTGAATCCCTATCTGGCTCCAAAGTCTGGGCTCTTTCTATACTACCGTGTGCCTGGGATTAGGAGTGTCTGCCATCCTCTGCTCCCCCTGCCTGCAGAGAGGAACATGGGCCAGGAAGTGAGGGGATTGTGGGGGTTGTTGTGGGCAGGTAAGCAGGAAGACCTGAATCCTGGCTTTGTCACTCTCTACCTGTTGGACCTGTCCCATTACCTCTCCGTGGCTGTTAGGTAAATGAATGAGAAAGTAAAGGAATGTGTGGCAAGGAAACCTGCTTCCTCTGACTTGGGTCTAAGAGTAGAGAGGCCAGAGTCTCTGCCTGGGCCTTGCCCCTGAGTCTGCCCCTCTCTGCCCACCTAAAGGAAACCCCATGAGACCTGACTGGGAGGTGGGGGCTGGGGCTGGGGGTGTACAAATTGGTGGCCCAGACTCTGGTGATAGCTTGTCACACCAGAGAGTCCCCTCCCCTATGAAGTCACCCTGAGATCTCTCTATATTGGGGCTGGGTTAGTTGCTGTTAATTAAACCAATTGTTGGACTTAATGCCCATCCCATTAATATGTCTCCTGGACCTATTAATCACAACAAGTGGAGGAAGAAATGGGAGAGTGGGGTTAGAGTCATGAAAACCAAGCCAAGCTGCCTCATGGAGTGGAGAACAGGTCTGAGATACTCAAGCCCACCCCTTGTTCCCTATAGGGGCTCTTAGACATTTCCATTTCTGGGGCCCTGCTGTGACTGCATTCTATTGAGTCCAACTGAGGCCTTTGGACACCTTTCACCACTTAGCATCCCCTGTGGGGACATGGCCAGGGAGCCAGTGTGGGTGACTGCATGGCTAAGAGGGAGGAAATCAGGAAGAGTCCCTTGCTCCACCATATACTCCAGCCCCAGCCCTGCTCTCTCTGCAGTTCCTTTGGGGCCAGATTTCTCAGCCCTTCCTGAATTGGATGGGCTTGGAGGCAGATGCTGGGCCCTGACTCTGGTAGGGCTCTGGCTTGGCCTCCTCCCTCCCTCCTTCCCTCCTGGCTGGGCCCTGCCCCCTCCTCCCAGTGTCTGGGGCAGGGAAGGAGCTAGGGTGGGGCCATCAGAAGGTGCATAAATCATTATTGGCGAAGACCTCAGCCCTGAGCCGCCGGGCGGAGGCTGCTGCTCACGGTTCAGGCCAGGGCATAAATCATAATTCCTCTACAATAGATCCTTTTGCAGCCGCCATCAGGAAAACTGTGTTGGTTTTATCGATTTTTTGACACGGGGGCCTAGGCAGCGGGCGGCTCCTGAATCATTATGAAATGAAACTGATTAGGAATTCATGGAATACTAAATAAACTTTACGAGCCCGTTGTAAGTTTTTTGATGCATGGGGAGCAGAAAATGAAAACTAATGATATAAAAATTACACAGCGTGCTGAGTATTATTATACCGCTATTGATTTGTTTCAAACTGTACATCAAAATCGACGAGGGCTGGGGCGGCTCCTACAGCGATGCTGGGGCTGTTTGGACTCACCAGGGCTGTTGGAGGTGGCTTTTTTTCTCTCTTTAGATTTTGTTTTTTTTTTTCTTTCCCTCCCCTCTGGCCTCCCAGCTGTGTAAGCTGACTCCTTTCCTCACCACTAGCTCCATCAGAAAAGCTAGTCACACACCCAGAGGGCAGTACCTTCCTCCTCTTGGAACCTGGCTCATGACTCCATTGAGAACTCCTTGGTCTCTCTTTGACCTTGTGGCTGTGCTTTCAACCTACAAGTTTCTCCAGCCCTCCCCCTTTTCTCTGGGAAGGAACAGTGTACTTCAGGGAGAAGAGCTTTTTAGATCTGTTTCCAACTTGCTGTGTGATCTTGGGCACGTCGCTGTGCCTCTCTGGGCATCGTTCTGATAAACAGAAAGATGGGACTCACTAAGTCAAAGTATCTCCAAGTGTATTCTGTTGACAGAGCTTACCAAGACTAGAGAGTTTAAGTGTTCAATATCTGGAGGCAGACAGAATACCTAGGCTTATTATATCCTACCATTGAGTTTATGGCTCTACCACTTTTACTAGCTGTGTGATCATACACAAGTTACCCAACCTCTCTGTTCCTCCATTTCCTCACCTGTCAAATAGGGATAGTAATAGAATCTACCTCCTGATTATGTGTTATTGTGAGTATTAAATGAACAAGATTTGTATAGAATTTACAGCAATGCTTATAGTAATCACAGAATAAATTTGAGCTACTGGTTTCTCTTATTTGTGGTCTTCCATGTGACTCCCATGCGTGTCTATTGTAAACCGTGGCCTCCACTGAGCTGAAGAGACATGACTAAGTCATTATTTATTCATTGGCTTGCCAGGGGTGGCCTGAAGTTGTGAACTTTGCCCTCTGCAGTAGCTTTCTCTGGTTTATTCTGCTACAAGGAACCAAAACCTCAGTGGCTGACATAACAAAAGTAGATTTCTTTTCAATTTTATTTTAGCTTTCTATTCAGTAATTTTTACACATCTTGTTTTGCGAAAAGTAAATTTCTTGCTCACGTTCCGTATGTATTTGCTGTGGGTGGATTGTGGCTCTGTTCCATGTCTTAGTTCTGGGGTTCCCGCTATCAAAGCAGCTCCAATCAGAGACAAGCTATTCTAATGTTATTGTTGCTGTTAAGTGCCATCAAGTCAGTTCCGACTCAACAGCGACCCTGTATTCTGAAGGAGCTCTGTAGTGTAGTGATTACGAATTGGGCTGCTAATCTCAAAGTCAGCAGTTCGAAACAACCAGCTGTTCTGCGGGAGAAAGATGAGGCTTTCTGCTCCTGAAAGATTTACAGCCTTGGAAACCCTATACAGGGTCGCTATGAGTCGGAGCCAACTCCATGGCACACAACAACAACAACAACAACATAGGGTTTCTAAGGAATGACTGGAGAGCTTGAACTGCTGACCTTTGATTTAAACTAACTTTGCAGTTCAGTGCGTCAACCTGCTGCGCCACACCAGGACTGATAGCAGAGGGAAAAGAGCAAGACAGTTGGTAGAAACGTGTGATGCTCCTAAAGTCTTTGCTTGAACATGACATTTGTCATTTTTTCCCATTCCATTAGCCAGAAGGAGTCATAACATCAGCCCCACATCCAGTGACATCACTAGGGAAGATGATGGGGTGGGGGGGCAAGCTCTACAAGATAACTCTAGGGGTGATAGCAAAATGATCATCTGTAAAATTTTTGTGCTGTGTTTCAGCAGACATTTATTATTTTAAAAATAAAATTATCTCTGTAACTCTAACAACAAAGCCCCTCCCCTCCCTTTTTTTGTAAGCCCAGCTTACATGTATCAATATATCTATAAGGCTAAAAACTCTATGCCAATTTACTTTTTGAATCTTCTAATAAACTGTTCAGAACTGTCTTTATTACTCAGTTACAGTGACACTTTGAATCGTGTAGTTTTGTCTGTATGTGATACAAACACGCGCTGTTGTTTTATTTGCTGCTGGTGCTTCTATAGTCATTGATTTTTGTCAAATTTTCTGATGTTTTAAGCTATAATATTGTGGTAATTAGTATTTGTGAACCTATATCTATAACTTTTTTTTGAGAATGAAATAGTAATTAAAGGAAAAAAAATCAAAAAAGTCTTCCATTCAGTTCCTAATAATGTTGTAATTCAATGTAGAAAGATTTGAGAAAACAATTTTGTTGTCAGTATTCATATAATCTTAGAAATATTACATTTAAGAAGTTTGCACCAATGATATTTATCACATATTATAATAGGATTAAAATGAATAATTAACATTGCTAGGATTCTGTATATACTGGTAACCACAGGTCAGCAGTTCAAACCCACCAGCTGCTCCTCATAAACCCTACATAGGATCACTATGAGTTGGAACTGACTCAACGACACACAACAGGAAGAGATCCCTGAGGGGGTGACACCAGCCCTAGAGATAGTGCTGTCTGTGGGCCTGGGAATACACTTCTTGCACAGGGAGGGGTTGGAGAGGGGGGCAGTAGATATTGTAACACACTACACAAGCCCTCCTGGGCTTGTACTTGGGTCCAGGCTGCCCAGGATTTTGGGTCCAGATAGGCATAGATTACCCAATAAACAAGGAAAACCTGAGCTTACTTAACTAATCTGCATTGAACATACATCCCCACTCATCTATCAGTCTGTTGTACTGGGGTGGCTTGTGTGCTGCGGGGATGCTGCCAGCCATACCATCAGCATTTGTAATACCAACAGGGTCACTCATGGGAGACAGGTTTCAGTGGAGCTTCAAACTAAGACAGACTAGGAAGAAGGAGAGGCCAACCCCTTCTGAATGGTTAACCACTGAAAACCTTATGAATAGTAGTGACACATTGTCAGATACAGTGCCAGAAGATGAGCCCCTCAGGTTGGAAGACACTCAAAAAATACAGTTGGGGAAGAGCTGCCTCCTCAAAGTAGAGTTGACCTTAATGACATGAAGGGAGCAAAGCTTCCAGGGACTTCATTTGCTGATGTGGCACAACTCAAAATGGGAAGAAACAGTTGTGAATATCCATTAGTAATTGTAACTTGCAATGTACAAAATATGAATCTAGAGAAGTTTGGAGTTGTCAAAATTGAAATGGAACCCACAAACATTGTAATCCTAGGCATTAGTGAGCTGAAATGTATGGGCGTTGGTCATTTTGAATCAGATAATCATATGGTTTACTATGTTGGGAATGACAAATTGAAGAGGAAGGGCATTGCATTCATCGTCAAAAAGAGTATTTCACGATCTATCTAAAGTAAAATGCTATCTGTGATAGGATAATATCCATATGCTTACAAGGAAGAACTGATGCTGTGGGATAAGCACTGGACTGCTAGCCATAAGATTGGCAATTCAAATCCACCAGCAACTCCTCAGAAAGCCTATACAGTGTCTGTATGGGTCAGAACTGACTCAAGGGTACTTAACAACAACACGATGACCAGCTAACATCATTACTTCTATTATTGAAATTTACATACCAACCACTAAAGCCAATGATGAAATTGAAGAATTCTACCAACTTTTTTAGACTGCAATTGATCAAACCTGCAATCAAGATGCGCCGATAATTACTGGTGATTGTAATGGAAGGTTGGAAACCGAGAGGAAGGATCAGTAATTGGAAAATATGGCCTTGGTGATAGAAATGGTACTGGAGATTCCATGATAGAATTTTGCAGGACCAATGACTTCTTCATTGCAAATACCCTTTTCAACAACATAAAAGGTGACTATGCTTGTGAACTCACCAGATGGCATAAACAGGAATCAAATTGATTACATCCATAGTAAGAGACTATGAAGCTCACTATTACTAGCGAAAACGAGGCCAGGGGCCGACCTTGGAACAGACCATCAATTACTCATATGCAACTTCAAGCTGAAGCTGAAGAAACTTAAAACAAGTCCACAGAGCCAAAATACAATCTTGAATATTGTTGTTGTTAAGTACCATCGAGTCCGTTTCATCTCATAGTGATCCTGTAGAGGGTTTCCAAGGTTGTAAATCTTTGCGGGATCTTGAATATATTCCACCAGAATTTAGAGACCATCTCAAGAACAGATTTGATGTCTTAGATATTAATGACCAAAACCCAGAAGAGTTGTGGGAGGACATGAAGTCTTATAGTGAAATGTGTAAAGACTTGGTGTTAGAACACTAAAAGGGAAGACCACATTCAACATTTCTCAAGGTGAAGAACAAAAAATAAGCCTTGAGTTGCAATATTGGAGGACTGCTAATGGCAAGGTTGGCGGTTCAAATCCACCAGTCCCTCCTCAGAAATCCTATACAGGGTTGCTATGAGCCAGTACTGACTTGATGTCATTTTACAGCAACAACAATGGGCAAAATATTTAATGATACACTAATAATCAAAAGAAGATGGAAGGAATACACCAAGTCACTGTACCAAAAAGGATTGGTCAACACTAAACCATTTCAAGAGGTAGCATATGATCAAGAACCGATGATGATATTAAAGAAATTCAACCTGCACTGAAGGCATTGGCAAAAAATGAGGCTTCTGGAATTGATGGAACACAAATGGAAATGTTTCAATAAACTGATGCAATGCTGGAATCACTCACTCATCTATGCCAAGAAATTTGGAAGACAGTTATCTGGCCAACTGATTGGAAAAGATCCATATTTGTGCCTCATGTATTCATACAAACTCATACACTTGCACAGGCCTGAAGCCAACTGTAGGAGCAGCTAGAGGAAGGATGACATTGGGCTGGGGGCCAGGCCTGGAGCCTGTGGTGGGTCTCTGAGAAGATCATCAGGGCAGGTGAGCTGGAAGGGGCCAGGGAAGGATAGAACCTGGTTCCCTAGAGTCGGGACTGAGACCTTGCTTGGATGAGGGCTTCCATGGGGAAGGTGGACTAGGGGGCTGTTCAGCCCTAAAGTCAAACTGAATCTCCATCCTCAGCCCCTGCAGTAGGTGACTTTCCAATTCACTGGGTCTCAGCACTGGCTCTGGAGTCGCTTGTGTGTTGTCGAGTTGGTTCTGACTCATAGCAGCCTGGAATAGATGGTTCCCAAGGCTGTAAATCTTTACAGGAGCAGATTGCTTCATTTTCTATGGTGCAGCTGGTAGATTTCAACTGCTGACCTTGTAGTTAGTAGCTCAACATGTAACCACTTGTTGTTAAGTGCTGTTGAGTGGATTCCAACCCATAATGACCCTGTATAGGGCTTCCAAGGAGCAGCTGGTGAGTAACCACTTAGGAGCTGTTTAAACCTTCCAGTGCCTTTGCCCCACCTCATACCCTGTGGTGATTTTACAATATGTGGACAAATTCCTTAATCTCCTCCCTTCTAGAGGTGAAATCTAGTCCACCTCCCCTTAAATGTGGGCTCCTTCTAACAAACATATAACAATCACAAAAATAGCTCTAGTGTATGCTTTAGGGTTGTTGTTGTTGTTTACTGTGGTCCTGTCAGTTCTGATTCATAACGACCCTAGGAGTGACTGGTGGGTTTGAACTGCTGACTTGTGGCTAACAGTTCAGTGCTTATCTTACAGGACTCCAGGTTATAGGGTTGTTGTTGTTGGTAAGTGCTGTCGAGTTCGTTCTGACCCATAGTGACCCTGTAGATTATAGGGTACTAGGTTGGTTACGAATCGGGCTGCGAACCTTAAGGTCAGCAGTTTGAAACTACCAGCCGCTCCGCGGGAGAAAGATGAGGCTTTCTACTCCCGTAAAGAT
>NW_006408525.1:6340434-6368143 GCF_000296735.1 Chrysochloris asiatica | reverse complement strand
CGAACCTTAAGGTCAGCGGTTCGAAACTACCAGCTGCTCCGCGGGAGAAAGATGAGGCTTTCTACTCCTGTAAAGATTTACACCCTCGGAAGCCCTGTACAGGGTCGCTATGGGTCGGAACCGACTTGATGGCACATAACAACAACAACAACAAATGAACATATAATGACAGATACTCCCTCCCCGTCAAGGATTGAAAACTTGAACAGACTTTGTTTCTATAGGAAGGAGCTGTGGAGTTGGAAGAGAGACAGATGCCAGCCGTACTCGAAGTAGAATTTTTGATGGGGTGAAAAAATGTGAAATTGTCCACTACAGATTAGTAAGTAAGCACAAGTAAATCCACGCTTACCTTGCTTATTGGGTAATCTGACAGTGGATTCAAGGTCTCATTTGGGTGACCAGGGAAGTCTGGCCCCGCTCCATTAGGAAGGGGCTGCTACTTCACCCGGTGTGCCCATTTCATATAGTTATGAGTCTCCATGCCAGGTGTCAACTGATTTCTTCCTCTGTTACCTTGGAGATTCTGGCCTTCCTCCAGGTGCCCTTCAGCTTCAGTCCTTTGGCTCCCAGCATCTTTGATTTTCCCATTTCTGCTTTCCTGCCAGTTAAGCCTGGAAACCACCACTCTGGGTCCCCAGTGGATCTGCTGTAATAATTTGAATATAAATTTATTCTTTATCATGAGTAAGAAACCCAGACAATACTACTAACTTACATTCTATAATTATGTCCTTTAAGGACTGGTGTGGCACTGTAAGATAAGCACTGGACTGCTAACTGCAAAGTTGGTAGTTCAAACCCATCAGCTGTTCCTTGGAAACCCTATATACATGGTCGCTATGTATTGGAACCAACTTGACAGCATTTGACAACATCATCTAAATTCAAAGGGTAAATTTAGATTTTGTGTGTTTTATGTTCTTGAAGTGGACTGCCAGCAAGCTACCAGTTGCTATTGAGTTGATTCTGACCTCTGGTAACCCCATGTGTGACAGAGTGGAACTGTGTTTTGTAGAATGTTCAATGTCTGATTTTTTACAAGTAGATCAGCAGGCATTTCTTTCAAGGTATCTGTTGATGGAGAGAAACCGCCAACTTTTCAGTCAGTAGTTGATTAGTTGGAGTCCTCATGTGGTGCTGTAAGATAAGCACTGGACCGACTGCAAGGTCGATGGTTCAAACTCACCAACCACTTCTCAGAAACCCTATACAGGGTCTCTGTGAGTCAGAACCAACTTTGCCGCACTTAACAACAACAACAAGTTGATTCGTTGGTCATTGTGTGTATTAACCATTTATGCCATCCAAGGACTCCAAGGGGACCACACTTGGTAGATTTCTTTTTAGCGAGTATCTCATTTTATGAGTTATCACTCTTGCTGGTCTTAATCCTTTTTATTCAATTTCATATCAACCTGAGTCTCAGAGAGGGTGAACTCTTCCCCTGGATACACAGCATGTCACTTCCTTTTATACTTGATGTCCAGGTATCACTAGGTTGGTGGGTTTCACGGCATGAAATTGTATCTGGGAGATTTCAGGGATATCAATGGCACAGACTGACTCTCGGGACTTCATTGTCTATTTGGGAACACAGAAACACATATACACTCATGTATAAACTCTGTCTACAAATCTTTGCAGAACTGGACAAAATTAATTACAAGGTAACCCAGAAAAGGGCATGGTGGTGGTGGCTGTGTGCCGTGGAGTCAGTTCTGACCCATAGCGACCCTGTGCAGGGTTTCTGAGGATGTAAATCTTTATGGGAGCAGAATGCCTCATCTTTCTCCTGCGGAACAGCTGGTAGTTTCGAACTGCTGACCTTAAGGTTCACAGCCTGATTCGTAACGACTACGCTAAGGAGTAAGAATCTCAAGGTCTGAGTTTACTCCCCCACCTCTAATTGGCTCTGTGACCTTGGATCAGTGACTTCTTTTACCTGGGGCTATTTCCCCCACAGCCAAAAGATGGATTTGGATTCAAATCTCTCTGAGATTCCTTCTAAGGGATTTGACAAAAGTCTCATAAGATGTGGGTGCTTATATCAGTCAGGATTCTTTTCAGCTTGGGGAAAAGAGATGGTAGAAATATGAACTCAAACTGGCTAAAGCAAAAAGCAGAAGATATTGCCTTAGATACTGAGTAGGCTAAAGGAGTCTTCAGGTGCAGTGTGGTCTAGAAGGTCAAAGAATGTGGTCTGGATCTGCCTTCACTTCTCACCTCTGTCCTTCTCTGAGCTGGCTTCTTTCTCAGTCACGCTATCTCCTTGTGATGACAAGATGGCTGTCAGTAGTGCTAGACCCACATCCTACTACTTCAGCAATCTCCTTCCCAATACACGACTCACTGCCACTGAGTCAGTTCTGACTGCTAGCAACCCCACAGCACAGAGTAGAACTGCCCCCATAGGGTTTCTGAGACTGTCAATCTTTATGGGAGAAGACAGCCTCATCTTACTTTCTCGGAGTAGTTGGTGAGTTTGAACTGCCAACCTTATGATATTCAGCCCAACACTTAACCCACTGTGCCACCAGAATGCCTTCTTCCTTCCCCATGTTGTTAAGTGCCATTGAGTTGGTGCTGACTCATAGCAACCCCTGTATAGAGTTTCCAAGGAGAAGCCGGTGGGCGTGGACCACCAACCTTGGTAGACTTGTACCAGTGGGTTGTGTCCCATTAGAATTTTTAAAAAATTTAATATTTTATTATATTTTTGGTGAAAGTATATACAGCAAGGACTTCTGGTGTGGGACTGTAGATCAGCACTAGACTGTGAATCATAAGGTGTGCAGTTCAAACCCACCCGTTGCTCCTCAGAAACCCTACACAGGGTCGCTGTGAGTCAGAACTGACCTGATGGCACTTAACAACATATGCAGCAAAACAGATTTCCATTCAACAATCTCTGCACATTATGTTCATTGGCGTTGGTTATACTTTTCAGTTGATGTCAACCCTCTTGTTCCTTCCACTCTGGTTGTCCTGCTCCCGTTAATTTAGCCTCATTTTCCACGTTTCTTCCCTCCCCAAACTTCTCATCTATGCTTCAGAGTACCCATCATCCATTTGGTTCCTGTATAAGCAATTATTTAAAGAGCACAGTTCTCAAGGGTGACATTCTTTGCTTTGTGATCTAGCTTGCTATTGTTTTTCTTATTGCTGTTAAGTGCCATCAAGGAGGTTCCAACTCACAGAGACCCTGTATAGGATTTCCAAGGAGTGGCTGGTGGGTTTGAACTGCTGACTTTGTGGTTAGCAATCCAAATGCTTATCCTAAGTTTTATTATTAGGATCAGTGACAATATATACGGCTTTTGTTTTGCTGTGAGGGGCTGCTAAATGAGAATTTAGGGTTTGATTTTTAAGACACCATTTGGGGCCTGGGAAGAAAGTTAATGTGAAAGAGAAACTGTGAAAGTGGGTAGCGCAGAGTTTGGCATGTGTTATGTAATGTAATTAGTTCTGTTGTCTTCCCATGGGAACCTCAGTTAATCCACACTAGACTTTGGAATTGGATACACAAGAGTAAGTCAAAAAGTATTGCTGCAAATTAGAGCGCCCTTTATTAAACAAAAATATCAAAATGTGAAGCTATTGTTTCTCAATATATCTTCCATCTAGGTCTGTAACTTCTGCAGGTAGTGTTTCCGTCTCTCTAACCCGCCCCTAAATAATTCTGTGCTCTTCAATTGATACCATGTCAAAACTGCAGTAATGGCATCCGCAAGGGACTCAAATCATGTTCCTTTCAAGGTTCTTTGAGTTTGGGGGGCGGGGGAAGAAATCTGAGGGGGCAAAATCAGGACTGTAGGGTGGATGGTGAAACTCAGAGGACAGCCTTTGCTACCTTCAAAGAATGAGCAGGTTCATTGTCGTGAAGGGAGGTAGAATGGCTCCTGGCAGCCTGAGTCCCCTGCTGGAGTTTGGGGTGTTACCTACATCGAATTTAGATGTGGCTCTGAGCAGCCATTCATTCACTTCTGACCATATCGACTGCAGAATTGAGTGCTACAAGCAGGAAGGAGTTTAGCTATTATTCTCCTACTGATTTGATTTAATGTTTGGTTTATTCCTGTCCCTCCTCCCTCCTCTCCTCATCAGTTTGACATTTGCATAGTGTTTTCCTGCAGTCTTGTCGAACACTCTGTGTTTCTGCTAACTTCCTGCTTTGGTATGGATGGTTTTATTTGGGAGAATTGGGAGTCCATTCTAGGCAGTTTCTTCCTTCCTATCCTGAACTTGGCTTTCTTCCCATCCCCTAGGGGGGTAGAGAGGGAACCCAAAAACCAAAGCAAAGCAAACCAAACACCCATTGATTTCAAGGTGACTCAGAGCAACATAACCTGATTTCCCTGGTTCTTGTCCCTGCCCCCTAGAAAGTGACCTTCCAGTATTTCTGAGTCCTGGGGTTGGGGGGTGGAAGGGAAGTCTCAGTGTGTGAACAAAAGTAAACCTGCCCTTTCCTTCTGGAAAATTCTGTCATCCTACCAGGTATTTATTTCTGCCAATGCCTTGAAACCCTCAGGGTGCCAGAGCATCCCAGTGGTGAGGCAGGCCTCCATTGTGCCCTCTGTGGCTTGGCACTGCCTTTTGTTAGAAGGGTCCCACAGCAGGGCTGCTCAGGCCTTAGGGCATACAAAATACCTAGTTGTCTTAGTTTGAGGTCCCATAGAAGCAGACCCTAGACAACAACCCAGTGCCCATGGTTTATCTGGGAGGGGAAAGAAACTTCAGGAAAGGATGGGAGGTGAGGCTGGGAAGGGTACTACTGTGGGCAACTGGGCTTAGTCCTGCTTCAGTTTTCTGAATGACTGAACATGCCTGTACCCCAGGGGTGGCATGACTTAGGAGCAAGTTGAGACTTGTCCTCAACAAATTCCCAAGAATCCTAACTTCTACACCTAGACTCTTACATCTGTTGGTCCCTTTGTAGCAGAGCTAAAACCAGTGAGTTGAGGTTATAAGGAGGCAGATAGAAACCTAAGAGAGGAAGGCTTGCCTCACAGGTAAACGCGTTAACCACAGGTGATGATTTAGTGACTGAAAGGGATCAAGCAGAGGTTATACGATCATCTGCCCAGGATGCCATTGGCAGCAGGCTTGTTGTTGTTAGGTGCCATCAAGTCAGCACCGACTCATAGTAACCCTATGTACAACAGAATGAAACTCTGCCCGGTCCTGTGCCAACCTCACAATCACTGCTAAACCTAAGCCCATTGCTGCCGCCACTGTGCTAATCCATCTCATTGGGGGTCTTCTTCTTTTTCTCCAACTCTCCACTTTACCAAACATGATATCCATCTCCAAGGACTGGTTCCTCCTAATAACATATCTGAGAGACAAAGCCTGGCCATCTTGACTTCCAAGGAGCACTCTGGCTGTACTTCTTCCAACACAGATTGGTTTGTTCTTTTGGCAGTCCATGATACTTTTAATATTCTCCTCTAACACCATAACCCAAATGTATCAATTCTTCTATGGTCTTCCTTATTCACTGTCCAATGTTCACACGCATATGAGGTTATTGAAAATACCATGGGTTGGGTCAGGCTCACCTTAGTCTTCCAATTGATATCTTTGCTTTTCAACACTTTAAAAAGATCTTGTGCAGCAGATTTGCCTAATGCAATAATACATCATTTGATTTCTTGTCTGCTGATTCCATGAGTGCTGATGGTTCATCTGAGCAAAATGAAGCCTTTGACGTCAGTCTTTTCTCCATTTTATTTATTGGTCCAGTGGTGAGGATTTTTGTTTTCTTCATATTGAGATGCAACCCATACCAAAGGCTGTGGTCTTTGATCTTCATCAGTAAGTATTTTAAGTCCTTTTGGTTTTCAGCAAGCAAGGTGTGGCATCTGCATATCACAGGTTGTTAATGCATCTTCCTCCAATCCTGATGCCACGTTTTTCTTCATATAATCCAGCTTCTCAGATTATTTGCTCAGCATACAGACTGAATAACTACGGAGAAAGACTACAACTCTGGCACACACCTTTCCTAATTTTAAACCATTCAGTGTTCCTTTGTTCTGTTCAAACGACAGCCTCGTGGTCTACGTACAGGTTCCTCATGAGCACAATGAAGTGTTCTGGAAAACTCATTCTCTGCAATGTTGTCCATAGCTTATCATGATCCACATAATTGAAAGTCAATAAAGCACAGGTAAACATCTTTCTGATATTCTTTACATTCAGCCAAGATCCAGCTCTGACCTCAGCAATGATATCTCTTGTTTCATGTCCTCTTCTGAATCCGGCTTGAACCCCTGGAAGTTCTATGTCAATGCATGTTGCAGCCATTTTTGTATTATCTTCAGCAAGATTTTACTTGCATGCACTATTATGACATTGTCTGGTCATTTCTGCATCATGTTGGGTCTCCTCTCTCTGGAATGGGCACAGATATGGATCTCTTCCAGTCCATTGGCCAGGTAGCTGTCTCCCAAATTTCTTGGCATAGATGAATGAGTATCTCCAGTGCTTTGTCAGTTTGTTAAAAGATTTCAATTTGTATCCCATCTATTCCTGGCATCTTGTTCGTTTCCAATGCTTTCAATGCACCTTTGATCTTCATCAGTATTTTAAATCCTTTGGGTATTTTAAGTCTTCCTTCAGGCAGGCAGGATGCTAATATATATTAAACACTTACTGGTACCAGTCCTGGATCTATGAGACTAGAAAGCCAGCTCCTTAAATACTGGGGCCCCTTCACATTTTATGCCTCTTCGTGTTCTCAATACCTAGTATTGTGCTTGTCACATAGCAGTAAAACCCAGAATAATAAGAAAAATAGCTACCATTTTCAGTTACCTAAATGGTTTGTGCTTGACTACTACCCTGATGTGGTGCTGTACAAGTTCTAGTGTGGTGCTGTAGGATAAGCACTGGACTGCAAAGTCAGTTTGAACCACAAGGTCAGTGGTTCAAGCTCTCCAGCTGCTCCTCAGAAACCCTATACAGAGTCGTTATGGTTCGTATCTGACTCAATGGCACTTAACAACAATAACAACAGGCATTATGGGCATTACAGAATTCCTCAGTGGCACAAATGGTTGAGAGATTGACTGCTAACTGAAAGGTTGCTGGTTCGAATCTATCTAGAAGTGCCTTAGACGAAAGATCTGGTTATCTATGTCTGAAAAATTATAGCCCCTGAAAACCCTATGACACACATGGGGTCACTATTGGTCAGAATAAGTTTTTTTTATTAAAAAAATAAGTGCCTTATATTTATTATATAGGACCCTGGTGGCACAAGATTGGCAGTTCAAACCCACCAGCTACTCCATGGGAGAAAGATGAGGCATTCTACTTCTGTAAAGATTTACAGCCTTGAAACCCCTGTAAAGGATTGCCATGGGTTGGAATCGACTCAATGGCAGTTGTTATATTTATTGTAACAAATCCTTAAAGTACTCATTCAGAGTTGGTACTATTATTCCCATTTTATAGATGAGAAAACTGAGGCTCAGTGAGGCTACATGACTTGCCTGGAATTATATATCCTCTAAGTGGCAAATCCAGTACTAGAACTCAGGTCTGTCTACTTTCCCAAGTCCTTGATTTTCTCGCTCCGTGGCATGCCCTGTGTCCCTGTATTGAAGGAGGTTAGAGTACAGATCTCCTTGGAAAGCCTTCTGCCTCTGAGGCTGTGTCTGGTTAGCTGAAACCCCCTTCACCCCCTTCCAACCTCAAAGAAAAGGAAAAGTCCTTTCCTCCTCCTCAGGTGGCTCGTGGAGGATTACTTAGCGCTTGACACTGCGTGTCTCTGTGTCACTGTTCCCGGGCGGAATTAAATCAGGACAGGAAAATATTAATTTGGAGTTGGGGATGGCGGCCGCTCCTTTCCAATTACTCTCCACCCCGTCAGGCTTATCCTGGTGCAAACAAGGAAGGAGGCTGGATTAATTGCTTTGGACTCTGCCCCACTCCAGTCCCAATTACTAGGTCGGCTTGGCTCCCAGCATTATGAAGCACACTGCTGTGCAGGAAATTGTGTGAAATTTTAACGGATTTTCAGACGCAATAATGGAGAACAGGATTCAGAGCCAACATTAACTGAGTGGCTGGACCCTCTGTGCCATGGCTGAGGTTAAGCTGTTTGGGGCTTCTTTGTGCATTAAAGGATCATCTGATTAACCCCAAAGTCCAGAGTCCCCAGAACTGTTCTGAACCTGACCCAACAGAGGCAGGGTGGGTTCCTGAAAGATGGGACATCCATTGAGTGCCTCGGTCATAGTAGTAGTAACACCAATTTGTGAGCCTCTGCAATGGGCCAGATGCTTGCCTACACATCTCTCCATTTTACACTTTGAGATTCTTTCTATTTTTCTCATCTTTGTTGTTGTTGTTAAGTGCCAGGTGGGTTTGAACTGCCGACCTTGTAATTCGAACTGACCTCACGGTCCCGTGCTTATCCTACAGCCCCACACCAGGACTCATCTTATAAAGGAGAAAACAGAGTTTTAAAGAGGTGAAGTAATTTGCGCAAAGTTACATGGCTACTTATGATGAAGCTAAGATTTAAACCCAAGTGTGGATTTAAGCCCAAGTATTTGAACCTAAACTACCCTTTGTTTTGGCATCAACCTGCCTCCTCCTTCATCTTTTACCCCTTCTTTTTGTTTTAACTTTTTATTGTGATTTGGTTGGAAGTTTACAGAGCATACTGGGTTTCCATTCAGCAATTTGTATACATTTTGATTCGTGTCGTTTATTGCAATCCCCACAATGTGATAACATTCTTCCCACTTCCTGCCTGTGTTTACTGTTTCCAATTGTCCTTCTTTCTATCCTTTCCTGGCTTCTGAGCTTTATCCTTGTGCAAATGCTGCCCTTTGATCCCCTATGGATGGTAGTTCTAGGGAGTGTGAATTGCCCAGGTCTTATTGTTCACTTTATAGGATTGTCTATTGTTTGGTTAAGCCAAGAGGATGGCTTAAAGAGTTAAAGGGTGACTAAGAGCCATAGTCTTGGGGATTTCACCACTCTCTATCAGACTAGTAAGTCTGGCCTGCTTTTTAAAATTTTTAGTTTTGTTCCTTATTTTTTTCCCTCTACCCAGGATCTCCTATTGTGATCCCTTCCAGAGTGGTCAGCAGTAGTAGCCAGGACCATCTAGCTCTTCTGGTCTCGAGGTCATGAAGGCTGGGCTTCACACGGCCCATTAGCTCTTTGGATTAATTGTTTCCATGTGTCTTTGATCCCCCTCTCCCTTTCTTTGCTCCAAACAGGGAGAGAAACTCAAGATGTCTTATAATGTGTCTCCCCCACCAGACTTGAAGTTCTAGTGTGCAGTGCCCTTTCTTGTCCCCTTTCTGTAGCTAACTTTGGCACTGCCAGGCACACCTGGCATACAACAGGTGCTCATGAGAGGTTGATTGAACTTGACCCTGCACCTAGACTCTGGGGTTTGTTCATGGAATGGGGGTGGGAGTTGGCATAATTTAGTGACATCTGTAAGTTAAAGAGAATGAGCTCCATTTGGAGCCATGGGAGTGGCTGGGAGGAGATGGTGTCCCTAGCAGGCACTATCTATATGCTTTCCATGTATTGTTTCTGCCTGTCCTCACTACAAAAAATATGGCACCAACGCTTTCTCTCACAGCCTTCCACTTCTCTGTGGGGTTTGAGAATCCATTGCAGTGGCCAGACAGACTATCCTCAGAGTTATGGGGCTTATTAGGGAAGTTCACAGATTACAATTAAGGGTCAGAAATGCTCAGGGCACTGCTCTTCCAGTCAGCACAGCCTCTCCTCAGCCATGTCCATTGGTGGCTCTCTCTCTACCTGGTCCATGTTACAAAGCTCTCTTAGGACTGAGATAAAAGCCCACAGGACACATCACATCACCATAAACCACAGCCTGAAAGCACTTGGGTGTAGTTTCAATTTTCAGCAAACCTAGCTCCCTCAATTAAGTACCAGCAGGCACCCCACTCTCCAATCCAAGCAAGCCTCCTGCTCAAAGTCGCTCCGCTTTCCTTGTTCTGTCTCGTATTCTAGGTCTTGGTTCTGCTGGTTCTCCTCTGCCATGCCTTCGATGTCACAGCTTTCTGTCCCTGGGTCGAGGAGGCTCAGTGCATAGGGACTCACTCCGCTCCTGCTTAGTTTTTCTTCTTTGATGGTAGTGAGATTCCCCCTTCTGCTGCTAAGATGGCTCATTTCATACCCATGCTAGTTTCCAGTTTTTGCAATTACAATGAACTCTGTTAACATCCACAGCAGAATCATGTTATCCTATTACTATCTTCTCCCACTTTCTCTTCCCCAGCCCCAGCAGGACAAGAGTCATTTGGTGGGAGTTACAAAGATGAAGGTTTGCAGACACATATGAAATCATTTATGACACCACACTCAGCATAAATGAAAGATACAGGTGGTACTGCTCACATCTGAGAGGTGTGGAAATGGGGCTCAGGGAGGTGAATATACCCGTCTGGGGTCACACAAACAATGAAGAATGCCCAATCCCATCCACAGGGATATGGAATGTTTTAAAATCAGGAAAGATGGGCTTCAGGGTTGTATCCTTTCACCATATTTATTCAATCTGTAGGCTAAGCAAATAATCTGAGAAGCTGGATTATATGAAGAAGAACATGCCACCAGGATTGGAGGCATGCCCATTAATAACTGGCAATATGCAGATGACACAACCTTGCTTACTGGAAGTGAAGAGGACTAAAATCTGAAGATCAAAGACTACAGTCTTCAATATGGATTGCAACTCAATGTAAAGAAAACAAAAATCCTTACAAGTGGACCAATAAATAACATCGTGATAAGTAAAGAAAAGACTGATGTTGTCAAAGATTTCATTTTGCCTGGGTCCACAATCAACACTTATGGAAGCAACAGTCAAAAAGTCAAAAGATTTATTACATTAGGCAAATCTGCTGCAAAAGGCCTCTTTACAGTGTTAAAGAGCAAAGGCTCATGGTGCTAAAGTGTAAAGGTATCAGTTTCAGGACTAAGGTGCACCTGGCCCAACCTACGGTATTTTCAGTCACAACATATGTGTATGAAAGTTGGACAATGAATAAGAAAGACCATAAGAGTAATTGATGCATTTGAATTATGGTATTGGTGAAAATATTTAAAGTACCATAGACTGCCAGATGAACAAACAAATCTCTCTTGGAAGAAGTACAGCCAGAATACTCCTTAGGAGCCAGGATGGCCAGATTTTGTTTCTTGTACGTTGGACATGCTGTCATGAAGGACATCTCACTAGGTAAAGTGGAGGGTTAATGAAAAAGAGGAAGCTCTCTAACAATACGGACACAGTGGCAGCAACGATGGACTCAAAACATAGAAGTAATTGTGAGTATGGTGCGGGGGATCAGGGTTTATTTTGTTGTGTGTAAATTCACCATGAATCAGAACCGACTTGATGACACCTAACAACAACAATCTCAGTCCAGACCTGCCTGAGTCCAACTCAAAAACCATTTCCCATTGAATTTATTTCATCTCACAGTGACTACATGTACGTCAGAGTAGAAATGTGCTTGCTCCCTAGGGTTTTCAAAGGCTGATTTTTTTTTCAGACCTTTTTTCCAAAGCACCTCTGGATAAACTCAGCCTCCTAGTTAGCAGCTGAGTGCATTAACCATTTCACCACCCAGGGATTCCCCCTGAGTCCAAAGTCCTCAGTCCGGAATTCCAGGCTTCTTGGTTTGCCTTCAGCAGTCTGAGATGTTGGGAGAGATATTTGCTTCACAGTTGCTACACTTTTTAAAATGGTGGCACCTGTGTTTTAAACATACCCAGGAGTTTAATATGTAAAGTTGGTAACAGTGATACTCTGATTGAAGAAGGCCCTTGGGACCTGTGTCCTTGTGTGCCTGGCCCTTAGTGGTGAATAGCCATGGGAGGTGTTCCCAGGAGACCCTGGCTTCTGTGGAGCAGGATCTGAGAACCACTAATGAGCACTGCCCTCAGCCTTCACTCCTATTTATGGAGTCAAGGCCTAGAGAAGAAGAGTGATTTGCCCAAGTCACACAGCACACAGGCCCAGTGTGGAGGTTTCTTTTGTGTGAGTTACACAGCGTATTGTGGGGTCTTGGCCTGAACCATGACCTACCACTTGTTTCCAAGCATCTGAAACTTAGATTACCTTAATTTTCTGCTTCTTGAGATCTATGTCTAAAGTGGGGGTCTAGAGACACCTGAAGGTGTAAGTTTGGTTAAGGAGGAGGAAGAGGGCTTCTGGGGGTCCTGTCCATTTTCTCTCTCCCTCTTTCTGCCCCTTCCTTATCGACGTTATAGCCAGATCTCTTTCTTCCTGTAAGTCTCAGTATCTGAAAGCTCAGAGCAGGCCTCTTTGGCTAGCAGGGGTAGGTCCCTGTTCATTTCCTTCCATCACACCAATGACCAAGGTCATGTCCAAGGCCTGCCATTCCCTCACTTAACTCTTGACCTGCACCTCAGCTCTCAACTGGTCTTCAATCCTTGTCTGTAATCATGAATTGTTATGTGCCATCGAGTTGGTTCCAACTCATAATGCCCCCATATAAGATTTATGAGGCTGAAAATATTTAGGGGAGTAGAAAGCCTCATTTTCCTACAAAGGAGTGGCTGGAGGCTTTGAACTGTGGTCCAACGCATAACCCACAATGCTACCAGTGCTCCTTGTAGCCATGAATTAGTGTTGTGCTGTTAAGTGTTGTCGAGTCAATTCTGACTGATAGTGGCCTTGCATAGGGTTTCCAAGGAGAGGCTGGTGAGTTTGAACCGCTGACCTTATGGTTCAGACTGACCTGCGGTTTAATGTTTTATCCCATCGCGCCATGCCAGGAATTTGCTGTTGTTCTTAAGTGCTGTTGAGTCAGTTCCGATCCATAGCGACCCTGGATAGTGTTTCTGAGGAGCGGCTGGTGAGCTTGAACCACCAACCTTGTGATTCAAACCAACTTTGCAGTCCAATGCATTAACCCACAACACCACACACCAGGAATAGAAGGATCATAAACAAGGAAAAACCCAAGTTGTTTGTGTGATTTTTGTTATTGTTGTTTTCTTATCTTTCAAATCAGGTTGACGAAAGTATCTGCAAATGCAAAACTGAGATCTGAGCTTCCTGGGGTAAAATGGCCGATCACCATGGAATATGGGATTGTTGTTGTTGTTAGGTGCTGCTGGGTTGGTACAGACTCATAGTGACCTCATGCACAACAGAATGAAACACTGCCCAGTCCTGTGCCAACCTCACAATTGTTCCTATAGTTAAGCCCATTGCTGCGGCCACTAGGCCAATCTATCTCACTGGGGTCTTCCTCTTTTTCACTTATCCTCCACTTTACCAAGCATGGCATCCTTCTCCAGGGACTGTTCCCTCCTGATAGTATGTCAGAAGTATAAGAGATGAAGTCTGGCCATTCTGGCTTCTAAGGAGCATTATGGCTATACATCTTCCAATACAGATTTATTTCTTCTTTTGGTGGTCCATGGTCATTCCTAGCATAGTAAATCATGTGGTTGTCAGATTCAAAATAACCAATACCAGTCTACTTCAGCTCACCAATGCTTAGGATATCAATATTTATGTGTTCTATTTCATTATGACAACTTTTCGTTATGGCAACTTCATTAAAAAACTTCCAGTTTTCCTAGATTCATACTTCATACATTCCATGTTCTGATGATTAATGGATGTTTACATCTGTTTCTCATTTTGCATTGTGCCCCATCAGCAAATGAAGGTCCTGAAAACTCTACTCCATTCCCATCATCATGGTCAACTCTACTTTGAGTAGGCAGCTCTTCCCCAGTTGTATATTGAGTGCCTTCCAACCTGAGGGGCTCATTTTCCGGCACCATATCTGACAATAGTCTGGTACTCTTCATGTTTCAACATTCAATATTCTGGTGTTCTCTAACAGTGTTCCAGTGCTATTCATAATGTCTCCAGTGATTAAATATTCTGAAGTAGTCCTTCTTGCTAGTCTGTCTCAGTCTGGAAGCTCATCTGAAACCTGTCCACCATGTGTGACCCTGCTGGTATTTAAGATACCAGTGGCATAGCTTCCAGAATCACAGCAACACTCAAGCCACCACAGTATGGCAAACTGACAGAGGGGTGGTGGGGAATATGGGATGGAATTGCCAATAGCCATGGAATATGAGCACTCCTACCCTGGGCCCTAGGTGTAGAGCAGAGACAAATTAGGGCACTCGGAAGGTTTCTAGGGAGAGAGGTTGTATTTGCATCTGGCCTCACCTCAACATCTGGAAGCAAAGTCTCTCTGGGAGGATCATGGTGTTGCTTCTCCAGATCCCAGTACTGCCATGGCAATTACTAGACCAGATCTGAGATTTGGGGAGGATGGTTACAGAGGAGAGGAGAGATTAGACAGAGCTTGCCAGAGGGGTGACTGACTTGGAGAAGTGGTTTGGAGCTTGGGGAAGTGAGCACGATATACCTCACAAATTTCAGATTCTGGTAGCATCACTCCTGGAAAGAGAATCAGACTAGTGTGGAAGGACCCAAAGAGAAGGACCCTGGTAGTCCGAGAGGGTGGGGGAGGAATGATGGAGAGGCCCACACATGGGGATCATTGTTCGCTGTCCAATTCTTGTGTGCCTCTTTTAGCAAAAGGAGAGTTAATTCTGTGCAGGGGATGCCCCCTGAATGGCAGTCATTCAGTTCAGTTTATGAAACAGGCCCCTCTGCATCAGCCAGCAGTCCCACCACTGGAAGTTCTAATGATGGATGTCTTCCTCCTGCGTACAGGGGAGCAGAGGGTGTCAAACCAGAGCTTGCCTCGGAATCATTTGGAGGACTTGGGAAAGCAGTAAGCAGTTTGCTAGGCCATTCCCAGGTGGGGGTGGGAGGCAGTATCTGGGAATTTGCTTTCTTAGCAAGTTTCCAAGTGTTGCTTATACTACTGTCTGGGGACTATCCTTTGGGGATCACTATAGTAGAAACTAAGGAGTTCTGGTAGTGTAGTGGTTATGAATCCGGCTGCGAAATGCTAGGTCAGCAGTTCTAAACTACCAGCTGTTCCTCAGGAGAAAGATGAGGCATTCTGCTCCTGTAAAGATTTACAGCCTCAGTCGGAACCGACTCCACGGCACATAACAACAACAGTAGAAACTGGGTTTCCTGTTGTCCCATCTAGCCCAATGGAGAAGAGGGTATAGTTATTTCTCCAAGGAAGTTCAATTGGAGAGGACCAAAGTCTCTGTCATTTTTAACATTCGTGCCACCCATCTCTCTAAAGATGTCTCAGCAACTTAGTGACTCTGCTGTACACCCCTTCCCTGAAGAGATGTGGTTGGGGGTACCCTGCCCCCGGGCATTTTTACTCCACGGAAAGATAGAGGCATGCCAGGGACTTGATTCCTTGAAAGACTCTCCCAGAGCTGGTTTCTGGGGGCAACCGCCTGTTGTGTTCTCAACCCTGAGCCCAGAGGGGCCCAAGGGAAGCTTATTCTGTACATCCCTGCCCTGCCCCACTGGGTGAGATAGATCAGGCAGTGGGCACCTTTGGGGGCCCACCAGTGGCAGGAGGGCGCCTACAATTACAGGCCTAATTGTGTGGCCGCAGCAGCCCCCCTGATTGATTTGGCACTGCCTCTGCGGGTGCTGCCAAGGCCACCATCCAGAGAGCCTGTTTGCACCTGTGTCAGGGCGAACTCAGGAAACCTAATTAGCTAGTTTGGTGTTTTATAATTAGATCCTTTAAGAGAATTCATAGGTGGTGATAATAAGCCCATTTAGAAATCTATTAAGCTTTGGGGAAAGTTAAAGGGAAAAGTAACTGTGCACGCTTGCTTTCACTTTTCCCTGTTTCTCTTTCCTCTACTTTTTTTCTCTCCTCTACACTTTCCCCCATCTGTAGCCTTAGAGTTACTCTGACCCCTCCTCCAACTGTTCGTTCGGTGGTACCCTTTTGTTGCTTACTGCATTTCAGTGTTGAACATGTACTGATTCATTTAAGCCTCACCACAACCCTAGGTGGTGGTTGTTGTTGTTGTTAGGTGCCATCGAGTCGGTACCGACCTATAGCCACCCTATGCACAGCAGAATGAAACACTGCCCGATCCTGGGCCAACCTCACTATTGTTGCCACGCTGAGTCCATCGATGCTGCCACTTGGCCAATCCATCTCATTGGGGGTCTTCCTCTTTTTCTCTGACCCTCCACCTTACCAAATATGATATCCTTCTCCAGCGACTGGTCCCTCCTGAAAATATGTCCAAAGTATGAGAGACGAAGTTTGGCTGTCTAGATACTATCATTATACCCATTTTACAGATGAGGAAACTGGAGTACAAAGGAGGTTGACTCATCTGAAGCTAGATGCTGTATTAACAAAGTACCACAAATTGGGGGAATTATAAGAACAGAAATGGATTTGTCTTAGTTCTGGCAGCTACAAGTCCAAATTAATGTGTCAGCCATAGTCTCTCCCTAGGAAAGAAACCTTTCCTGTCTCTCCCAGCTTCTGATAGTCCTAGACGTTCCTTGGTTTGCAGGTATGACAGAACTCTGTTATTACACTGTCATCTAATCTCTGTGTCTTTTCTTTTATAAAAACACTACTCAGTCTGAATTAGGACCCCCCCCCCCAAAATAAAACCAAACAAAAGAGAGGCCCCTATGGGGCTTAAAGGGGAGCCCTGGTGGCAGAGTGGGATGCTAATCAACAGATCCGCTGTTTGAATTCTTGGGAGAAAGATGTGGCAATCTGCTTCCGTAAAGTAAAGATTTACAGCCTCGGGAGCTCTATAGAGCAGTTCTGCTCTGTCCTAGAGGGTCAGTATGAGTTAGAATAGACTCAACTTCTGTGAGTTTGGGCTTTGGTGTGGTTTAAACAGCTTGCTCTTGGCTGTTAATATAGAGTTTGGCCGTTTGAACCACCCAGTGGCACTGTGAAAGAAAGACCTGGTGATCTGCTTCTATGAATCTTACAGCCAAGAAAATCCCATGGAGATTTGTAGCTCATAGGGTCACATGCATCTGAATTGACTCAGGTGTTTTTGGTTTACTCCAGTATGAACTCATGGTAACTAATAGTATCTCTAAAGACTGTTTTCAAAGTTTTGCTCACAAGTACCCATGGTTAGGACTTCAGCATGTCTTTTGGGGGGCTGCAGTTGAGTTCGTAACAAGAAATTAAACCTGAATAGTCTGACTCTTAACCCTTCACCAGACCTCTCCTTGCTCGGCCTGTGTCAGCCCACCCAGCCACAGTCCAACACTCCCTGCCTCTAAGCTGGCTGAATTGAAAATTTACAAATCAAATTCCTGCTTTCCTAAAGACTTGCTGCCAGAGTTTCAGACTAACTTCAGATAGGTTTGTGATGGACAATGGCTTCTTATATGCGTGCATTTGGCTTCTCTAGCAATTCTTCCCAGCTGGACTTCTGCCAATGTAGTGTGGTAGAAGGATCAGGTTGGATGTTGTCCTTCCTCCTTCCTTCTTTCCTTTCTTCCTTCATGGTTCTGATCAGTTTCTAACCGAGGATTCTGAAGCCTCTCCCAGTGTCCCCATATCTGCACCAAGTGCCCCAGCCCTTTCTCCTCATTTATTTTGTTCACATTGCAACACACACACACACAGCTATCGAGTCAGTTCCAACTCATAATCCTGTATAGGGCTTCTGAGGAGCAGCTGGTGGGTTTGAACTGCCAAACTTGTAGTTTGAAGTTCACTGATGATCCTAAAGTGTTACACCAAGAGTCCAGTATATATATATATATATATATATATATATATATATATATATATATATCCATCTCACTGTAGGATATGGAGTCCTGGTATGGTGCTGTGGGTTAATGCTCTGGACTGCAAGATCAGTTTGAACCATATATATATATATACTGCTTGTCTGTCACTTTGTTCACTTTGTCATACTGTGGTGGCTCATGTGTTGCTGTGATTCTGGAAGCTATGCCATTGGTATTTTAAATACCAGCGGGGTCACACATGGTGGACAGGTTTCAGATGAGCTTCCAGAGTGAGACAGACTAGGAAGAAGGCGAGATGGACTACATCTGAATGTTTAGTCACTGGAAGCATTATGAATAGCACTGTAACACTATCAGAATATTCAATATTGAAACATGATGAAGAGTACCAGAATAATGCTGGAAAATGAGCCCCTCAGGCTGGAAGGCACTCAAAGTACAACTAGGGAAGAGCTGCCTCCTCAAAGTAGAGCTGATTATTATGATGCAAATGGAATAAGGCTTTTGGGACCTTCATTACCTAATGGGGCTCAACTTAGAATACATAAACATCCATATCCTATGCATTAGTGAGATGAAATGGACTGGTATCAGTAATTTTGGATCTGACAGTCACATGGTTTACTATGCTGGGAATGACACATTGAAGAGGAATGGTGTCATATTCATCAAAAAGAACATTTCAAGACTGATCTTGAAGTACAGCGCTGTCTGTGATAGGATAATAGCCATACACCTTCATGGAAGATGAGTCAATACAACTATTATTCAAATTTATGCATCAATCACTAAAGCAGAGAATACCAGAAAGATGTTTACCTGTACTTTATTGACTATGCTATGGACAACATTATAGAGAATGAGTATTCCAGAATACTTAACTGTGCTCATGAGGAATTTGTACATAGACCAAGAGGCAGCCATTTGAACAGAACAAGGGAACACTGAATGATTTAAAATCAGGAAAGGTGTGTGCCGGGGTTGTGTTCTTTCACCATATTTATTCAATCTGTATGCTGAGCAAATAATCCGAGAAACTGGATTATGTGAGGAAAATGTGTTATCAGGATTGGAGGAAGACTCATTAAAAATCTGCAATATGCAGATGATACAACCTTGATTGCTGAAAGCTAAGAGGACTTAAAATATTTACTAATAAAGATCAAAAACCACAACCTTCTGTATGAGTTGCATGTCAATATAAAGATAACAAAATTCCTCACAACTGGACCAATAAGTAACATCAAGATAAATGGAGAAAAGATTAGAGTTGTCAAATACGTCATTTTGCTTGGATCCACCATCAACACTCATGGAAACAGCAATTAAGAAATCAAACAACATATTTCATTAGGCAAATCTGCTGTGCAGGATCTCTTTAAAGTGTTTGTGAGCAAAAATGTCAGTTTGAGGACTAAGGTGAGTCTGACCCAAGCCAAGGTATTTTCAATAACCTCATATGTATGTGAAAGTTGGACAACGAATAAGGAAGACCATAGAAGACTTGATGTATTTGAGTTATGGTGTTAGAGGAGAATATTAAAACTACCACGGACTGCCAGAAGAACCAACAAATCTGTGTGGAAAGAAGTACAACCAGAATGTTCCTTAGAAGCAAGAATGGCCAGGCTTTGTCTCTCATACTTCAGACATAGTATCAGGAGGAACCAGTCCCTGGAGAAGGACATCATGCTTGGAAAAGTGGAGGGTCAGCGAAAAAGAAGACCTCCCAATGAGATAGATTGGCACAGTGGCAGCAGCAATGAGCCCAAGAGTAGCAACGATTGTGAGGTTGGCACAGGGCTGGGCAGTGTTTCATTCTGTTGTGCATAAGGTCACTATGAGTCAGTACCAACTTGACAACACCTAACAACAACATACATAAGACACTTGTTTTTATTTGCTCTCTCTCCCCACTGGAGGCAAACTCTTGGAGAGTGCGGACTTTTTCTGTATGCATCAGATTCCCTGGGGCCTGGCTTATTCCTGGCATAGAGCAGGATTCAGTAAATATGCATTGAATGGGTGAATATGTTGAATATTACCCTCAATTTCCCTCTGTATAAAATGGGGCTAATGATGCCTCCTCTATAGGGTGGTTGAGTGCCTGGCATACCTCAGGCACAATGTCTTTCATCCACCCCCTTAAGTTAAGCATGTGATACTCAGAGCTATTCTGCTACTTAGAAAAACCCCTTTGATGAGTCCTCTTTTTTTATAGTGCAAAGTATTCTTCTGCATAGCAAATAAGTAGATAAGATTTATCTACTTTGGAAATTGGGTGTTTTTGTTTGTATTGAGTTTTCTTAAAGTGGGCCAACTTAGTGTATATACTATAGAAATGTATAAATGCATATATTAGTTCCTTGTTATAATAGTTCATGATTATGCAGATGCCAAAAGAGCAGGTTCAAATTATGCCTCCTGAAGCATAACAATGAATGCAGAAATATAAAAATTAAATGTGGGGCTGCTGCTCCTTAGATGGAACTAGGTTTAAATGTACAATCCTCTACTTGTTGGTTGCATGACCAGCGGGCAAGTTACTGAATCTCTCCAAGATTAAGTTTTCTCTTCTGTAAATAGGGTAAATCTGTACCTACCTCATAGCATAACAACCCTATTCAATGAAATTGTGAGACTGATCATTTATTTATTTATTCACTAAAAGTTTGATGGACATCTGCTACATGCCCAGCATTGCTCTGGGTTCTGGTGAATCAGCAATAAGACATATGATCACCGTTCCTAGGAGGCTTAACATTCTAGGTGATGTATGCCATACCCTCAAAACAGTGCTCAGTGAATGTTGTTCAGAAGGGTGCCCTGTGCACAGGTGGGCTGTACAAAGACATGACTTATTGGAATAGGTTCCTGCCTTTATTACTTCTTCTAGGGGACATGTGGATGTGGCTGGACACATCTTCATGAAATTGATGTACAGTTGGAGTTAAATTCTCCTTCTTCCTTCCCTGAGGAAGCGATTTTGTGTGCATGTGTGTTTGTGTGTGTTGGAGATGAGTCAGTGAAAGTGAATAGTTGTCATCTTAAATTTTGCATTCATTGCTTGTTTGGGTTGGTCACAACCTCATCTTTCATTGCTCCCTTTTATACACTATTTACTGTACCCTTCACCTTCCATATTCTGCTTTTACTCACCCTCTCCCCCATTCCTAGACTTCAGTTTTTCCTGTCTGCAAATTCTACCCATCCTTCAAGGATGCTGTCCTTGAACCCTCAGCTGGGAGAAATCCCTCCCTTGGTTCTTCATCTTCCTCCTCTCTCATGGCTCATATCCTTTTCCATCCTGTATCTCCTGTGGGTTTGTATCTGTTCCTGCTTGGCCATGGACTTTTCTAGAACTAAACCCTGTTCTGTTCACCTCTGTGTCTTCTTTACCAAATTGCTTTACCTTAAATAGATTATCAACAAACATTTTGTATACAATTAAACAAATGTATGACTCTGAGGATTTATTCTCAATCATCAGACTTTACTTTTTTTGGGGTGAAAGATCTAAGGCAGGAGCCTTGTCCAGAGCAGTCACGATCTTTTGTGTGTTGGTTACCCTGCCTACATGTAGGAGCTCCACATTAATGCAGAAACCCACCTCTCTGTGCACTTTCACACATATCCAAGGGCCCCAGCGGTTGTCGCGGGTGCATGTGTGGGGTATGGTGGCAGCCCAGTGCCCGGTGATGGATGAGGGGGGTGGAGGTGACTTTCCCAGGGGAAGATTACCACCTGGCAGCTATGATTTGTCTCATGCCCTCCTGTCCTCTTGCTGGGCCCCACTGCAGAGTCATTCATTACAGAAGCTGCTGTCACAGGGATGGGGGCAGGGGCTGAGCAAAGTGTGTTGAGGGGGTGGCACATTGGACCCCTCCCCAGCAAGAGACTTTCAAGTCAGAGCCCACTCTCCAGCCACACAGCAACACTCTGGAATTCGATGGGGAGAGGACCAAGATGTAACTCACTTTCTGTAACACCCCCTGGCAGCCCAGGTGCCCTACATGCAAAGCAGCTGAAAATGTAATAGAGTGGGTAGGGGCATTCATTCATTCCTTTGGTGAACAATTTACTGAGTGCCTACTAGTTAAGTTCCTTCAAGGGACTTATCATCAAAGTGGGCATGCATGCAATATATGTAACAGAGGTGATGAGACAGGTGCTCTTCAGCCTGGAGGACCTAGGGGAAAACAAGCAGCCATGGTGGATAGTGAAAAGAGCAATGATCTTGGAGGCAGAAGATTTAGGCTTGAGTTCTGACTTTTTCTTATGAAAAGCACTGGACGGATAACCACAAGGTCAGCAATTCAAACTCACCAGTCACTCCTCAGAAACCCTGTACAGGGTCACTGTGAGTTAGAATGGACTCAATGGTACTTAACAACAGTTTTGTTGCCTTGGGAAAGTCACTTAAATTTTGTGTAGATCTCAGTGCTTGCATTTATAAAATGGAGTTGATGATATGTCCTCACCCATAGGGCTGTTTATAAAAACTGTCAGTGTACTTTGCAGTCTGAAAGGTGCTATACAAATGTGTGGAATAGCTAGCTGTGTGGCCCTCTGCTTCTCCATCCTTCTGCAGCAGTGGAGGTGGGAAGACAGGGCAACCAGATGAGACACGGAGGAAAGATAACACACCACCCCCTTGCATTTACATTGCATTTTAAAGTTTGTAATGTACTTTTGTACTCTTTACATTTCTCAGTCCTTACAGCAACCTTGCAGCCCAGTTAAGGCAGACATTATTACATTCCTATTTTACATGCAGAAAGAAGCAGCTCAAAGAGGATAAATGACTTGTCCAAGGTCACTCAGTTAGTGGGTGAGTGACTTAGGACAGGACTCTTCCCCCAACCCCCCGCCCCCCATACCTAGCCTGTGTACTCTTTTTTATCTACCAGAATTCCTGGTTACCTTGTTCCATGAATGGATGTACAATCTTCCTCATTCCTTACTCCTTCATTGTGCCAACTCATGATCATTGAGTGTCAGGGATGGAGAATGAATAAAGAAAGACCCATAGGTTTAAGCATGGCAGAGGGAGAGAGGAGGACAAACTGAGACATTCCAAGAGTCTTCACCCAAATCTGGTTTTCCAACTGTTAAATTAGTATGGTAGTAATTGTTGTTAAGTGCCACCGAATCAGTTCTGACTCATAGTGACTTTGTGTAGGGTTTCTGAAGGGTGCCTGGTGGGTTTGAACCTCTGACCTTACGGTTAGCAGTCCAGTACTTATCCTACAGCACATGCCAGGACTCCAGTATGGCAAGAGGAGAGGGGAACAAACTGAGGAGAAAGGAATAAAAAAGGAAAGAAAGGAAAAAGAGAAAGAGAGATGTAACAAGGAAGGGAGAGAGGGAGGGGGAGGAATTATTACAAAAGAGAGAAAGAGAACTGGAAGTCAAGTTGGAGAACATGAAGAGAAAGGAAGGAAATAATAATAATAAAAAAAGAGCATGGAATGTTAAGACAGAAAAAAATGGGTAGAGGTGAGGAAGGAAGGCGAGAAAGAGAAAGAGAGAGGTTGAAGAAACGGGTGAGTGCAGGGGGAGGGCCAGCTCAGATCTGGCAAGGGATGGGAGATTGAAGACTGAATCACAGCAGGCATTGGAGGAGAGGAATAAGTCATAAAGACTGTGGGGGCAAAGGTCAAATATAGACTGATGGCTCCATTGTTTCTCAGCCTGTAAGAAGGACCGTGTTCTGGGTTGCTGAGATGCTTAACTCTTTCCAGACTAGCTTTCTGAAGTTTAAGCAGGTGTGGAGATGCAGAGTGAGAAAGAACCTATGTGTTGGGATGAGGATTGGAGGGGTTGCAGTGAGGATTGAACAGGGGGACCCATACAGGGTTGGGATTGTGGTCTTAGAGGAAGACACTCATAGTGGGCCCTTTTCATTTCAGTTCATAGGATGTAGAAAAACATAAAAATGCATCACCTCTCTTTTTCTACTGATGGTAGTCCTCTTTTGCAACACTATGGGGGAGGTTTCCAAGGGAAGAAGAAAGTTCTTGGGAAATTGCCTTTGAGTTATACTTAGCAACAGTAAAAGCATAATAATAAACAGTAATCAGCAGTTCAAACCTATCAGTGGCTTCTCAGAAACTTTATACAGGGTTTCTACAATTAGAATATAGTAATTGTTTATCAACACATTAGTAAATATTGCTGTGTGAAGTGTGTATGGTTTGCAAATAACTTTAACAAACATACTAAAATGAAAACTTAACAATCCTGTAATAATAATATTATCAGTACCATTTTACCAGCGATGAAATTGATACTCAGACTTGTACACATTTTCTGAGCAGTTTTCTAATCCTAGTCTACAGATCTGTCCACTACACCCATAATTTTTAGCAGCATAATACCCACTTTAGAGGAAGAAAAAATGAGAGTTGCAGAAAATATTTGGTTATAAAATAATTTCTGCCAGACAAAAAAAACCAAACCTGGTTGGTTAGGAAGGATAGAACAAACTTTGCCTGAGGCACAGGACTTCAGCACCACGGACAGGCCCCAGCCTGGCTTTCGGCCTTTCTCACCAGCCCAATAAACTGCAAGACTCACCTTCTTCCTGGGAAGGACCCATTTCCAGACTCTGGGCCCTCCCCAGGAAGGACTGGGGGACTGGATGCTGACTCCCTGTGCACTGTAGCCCCCCTGCACCATGATGTATAGACTGACAAAGGACTTAATGCTGTGAATACATAAAACGGCTGAGGCCTGGGCGGTGGAGGGTGACAGCTGCCCTTTAATGCTTGGCTTTTTAAAGATCATGGTAGAGTTCAGAAAGTATAGTCATGAGGTTTAATGATTTAATGGGGACGACTGGGGAGCAAAAATAGTTACTGCGCCCTGGGGAAAAGTGACTCCTCATACATATTACTTTAGCCTAATGGCCTATAACGCCCTCCCCCCAGTGCCCGTGGGGGGAGTCACGCTACATAGCCGCTGTAATACTGAATGGCCTGATTAAATGCATATTAAACAATACTAAATTGGGAAAAAAAAGGCGGAGGCAGTGCTAAATGTATTTATTCAGTTCTGTAAGGGGAAGACATGCCATCTCCCGGTGTTGGATGGAAGAAGCCTTCCATCTAAGCCTGCTCCCCAAAGATGGCATGCCACAGGGGTCTGGAGGAAGGTGGTGGGAGAACTTTTAGGGAGCGAGGCCTCCCAAAATGGGTGGTAGTGGTGGTGGAAATACTAGGTGTTGAGGGACTGGAATGCCAGCTAGAAAGAAGTCAGGTCCATTGTCCCAAGAGGCCATGTATAGTTCCCAGCTTGGAGACTTGCACACAGAAACATGGTTTGATTCCTATCATTGTTAATAGATTGCTTTTTTAAAGGGCCTGGGGATACTCTGAGACTCTTGGGTCCACTGGGAGTGTCTCCTTTCCTGTAAGCCACTCCCCAGGTCCCTGCTTCCCAACTTCCAAGAACTATGATTAGGCTAGAATGAAAGTGCAGCCTTAGGTCTTCAATGTACCTGGGCTCTATAGACCATGAATGCACATTATAACCACCTGGGGAGGTTTTTAAAATGCCAGTCTCTGAGTTACAACCCAAGAGATTTTTATTCATTTGGTCTGGGATGTGGCTCAAACATATATTTGTAAACGTATGCAACTGTGTAACCACCACTATAATCAAGATCCAGAACATTTCCATCACTTCCTCAAATTCTGTCAAGCCCCTGGTGGTCAGCTGTTCCAAGTATTAATAATATTATAAAAAGCTACCCAGGTATATCCAACATGTATTCAAAGAGAATCTTTTCAGTAGAGTGTCAAATCTGAGAGATACTTTAGGAAGCACTGGGTTTGAATTCTTCATTTTGCAGATAAGAAGTTGAGGTTCAGAGATACCATGACTTCTCCAAGATTCCTAAAGATGGACCAGGCTCTTGACTCCCAAGCCAACACTTTATCCATTGCACTTCTCCTTTTTTCATGGTAGTATGAACAAGGTCAATCACAGAATAGGTGACATGAGAAGTCAACATCATGGCTCTGTAACTCACTGCTCCAGACAGACCATGGCCAAACATAGATCAGGAAGACCATGCATCTCCTCACCTGGACTTAGGGAAAAGGGATTCTTTGTCTAAAAAAATTTTTGTTTAAAATTCTTTCCTGTCTAAAATGTCAAAGCACATGGATTTTCTGATCCCTGAAGCCTGTCAAACCTTTCCAGTCTCAGATCTTCTAGGCCCTCACTGACTTATGTCTTCATATGAGAACACAGGTTCAGGATTCTTCTTGAATAACTCCTGAACCTGCCACTTGTTACCTGTGTAGTAAGTTGCAAGTTAATTAACTCCTATGTATACAGTTTTTCTAATCTATAAAATAGGAGTAATAGCAGTTCTTAGAGTTGATGTGAGACCTCATAACATTCATGTGAGAATTAAATGAATTAATATATGTAAAAGTACTTAGAACAGTAGCTGACATACAGTGATTTCTATGTAAACAATAGCTCTTATTGATTTAACATTTTATACACGAGAGGGCCCTTAAAGGCCCCTATCATAGACTTCGTTGCATTAAGTTGTTTGCATATTTATATGTCATCCAACTCTAAATTCTTTAAGGATGTCATTCAACTCTAAGTTTCTGGTGTCTTGGTTGCCTCAGGTCTTGAATGACCTCTGGTACTATTGAGGATCCAGATGAGTTGAGTTCAGATATTGCCTTCTTCAATGAGAAGAAGGAAGAAGCCTTCTGAAGTTTGGGTGAGTACAGGGTAAGGAGACAATAACACAGTGATGTAGGAAACCAGTTCTAGGCAGGGTGCCAGGAATAACACCTGTTCTCTTGGCATGCTTGAAACACTTGAGTGTACCAGAGAAGGTTCTGGGCCCCCAAAGTCCACTGTTAAGTGAGTATTGAATGGAAAGGAATCTTTTCATCTAGCTTCCTGGTGGGAATAGTGGATGAGCATGAGTGAACATTCATCTTCCTACTCACCCAAGCCTGATTTGTTGAGATGCAATCTGATTTCTCACCAACCTGCTGGTTTGCCAAGCTACTGAGTAGAAATTTTAGATACCAGTTAATATAGGCTTGTAAAATGTTCCAGGTGTGGACTGCAGTTCACAGTACTCTTCCCTTGCTCCTGGAAAGTACCTGCTTATGTGACTTAGGGAGAATGAGGCATGAGTATGGACAGCAGAAACGAAACCAGCTTCTCAGACTGACTTCTGTGCTTTCAAATGCCTGGCATACAGAACTTTCTGAAAGTGTCCTTCCCAACTTAATCACAAATAACTACTCATCCTAAGCCTTCTATCCTGGACAATAGCCCAATGTTCTCAATTCATTGTTCCTTTAGAGACCTTCAGTATTGGTTCATCCTTCTCACTTCACCTGGATTTCTCTTTTCCACCTGAATTTCTCTCTTCCATGCCCAAGTTCTGCTCATCCAAAGCTAAGGTAAACACCATCACCTCCATGAATCATCCTGGATTCACATAATTAAAGTGGCTTTCTCTTGTAAACACTTCACAGCCCTTTCTATTTCCCTCCTTCATTACACATATCACAAACGATATTGTACCACAATTACCTGGGTTTCTCCTGGCTCAACCACTGGACTTCTGATGGGAACAGGTCTTGCCTAACCATTGTGTGTAACTTATCCTCTAAAATCTAACACAGCTTTTGCCCCAGTATTGGCATAGATTGTTGAATGGTTGCATGGGGGTGTTGAGCGACTGATTAATGTTCTCCCCTACCTTGAAGACCAAACATCACGTGTAGTAAGAAGGCAAGAGTTAGCCTTTACTAGTTGTGGTCAGAAAGTCTTGGAAGGGGTTGAAAACATCTCATTGGGGAATAAATGCCAGAAAACCCTCAGTTGTAATCCTAGATCATCCCCTTGGGGAATAAGAGGGGAAAGGAGAACTGTGATTGATTCTTCCTTTCTTTTTCAGAAGACACCCTCAAAGACTGTCACACACACACACACACACACACACAC
>NW_006408525.1:6332165-6340334 GCF_000296735.1 Chrysochloris asiatica | reverse complement strand
AAAAAAAAAAAAAAATTCTCCTCTCTCCATCACTGCATGGGCCAGACCTTCCCACCCCCAAGTCTTCAATGTTCTTAGATTTTCCTGTTGCCACGTTCCACCCTGAGCCATGTCTTCTAGTATTTTGCTTTCAAATTGTGTCTCCTGCCATTTGTGCCACATTTAAAATGCTAACAGTACAGAATGTCATTTACAGAACCGGGGCGTTTGCTCCGGAAAATTAATTTGACTTATTCCTTCTGCCTGTTCCTATCTCCAGGCCAATATTATGCTACTCATTCTACAAGAGTAATACTTAATGAATAGGACTATTAATAATGTCAAGGTCCGCGGGGGCCTGGCGGCTAACGGATAGGCGTAGACGGAAAGAACCCATCACCTGACTCCTGGTTTAATGTCCCATGAAAATATCAGGCACTGCAGTGTAATTATGGAGCAGGGAGAGTCGAGTGGATGACGACCCAGAGTTTCTTAAATATTTTTCAAATTAGTTGATGCTTTTCCTTTTGGGGGAGGAGGATGCTTGTCACCCCCCTCCCCGTCTAATTTCTGTTCTGATCTGGAAGAGGAGGTGGACCTGTTTTGTTTTTGTTTTAAACAAAACAGAAAACAGTGCATAATACAGAGATACTAATAACTGCTCTCACCCTAACATGTTGAGATACTGTGTTGGGCTTTGGGAGGGGTAAAAAGAGGACTTGAATTTTCATTTAACAAAAAAGGAAAAGTCGATTCAGAAAATCTGATTTAGAAAGACCATTCCAGTGACTCTCCTTTCTACCCCCACCTTTCCTATCTCCAGTGTGTACACAATCACAGAGCTAATGGGGACTTCTAGACAGACTGTGGCTCCCTTGGTTATGTGCATGCCTGGTCCCCCATACCCACAGTCCTGAATACCCAAGAAAAGGGGGAAATGTTCTTTAGTATACAGCCTTTGCTTTTCATGAAGCCAGATCTCATTCGTCTGAGGTTCTGGCCCTGAGTTGGCCTGCACAACTGCTTTTATAAGAATGGATATGCAGAGTTGGACAGGAGCCATGGGGGAGGTGAAGTGACATGAGAGGCCAAGGCGTGGGGTGAGGGAGTTGAAGTGGGACACCTGGGTCAGTCTCATCTCATGTGCAGAAAGGGGATAACTCTATCTGCCTTGCAGGATGGTGGTGAGGCCATGAGATAATGGGTGTGAAGGGCCTGGGGCTGTGGCTGGCACATGGAGGGGGCTGATAATGTTAGTCCCCTTTGTCCAGTTCACAGATGGTGCAGTCAGACTCAACCATAACAGGAATAAAGTACCTCTCCTTGGTGCAAAGCCACTGGGGTTGAACAAAGGATACATAACTTCTGCCCAGAGGAGAGGCTGATGTATGGGAGTCTCTGTTCTGAGGGACCCCCAGACTGATGAAGGAATCAAGTTCCTGTCCTAGGGGCCCCCAGTCTTATGGGAAACACTTGGCCTATGATCTGAGGGGGACTTCCTGGTCCTAGTCGGGTGAGGAACCACTGTCTTTGAAACCCTCCCCCATTTCTGATGGTGGAGTCACAGTCATTACTATGCTTCCCACAGTTTTATGAGAGGGTTCAGCCCCTTGTCTAAGAGGCATTCTAATCTTATGGAAGAAACCCAGTTTCTGGTCATGGGGAGGACTTTCCAGTCTGGTTGGGTAGACTGAACGCCATCCTGGAGAAACCTCTACTTTGATAGAAGAGACACAGTCTGTGTACTGGAGGTTGGGTGGAGCAAATTGTTGCACCAAGGGAGCGCTAACCCTGGTAAGGGATTATATAACCTCTGTCATGAGTAAACTCCAGGTCTAATGAGGGAGACAAAGTCTGCCTTGGTAGAAATTTCAGTCTGATGAGTCTAACAGCTTGATCTGAGGAAGGCCCCTTGGATGGGGAGAGACCAGACCATACTCTCAGAGAGCTCCAAGGCTTCTGGGGGAGATAGACCCCTTGGCTCCAGCAAGTGCCAGTGTGCTCAGGGTTACAGGTCCTCAAGTATTAGTGATGAGACATGGTATTCACTCTGGAACAACTTCAGCCTTATAGGGATGATAGGGATAGCAGAGGCTGGCAAATTTTAGAAACCCCGAAGGAGGGGAGGCACAAATCATTCAGCTTAGCTGGGAAGAAATAAACCGAAGCCCATCAAAGTGGGCTGAACGGGACACGCCAGGCTAGAATCTCAGCCTAGAAAGCCCCAGTTTCAGCACCACGGCCAGCAGCCACACAGCGGGTGCGCACACCAACCCTGTCCCTGCACTGGGCTGGAATACAGTCTCAGGGAGGGGGCGAAGGGGGGAGGGGGGTAAGGGAGGCCTTCGTTTCCTTCTGTCTACAGAGACCTGGGCTTGACGGGAGGGCGGGGTATGTGAGAGGCAGTAGACACTTCTTCCCACGTCTCTCTGCGAGGATCTGTCTCCCCCATGCGTCTGCAGCTTTTCACAGAGGCGTAGGTTGTGCGCGTCAGCGCTTCCCTCACGCGCCTCCCTCTCAGTGCCAATACCTGACCTGCCAAAAGGGGCATACTCCACTACCTGCACCTCTCAATCCAGGGTCGGGAAGGGTCAAGGCTTCCTCTTGGGGTCGGCGAGGACAGAAGAGGGGGCAGGTCTTTCTGAAGGCCTAGAAGTGTATGGTGTGTGTGTGCGTGTGTATTCATGTGTGCACTTGCGCGTGCGTATGCTCTCACGTGTCCGCAAGTGGGGGCAAAGGGTCATTTTATTATTCATTTCTTCAGGGGGCCCTGCAGGGCTGACTGGGAGAGGAACAGCCTCCTCTAAGCTCTGGCTCCTGTGCTTTCCTTCTGGACTGGGTTAGGTCTGGCTTTGTATCTGATTTGGGGCGGACTTCAATATGTATGTATGAGGGCTTGTGAGCAAGCGTCTGTGAGAGACTATGAGGGACTCATTCCCACACCACCCTAAGGTTAGGAAATGATTGCCCAGTACTTCCTTCTTCCTCTCTTCTCACCACCTGATTTGGGTCCCTTAACATCTTCCACAAAAGACACACTATGGGCCCTGCTGACCTCTGTACCTGAACTTCAATAGACCCACGTGGCCCAAGCAAACCCTCATTATTCCTCATATTCCAACCTCTCAGAAAAAAGAGTGGAGGACCTAAATATAGGGAGATACTCCATCTCCACCTCATCCTCCTTCTCACAAAAGGCAAATATGAAATCAGAAGAAAAAAAAAATCAAATAAAAAGTAATAAAATCTACCAATTAATAATGACTCTGATGGACTCATCAAAATTCACAGCTAGGCCAAGGGAAAGGTGGAAGAAGAGGGTCAGAGAGGACAAATGTGGGGGTGTCTTCATGTCCCTCACCCTCAGGTGAGAGTGAAGGCGCCTCCTGCCAAGTTCTCGTTTTCTTGCTCGCTCTTTTTTTTTATGGGGCATCCTGAGTGTAAAAAATATGACTTGCCTTTATGGTGCTCCAACAGGAATGAAGCTATAAAATTATGAACAGTTTTTATGACGGCTATTCGGGGGATGCTTTTATATTGATGGTATACAGCCTGAATCTGTCTTTTTTTGCATCCCACCCCGCTTCCCTGGGCGGGGAGGGGAAGTCTGTGTAACTATTTTTCATGCATTTAATATATTAATTATCCGGTAAATGCTCCCCAGGCTGTGCTTGGGACATTGGAGAGTGACAGGTTCTCAGCGAGCCTCCAAAGGCAGCGCATCAGCCTGCAGTGTATTATGTCGGCGAGGTCAGGGTGGGGTTAATGTAACTTTTTATTTGCTGATTTTTCATAGGCAGGAGCAAAGCTGGGAGAGAGGAGGGAGAGAGGGAGGAAGAAAGGGAGGAGGGGAGGGAGGAGAAGGTGCCACGAGAGCAGAGATAATGGTGAGGCAGATCTCTCCACCCCCAATTCACCTCTGTCAATGCCAGGAGGTTTGATTAGGTAGGAAAGGAGCAGTGGCCTCTCCAACTGGCTCTGGTTCCTAACGATACACTGCCCTGCTGACTCTCTTGGGAGTGATGCTCTCCCACGCTTCCTCTTGCACACTTGAATGCGGGCACAGTTTTACCATCTGACTCCTTTTCATGCTCTGAAGCATAAAGCCAGAGTCTGGAGCCTGGAAAAAGCCTGTAGGGTTACATGGTCAGCATCCTCCTTTTACATGCTCCCAGATGCATGCTTGTACACAGATACTTGCATGCTGCTTTGTGGACTTGTGTACACACAGGCACTGGCTTTAGCACTCAGTTACCCATTATGTCTCCTGCTCTCATATGTTACGGTCTCATGTAGATGGATCTCTTGCCCATTCACAAAGCACCAATTCTGGCAATTAAATAAGGAGAGCAATGAATGGGTCCCACTGGCCCCTGTTTCTCATCTCTGTCAATGAAACCAACTACCCTCATGCCTGGAGCTGAGACCCTGTCCACCTTGCAGGAAAGACAAACTGTCAGATAACCAGACAACCCATCCCTGCCTGGAAAGCCTGAAAATGGGGGTGGGACACACACCATCCAGGGTGCCCAATGCTAATGTGGCCCCTGGGCCTGCATGTGCTCCAGACCTTGAGAGGGACCAATCTGTCCCAGGTCTTCTGCCCCCACCCTGCCATCTGCCGGTCTAAGGGCAGCACAGCAGACCTTCCCTGCTTTGGTCAATGATCCACATCACCTGAACCAGACTCCCCAATCCCTTAGAGTCTTAATTTTTGTTTTGGTATAGGTTTATTATTATTATTATTATTATTATAACAATTTTGAATCATTCAGAAAAGTTGTTGTGTGCCACTGAGTTGATTCTAACTCATTGAGACCCTATAGGACAAAGTAGAACTTCCCCATAAGCTGAAATCTTTAAGAGACCAGACTGACAGGTCTTTTCTCCCTCGGAGCCACTGGTGGGTTTGAACCGCCAACCTTTTGTTTAGCAGCTGAGCACTTAACCATTGTGCCATCAGAACTCATATTATTATTGGTGCAGATACTTTAATAAGGAGCTCTGGTAGCAGAGTGGCTAACACTTGGCTGCTAACCAAAGATCAGTGGAAGAAAAGACTTAGCAATCAGAATGGACTCAATGGCATACAACAAGGTACTTTTGTGTCTAAACCAGGAGCCCAGACTTGAGTTCAGGGGCTCAGTTCTGTCTAGATGTTCCTTTTTTTTTCTCCACCAGGGAAGGCAAACTAGAACAAATGCTTCTGATGCCCTACAGACCCACTACCCCTTGTCCTCAGGTAGCACTGAGACCAGCTTGAGTTGTAGATGCAGATGGGCCTGGATTCAGGTCCTTAAGTTTTCTGCCTTCTGTTCTGTGATTTTAGGAGTTTCTTCACTGCTGTAAGACTCGTTTCCCCATCTATAAATTGGGGGTAATTATATTGTGGGGTGGAACTTTCTAGGACTGTTGTGAAGATCAATGAAGTTAATACATATACAACATTTATCATAGTATTTGGCACAGAAGCCATTGTTATAATCACTGCTTTGATCATTTCGATTCCACCCATTCCCACCCAAGTTTTGAATAACCAGCTTCTGTGAAGTTACCATCCCTTCATAGATTTTCAAATTCTGCATTCCTTGTGGTTAGTTCCTCTTAGACACTTAGCCTGAAATTGTGGCATATAGTGGACAGGTGTGTTAAGTGCCATAGAGTTGGCTTCAACTCAGAGCAAACCTGTAATAGGGTTTCTGAGGCTGTAAATCTTTATGGGAGCAAACAGCTTCCTCTTTCTCCTGTGTACTGGTGGGCTTGAACTGCTGACTTTTTGGTTTATAGTCCAATGCTTATCCTCAAGAGCACCACAATCCCCGGATAGGTATGTTGTTGTTGTTATTATGTGCAGTCAAGTTGACTTTGACTCATAGCAACCCTTTCTGTGGTTTCTGAGGAATAGCTGGTGGCTTTGAACTGCTGACTTGTGGTTCACAGTCCAGTGCTGATCCTACAGCCTCATACCAGGAAGTTTGGACCTCATAATTGTGATCCAAACATCAAAGCTTATTAGTAAACAGTTGGCTTTGACATCCCTATTAAACCAAAATAGGGAGTAGCATTAAAGAGTCAATATAACTGGGTGCCTATTAAGGGTCCGAGAAAAAGAGGAGGAGCCCCAGTGAGATGGGTGGACACAGCAACAGTGGGCTCAAACATAACAATTGTGAGGATGGCACGGGCCTGGGAAGTGTTTCGTTCTGTTGTGCATAGGGTCACTATGAGTCAGAACCAACCGGATGGCACCTAACAACAGCATTGAGGGCACATGATGTCAGATGCATTACCTCATTTATTTTTCTCATGACCTTCTGAGGTATATAGTAGTTTAAATCGTCACACTGGTGAGGGTCCTGAGGATCAAGGAGTTTCAATCAATGACATGCCAGTCTGAAGTCACCCAGGTAATAAGAACCAGTTTGGGATCCAAGGCTACCTGACTCTGAAACACACGTGCTTCACACTTCCTTGACTGATTCACACTCTGTTTTCAAAATGATGCATCAAACAAAAGCACTGATAGCAATTTTGCAAATAAATAAGTGCCTGCTACTGATGTGGCCCTGTGGGTTAATGTACCAGACTGCAAAGTCATCTGAACTGCAAGGTCGGTGGTTCAAACTCACCAGCTCTTCCTCAGAAATCCTATACAGGGTTGCTATGGATCGGAACCAACTTGATGGCAGTTAACAACAACAACAGTACTCTGAGGCACTGGTTAGGGGCTCAGAGGACCTCAGAAGAATGAGATGTGGTTGTTGCCCTGGAGGTCACTTGGGGAGGATGAGGTTTATATTAGTGGTAGCAGTAGATATGGTGTCATTATTAGTCCTGGTACTACTACCACTGTTGTTGTTGTTGTTAAGTGCCATCGAGTCGGGTCCGACCCATAGCGACCCTGTACAGGGTTTCCGAGGGTGTAAATCTTTACGGGAGTAGAAAGCCTCATCTTTCTCCCGCGGAGCGGCTGGTAGTTTCAAACCGCTGACCTTAAGGTTCGCAGCCCGATTCGTAACCACTACGCTCTACTAATACCCAAAACAACAGACCTAATAGCTACTACTTGCTCTGTGTCAGGCATTTCCCCAAGAACGTTATCCCATACAAACTCGTTTTATCCTACGATCTCATAAGATAGGTATTGATAGGTCTGCAGATGAAGAAACTGTAAAAATTAAATAATTTGCAAAATTTGCAAGTGAGAGATTATGGATTGGAATAGAGACAGGTGAAAAATTTTAAGTTTGCAACCTGCTATATGCTAGCTTCCTCCCTTCTGGGATCCTTGCTCCCATTAATGTGTACTGGCATATAAATTTGTTGGACCTTTTTAACTTTTCATTTTAAATGCCATGTCATGTCACTGATCATATGGTAGTTAACATTTGAGGGCTGACTATGTGCCAGGCGTTATGTTAAATGCTTTATCTGCACGACCTCATTTAATTTTCTCAACAACCTTATAAGTGAGGAATACTGTTACTATTCTTATTTACAAGTGGGGAAACTGAGATTCTAGGGAGGTAAGCCACTTGCCAAACTCACACAGTAAGTGGTGGAGCCAGTATTTAAGCCCAGGCATAAAGAAGTCTAGCTTCAGAGCTTGAGCTGTGAAAATGAGAGAGAAGCTTACGGACTCAAAAGGAGAAGTCCTTTGTCACCTCTCTCACCTAAATCACACTCCCCATCCTCTTCACCTTCACGGGTAACAGAAGAGAGCTATGAGGTAGGATTTTCCTGAAACTTTGTATGCATTTTCACAATAGAAATGATATAATATGTAATATAACTATATATTATTATATAATAATATGATGTTGCTTTTGTTGTAACAAAATCAAATGTTGTCTGGACCTGGGCCATCTTCGTCATCATTGGTGAGTCTTTTGGTGTGCCTCTTGTGTTCATGCCTCTCACTGAAAGTTTCCCTCACTTTTGCTGACCCTGTATTTTACCAGTCATGATGTCTTTTTTAGTGATTGGTCTTTGCTGATGAATTGCCCAAAGTAAGCAAGTTAAAGTCACACTATCCTCGCTTCTAAGAGGCATTCTAATTGTATTTCTTATATATATATGTATATATATATGTACGTAAGTAAGGAGCTCTGGTAGCATAGTGGTTACGAATCGGGCTGTGAACCGTAAGGTCAGCAGTTCGAAGCCACCAGCTGTTCCGCAGGAGAAAGA
>NW_006408525.1:6325909-6331555 GCF_000296735.1 Chrysochloris asiatica | reverse complement strand
CGCGGGAGAAAGATGAGGCTTTCTGCTCCCGTAAAGATTTACAGCCTTGGAAACCCTATGCAGGGTCACTATGAGTTGGAACCGACTCCACAGCACATAACAACAACTATATCTCTATCTATCTATCTATCTATCTATCTATCTATCTATCTATCTATCTACACACACATAAATATACACACAAACACACACATATATACATCCTTAGAGTCTATGCATGGCAAAGTATACATATGTCATATATTTCAATGCATGTTGTTGCTGTTAAGTGCCATTGAGTCGATGTGACTCATAGTGACCCTATATAGGATTTCTGAGGAGCGGCTGGTTAGTTTGAACTATTGACTTTGCAGTTCAAACAGACCTTGAGGTCGAGTGCTTATCCTATGATGCCATACCAGGACTCCATACCAAAGTACTGTTGTTGTTGTTAAGTGCCATTGAGTTGGTTCCAACCTATAACGACCCTGTATAATGTTTCCGAAGAGAGGCTGATGAGCTTGAACTGCCGACCTTGCTGTTTAAACTGACTGTAGTCGAGCACATTAACCCACAACACCACACCAGGACTCCAAGCCAAGGTATAGAGGTATATTTTCCTACGACTGTGATTCTTCTGTCATATTACTCTGCAGCTAGCTTTTTTCCCTTTTTATGTCAGTATATATAGATTTATTTCATTCTTTTAACTTTTACCTAATAATCCACAGAATGGATTCTCCACCATAATTCTCCCATTGATGGACATATGGGTTGTTTCCAATTTTTAAAAAATGGAATACAATGAGCAGTGCTGCCCTGCACATTGTAATACATCCTTTTATACACATGTGCTCAATACCTAGAAGTGGAATTGCTGAATGGAACAGAATGTGCCTTTAAAATTTTTATAGCTGTTTCCAAACTGCTCCAAAAAGGCTGTGCACTCCCCCAAGCATATAAGAGGACCACATTTCCTTACAGCTTTGCCATTAATGTTTATTATACATATTTTCTCCTGTTTTTGCTAAGAGGATATATGAAAATAAAGATCTTCGTTGTTTTGAAATTTCCCTGATTACTACCGAGATTTGGAAACTATGTTTATTTGTCTTTTTTTTTTTTCTATCTTCTTTGTCCTTTTTATATCTTGTCGATGCATATGCTTTGCCCTTTTTTTGATTGGGTTGAGGATTTAAGATTTTATAACGTTGTATTTCTGATTATAAAAGTAATATATGCAAAATGAAAACATAGGAAATAATAGAGTAAGAAAATAGATATCACATATAATCCCACCATTCTGAGATAACACTTGGCAACATATTGGTACATTTTTGTCATCCTTTGTTTTTCTTTGAAAATATATGTGCTTTTCATTGTAACATGGCATATATACAGACTTCTATCATTTTTTCCACTTGACATTATATAGGGCACATTCCCTGTGTTAATAAATATTTTAAACACAATTTTTATGTTTGTTTAGCATTGATCAAGTAAATGACCAAAATGTATTTAAACATGATTCTAATTGCTAGATGTGTAGGTTACTTCCAGTTTTCACTATTATAAATAATGCTACAGTGAACATCTTTGTACATAAATATCTTTTCACATCTCTGATAATTTCTTAGGATGGATTCCATGAAGTGGAATTACTAGGTCAAAGGGTATAAATTTTTTAAGAGTCTTGATTCATATTGCCAAATTGCTTTCTAGAAGGGTTATATCGATTTACATCCCCACTAACTATGCATGAGACATACATCCCAGCCCACAGTTTATAATTACAGTTTTTTTCAGTAGGAGGTGAAAAATGTATCTTCTTATTGTCTCACTCTTCATTGCAGTGAGCTTAAACATATCTTCTACACTTATTGGCTATTTTTATTCCGTCAGCTGTCATAACATGCTCCTTGCCCACTCTCTATTGGATTTATTCTCCCCAATTTTTCAGACAAACTGAGGCTCAGAGTAATAAGTGGAATACTCATACCACATTGCTGTTTCTTTCCTTTCTTGGCTCAATGTCTCCTAAATAGTGCTCAGACTTTGCCTGGGCAAGAGTTGCACTCAGTGCAGGAGAGATTATTCAGTTAATTCTTTAAATAGCCCACCATTTCCTCTGGACTCTATCCATGACCGCAAGGCCACTAGAGGTGTCTGCCTTTGAATTGCTCTGCTTGGCTGCCATGCAGAACTGAAACTTGGCTTTTTTGTTTATGATCTCTTCTCATTCATCAAATACTTAGTGAATACCTGTCATGTACCAGGCTCATGCTCCAAAATTATCAAAAGGGGTTTTCTAAAAAGATACCTTTGCATTAAAGTTACTGAAATTAAAATAAAAAACAATGACAATTTGGAAAAGATGTTTAGGAACAGAGTCAGTGGAACATGAAATTAGACTCTGAGCTTCCTGGCAGTCACAAAGAAAAGGGAAATATATGAGATGACATTAGCTCCATTTTCTAAGAGCAGAAAGTATGCCTTTTTTTTTTTTTTTTTCTCAAAGAGGCATGCTGTTCTATGGAACTATATTCAGAGGCAGTTATCATGCAATGCATTGCTCAGTGGACTCCAAACAGAGTAATGGACAAAACCTTCAATGACAGATTTATAGCAAGTACAGTCATGATTTTCACGTGGCTTTTTCTTGTATCAACTCTCAATAAAAGCTGAGAACGCAATATTAAAGCTCAGACTTGATGAAGGTGCTTCTAAAGATGGCTAAGCTAATGGGGTCCAGGTATGTAGCTTTCCAGGGATTTAGCTTGAAGCAAAGAAAGAGTTTAGGATGCCAATGAGAGGGTATAGCCCAGCTGTCTTTCAAGCTCTGTCCATTCTTTCTTTCCTACCACCACCAGCCGAGGATTGGTCCTCATCATTTCCATTCTCTCTCTTGACCTCCCTCAGAACTCTTCTCCACTGAAGATTCAGTGATCTTTCTAATATGTAGACCTGATCATCACTCCCACACTCCACAGGCTTAAGATTCATCAATCATCTATTGTTGAGATTTTGGGTAAATTTATTTGTTCTCAGCTTGAAATTTTTAGTTATTGTTTGAATTCTTTATAACAAGTAAGGTTCATGTTTGCAAAAGCAATAGGATGATTTTACTTTAGAAAAATAAGTCTGGGTACAAATATACCAAATGTATTATTATTAATTACCATCCTATGGATGAATGCTACTTTCTTCTCTATCTGTTCTCTGCACTCCCATCGGAAAACTATTTATTCAGGTGTTAAAAGGAAAAAAGTAAACAAAAGTACATACAAATGTACTAAATCTGTCTGATTTTCCTCTTTTGTTATTTTGATGTGCAGGTTATTAATTTTCTTGGAGTTTACCCTGTAGTTTATTTATTTATTTTTTCTCTGCTTAAAACAGTCTGTTTTATCTTGAAATATACTTAGCTTCCTTGCCATTTGGAAGTTCTGTATCCACACTAGTCCCTCTTTTTGCTTTACAGTTGATTTCATTATAAATTGATATCTCTGGTTCCCTATTTTCAGTCTTGTAGGTTTGTTTTACTTTAACTACTTCTGTATCTGGGTAGTGTTGTCATGTATGGTAATCTCAGGTTGTTACCTGCTATTGTTGGGTCTCAATTCAAAGAACAGCGTTAGCATTTTTTGTAAAGTTGGTCTAGTCATTACAAATTACTTTAACGTTCTAATTTTACGATCATATTTGAGGGACAGCTTTGCTGGATATATGATTCTTGGTTGGCATTTTTTTTTTTTTCTTTCAGAGTTTGGAATATGCCATCCACATTGCCTTCTTGCCTGCATGATTTCTGCTGAGAAGTCAGAGCTTAGTCTTATTGGTTCTCCTTGGCAGATAACTTTTCATTTTTCTCAAGCTGCTCTCAGGATTCTTTCCTTGTCTTTGGTCTTGGGAAGTTTGATTATGATATGTCTTGGTGATTTTCTTTTGGGATCTATCCTGTTTGGGCTTCATTGAGCTTCTTGCATGCTTATCTTCTTGTCTTTCATGATATTAGTGAAGTTTTCATCCATCAACTCTTCAACAATTTTCTCTCTGCTTTTTATTGTATCTTCCTGTTCTCGAATTCTGATTCCTCATAATTTGTCCTTCTTTATGGTGTCCCACATAGCTCTTAGGCTTTCTTTGGATGTTTTCATTCTTTTTTCTGATTGTTCTTCTAGTATACTAGTATTGAGAGATTTATCTTCAAGCTCATTACTTCGGGCTTCCGTTGCTTCAAATCTACTCCTTTGCCCTTTCAATGTATTGTCCGTTTCTGAGATCTTAGTATTAATTATCTGGATTTCCATTCGCTGGTTTTGTATTGTTTCAAAATATACATTTATTTTATCTGTTTGTTCTTGCAGTGTTTTCCTGATTTCTTTTAGAGTTTTTTTCTGTGTTCTCCTTGCTTTCCTTGATTGTTTTGTCAATCCTTTGAAGATACCTAAATATCATTACTTTGAATTCTTTTTCCTTCCTCAGAAACGTTTTATGGATCGGCATCTTGGTATTTGTTTGAGCCATTCTCTCTTGTTTCTTTGTGTGAGCTAAAATTGTCTGCTGTCTGTGGGGCATTGTGAGGTTGTTATATTTGTATGTAATTGGTGATTGTATTTTGATGTGCTCTTAGGCTCTTACCAATTATCTCCTTTGGGTATAGTTAGAGAATGGAAGTGTACACTTTGTTGTCACTCACCATTCCTGCACCTCAGTTTAGAGTGGGTTTGGCTGGTATTGGTTGTTGTCTATCATTGATCAGGTGGTATAGGATCTAATATTGGCTCTTACCCAGTAGGTGGAACTGCCAAGGGTATGGTTGTGGCTGGGCTGTCTGGGCATGTTTGTTGTCTCCTGTGGGGTAGGGGGAGAAAACCCCTGTCCTCCACACACACAAGAAAACAAAACAGAATAAATGAAAATGGAATCAACAATGAAAAGAAAAAATAATAAAGAGAAAAAAAGAAATAAAAACAAGCAGCAATCAGTAAGAAAATATAATAAGTGTAAAGACAAAAGAGTAAAGGGAAATGGAGCTACAGAAGAAAAAACTAAGAGGGTAAATAAAAGGAAGAAAGGTAAAACAAAAAACAAAAAACAAAAAACCTTGGAAAAACCAGTGAGAGGTGAAAAGAAAGATAAAAAGGAAAATAAAAGAAGAGGGGTAAATAAGAACCAGAAGAAAAGAAGGAAAAACAAATGCAGAGATAGAAAGTATAAAATTTAAGGAATGGAAAGAGAAGAAGTAGGAGAAAGAATAAACAAATAAAAACAATGAAACCATAAAAGATATAAACCAAACCCAAAACAAAACAAAACAACCTAGTGCAGCTGTTGGACACAAGAGGAGAAAACTTTGGGGGTTCCTATTAGCCTGTTGTTGTTGTTGTTAGGTGCCATTGAGTCAGTACCGACTCATAGTGACCTTATGTACAGCAGAACAAAACACTGCCATATCCTGGGCCAACCTCCCTACTGTTGCCACGCTTGAGTCCATCAATGCTGCCACTTGGCCAATCCATCTCATTGGGAGTCTTCCTCTTTTTCTTTGACCCTCCACCTCACCAAATATGATATCCTTCTCCAGTGACTGGTCCCTCCTGACAATATGTCCAAAGTATGAGAGGCGAAGTTTGGCCATCTTGGCCTCCAAGGAGCACTCTGGCT
>NW_006408525.1:6295115-6325108 GCF_000296735.1 Chrysochloris asiatica | reverse complement strand
GGCTTGAACCTCTGGAAGTTCTCTGTCAATGTATACTTGTAGCCATTTCTGTATTACCTTTAATAAAACTTTACTGGCATGGGATATCAAAGACATTGTCTGATGATTTCCGCATTCCATTGGGTCACCTCTCCTTGGAATGGCCACAAATACGGATCTCTTCCAATCAGTTGGCCAGGTAGTTGTCTTCTAAATTTCTTGACAGAGATGTGTGAGTACCTCCTGTGCCGCCTCACTTTCTTGAAAGATTTCAGTTTCTATTCCATCAATTCCTAGTGCCTTGTTCTTTGCCAATTCCTTCAATACACCTTGGACTTCCTCCTTCAGTATCATTGGCTCTTAATCATATGCTACCTCTTGAAATGGTTGAACATTAACCATTTTCTTTTGGTACAATGACTCTGTGTATTCCTTCCATCTTCTCTTGATGCTTTCTGCATCATTCAGTAATTTGCCCAGAGAATCTTTCAATAATGAAAGTGAGGCTTGAATTTTTTCTTCAGTTCCCCCAGCTTGAGAAATGCTGAGTGTGTTCTTCTTTTATGGTTTTCTGATTCCAGTTCTTCGCACATTTTGTTGTAATATTTGGCTTTCTCTTCTTGAGCTGATCTTTGAAATTTTCTGTTCAGCTCTTGAAGCTCCTCATTTCTTCCATTTGCTTTAGCATCTCTATGCTGGAGAGCAAGTTTCAGTGTCTCTTCTGACATCCATTTTGACCTTTTCCTTCTTTCTTGTCTTCTTAATGACTTTTTGCTTTCTTCCTGTATGATGTTCTTGATGTCATCCACAACTCTTCAGGTCTTCGGTCTTTAGTGCTTAATGTATCAAATCTGTTCTTCAGATGATCTTTAAATTCAGATGGGATATATTCAAGGTCATATTTTGGCTCTCGTTGACTTGTTTTCATTTTCTTCAGCTTCAGTTTGAATTTGCATATGGTGAGGCAAGTTGGTGGTCTGTTCCGCAGTCTGCCCTGGCCTTGTTTTGACTGATGATATGAAGTTTTTCCATTGTCTCTTTCCACAGATGTAGTCAATTTGATTTCTATGTATTCCATCTGGTGAGATCTATGTGTGTAGTTGTCTCTTATGCTATCTAAAGAAGGTATTTGAAATGAACAAATCATTGATTTTTCAGAATTCCATCATGTATTCTCCAGCATCATTTCTATCACTAGGAGCTGATAATGATGGGAGGGAGTCACACCTCTGGTCACTAGGGGTGCATGGGAGAAAAGGAGTCACACCTTTCCATTGACTGTGTGAATCTATTCTTCCAGGTCACCTTTTGTCGCCAAAGCTGCTCACAAAAGTTCAAGGGGATCACATGTTGTCTGACTGGGTGTTCATCAGTTAGTCTTCTTCACTTGTCGTCCCTCCTTAGTTTCTCCTTCCAGCAAGCACTCAATCCACTTCTGTAAACTTTCCTCAGAAGTTCAGGGTTCTAGAATTTTCATCTGTGTCTGTTTCATTTGGTCTGTGTATCTTTGTTGTAGAGAGTTATATAATACATCTGCTTCATCCACCATCTTGCTGGAAATCCTTCCCCACCCCCACCCTCTCTATCTTGAGTACATTAAAAAAAAAAAAAAAAAATCATTTAATGCTTCCTGCTTGCATTCATGTAGTCTGGAACCACCCAATCCTCTTCTGAGCATTCTGTTTCCTTTGCACAGTGACTACATTCATTAGGCACCCACTGTTTGTCAGGAATTATTCCAGACACTCTTAAAAACATAAACATTACTGCATCTAAAAAATATATTGAGTTGATTTTATGGACTTTAGAGAGATTATATAACTTGTATTGGCGTATAGGACTGGGATGACAGAGTCATGATAAGAACCCAGATAGGCTGGGATAGTGGAAATCATGAAGGCTTTTATGCTTTGGTCTTCAAAGGCTCAAATTATTGGGGGAATTTCTAGAAACATTATTTCTAGATTGAAAGTTTAGACTTTGCTGGACTCCAGTGGATGAGACCTGAGCCCAGGCAGAGCCCTGAGAACCAAGATGTTGTTGTTGTTAAGTGCCGTCGAGTCAATTCTGACCCATAGTGACCCTGTATAGGGTTTCCGAGGAGCAGCTGGTGAGCTTGAACCACCAACCTTGCAGTTCAAATGGCTTTGCAGTCTGGCGTATTAACCCACAACACTACACCAGGACTCCGAGAGAACAAAGATAGGCATGCCTAAAAGATAAGTCCTAGAAGATGGCATCTTAGTTGATCCATAAAGAACCCAATGCCCCAAATAGAAGGACTTTTATAGCCTCATCATGATCTGAGAGTACAGGACTTAGGTAAGAAAGAGGGTTCTCTTAGAGGGTGCTTGGGTGAACAGAGAACATGGAGGATCACATGGTGTCCTCCAACACCGATCTCAACACTACATAAGCCCTCTGTAACTTAGATGTAAAGTCTAAGGAAAGAATGAAAGCTCAAGGAAATCCAGAAATGACCAAGATTTGATTCCTTCCATTGCCAGTGGAATGGAGGTTCAAGGATGGAAATTCCATTACATTAAGAAAATTTTATCTTACATCTTGAGCAAGTCTTCAAACCAAGACTTTTCTTATACTACCCTGAGCTGGGAATTTGCTCTGGGCTGGAGAAACACAATCCAAGTCTGCACTGTCCTCTGAGCATGTAGAAACAACCCTGGAGTATTAAGTCACCTACGATGGTGAAGGGAGAGGGGACCTTGGGTTTTAGAGCCTAGGAGAGTAGATGACATTCTTAGACTAAGTTTAGGAGATTGGTAAGTGTTCCCTTCACCTGGAAGGTCTTCCTATCTATGTATGCAGGTGGGCTGAAAGCTGCCTTGTAGGCAAGCCCAAATTTCCCTCAAAGAAGTCTTTCTGGACTCATCCTGCTCACAGGCAGGAACTTGATTTAGACCCACAGTTCCACACCATCAACCGTGACAAGAATGATCTTGCCCTGAAAAACTTTCAGAGCAGATATGACTGGTTGCCCACGTCCACCTCATTAGTGCCCAGAGGGACTGTCTGTTTCTAATCAACATTGTTCCCTGGGGGGCCCTTCAAGATGTGTGAGCCATGAAGTAGACCCCCAGGACATAAAAAAGAAAGGAGGGTCTGCTGAGAGAAATTACTCACCAGTGACCCGTTAAAATTTAGCCTATGCCTGTCAAGGGCAGTGAATTTGGTCTTGCCATGGTTGAAGATGTGAGGGAAGGAGGGACAATATGAGTGGACCAGCAGGGTGGTCACAGTGTGATGGGAATGTCACTGTACTTGAAAGTTGAAAAATCTGCCTCAGGTTTCACCTCTGCTCTTACCAGCTTATGCCGGGCAGCCCACTTGCCCATTCTGAGCTTTGGTGTCTTCTTTTTAAGGAAATGCCTACTTCACACACTTGTAGGGATAACACTGTGTAAGCTATCTGTGATTTCCCCTAAGGACCCCTCATCCTATTTCACTTGCAGCAAATTTATCCAGTCTTATTGCAACTTTCTGTCACCCGTGGAAATCCCGTTATCCCATGAAAATAGTGTGATATAATGCAATTATGATAGAGAGGGGCTTAGTGACAGCCCCTAGTGGTTAGACTGCTGCTGGACAGCACGTGGCCTCTTTATTATTAGGAAGCACAGGGGTGCCTCAGTATAGTTGGTCCCGAGGCTGCTGCTGGCTCTCATGGTTACCCTTACGTATTCCATAATGTCATTTTTGTAATGCTCTTCCCACTAGCCTACTGGGATCTCAGTAGGTTAGTGTTGTGAGGCGGTTCAGAAAAAAAAAAAAAAAAGCTCTGAGCCTGGAATTCTTTTTGAGTTGAAATGTTCATAGCAAGACAGTCACTAGAGTGACAACCTTTCCTGTCCGTTATTCCATTTGATCCTCAGGACATTCTAGTGAGGCCAGTTGTTGTTGTTGTTGTTGTTAGGTCCCTCAGAGTCAGTTTCAACTCATAGCAACCCCATGCTCAACAGAATGGAACACTGCCCAATCTTCTGTCCCCCTCCCAAGTGCAGTTACATTTGAGCTCATTGCTGCTCCCACTGTGTCAGTCCATCTCATTGGGGATCTTTTTCATTTTTGTGGGCCCTCCACTTTTCCAATCATGATGTCCTTCTCTAGGGAATGATGCCCCTTGACAATGTGTCAAAGTATGAGAGATGAAGTCTAGCCATTCTGGCTTCTAAGGAGCATTCTGGATATATTTCTTCCAGAATAGATTTGTTTGTTTTTCTGGAGGTCCATGGTACTTTCAATTTTCTTCTCCAACACCGTAATTCACATGTAACAGCTCTCCTATGGTCTTCTTCATTCATTGTTCAACTTTCACATATGAGGTAATTAAAAATACCATGGCTTGGGTCAGGTGCAATTCTCAAAGTGACATCATTGCTCTTTATCACTTTAAAGACGTCTTGTACATCATTTGATTTCTTGACTGCTGCTTCCATGAGCACTGATTGTGGATCCAAGCAAAATGAAGTCTTTGACAACTAAAATCTTTTGTCCATTTATCATGATGCTATTTATTGGTCCAGTTGTGAAGATTTTTGTTTTCTTTACATTGAGGTGCAATCCGTATTGGAGGCTATAGTCTTATGATCTTCATCAGTTAGGTATTTCAAGTCCTCTTCCCTATCAGAAAGTAAGGTTGTATCATTTGCATATCCCAGGTTGTGAATAAATCTTCCTCCAATCCTGATGTCATGTTCTTCTTCATACAATCCATTTTCTTGGATTATTTACTCAGCATACAGAGTAAGTATGGCAAAAGAATACAACCTGACACACACCTTCTCTGATTCGAAACCATTCTGTATCCCTTTATTCTGTTCGAATGATTGCCTCTTGGTCCATGTAAAGGTTCCTTATGAGCACAATTAAGTGTTCCAGAACTCTCATTCTTTGCGATGTTATCCATAGTCTGTTATGATTCACACAGTTGAATACTTTTGCATAGTCAATAAAGCACAAGTACACTTTTTTCTAGTATTCTCCGCATTCAGCACTGGCATCCCAAGTTCCACATCTTTTCTGAATATAGTTTGAATTTCTGGTAGCTAGCTGCCAATGTACTGCTGCAACCATTTTTTAGTTATCTTAAGCAAAATTTTGCTTGCATGTACTATTAATGATAATATAAAATGGTTTCTGAATTCCATTGGGCCATCTTTCTTTTGAATGGGCACAAATATGGATCTGTTCCCATCATTTGGCTAGTAGTTGTCTTTCAAATTTTCTGGCATTGACGAATGAGTGTCTTCAGTGCTGCAAAGGTTTGTTAAAATATTTCCATCTGTATTCTGTTAATTCCTGGAAACTTGTTTATCGCCAATGCCTTCAGTGCAGCTTGGACTTCATCTGTCAATGCCATCTCTTCTTGATCATATGATACCTCTTGATATAAATGTATATTGACAAGTTATTTTTGTGCAGTGACTCTGTGTATCCTTTCCATCTTCTTCTGGTGCTTTCTGCATCATTCACTATTTTCCCCCATAGAAACCTTCAATATTACACCCCAAGGCTTGAATTCTTTCTTTAGTTCTTCCAGCTTGAAAAATACTGAGTTTGTTCTTCACTTTTGGTTTTCTAACTCCAGGTTTTTGCATATTTCATTATACTATTTTACTTTGTCTTCTTGAGCAGCCCTTTGAAAATTTCTGTTCAGTCCTTTTTCTTCATCATTTCTTCCATTTGCTTTAGCATCTCTACACTGGAGAACAAGTTTCAGAGTCTCTTCTGACATCCGTTTTGGTCTTCTTTTCTTTCCTGTCTTTTTATTTACTTTTTGCTTTCTTCGGGCATGATGTTCCTGATGTCATCCCACAACTCTCCTGGTTTTCAGTCAGTAGTGTCTAATGCATAAAATCTGTTCTTAAAATTATGTCTAAATTCAAGTGAAATATACTCAAGGTCATTTCGGCTTTTTCAAGGGATTGTTTTAATTTTCTTCAACTTCAGCTTGAACTTGCAGATGAGCAATTGATGGTCTGTTCCACAGTCAGCTCTTGGCCTTGTTTTGTCTGATGATATTGAGCTTTTCTATTGTCTTTTCCCACAAATGTAGACAATTTGATTCCTTTGTATCCCATCTGGTGAGGTTCACATGTATAGTTATCTTTTATGTTATGAAAAAGGGTATTTCCAGCATGCTATGGAGTCCTGGTGTGGCGCTATGGGTTAATGCACCAGACTGCAAAGCCATTTGAACTGCAAGGTTGGTGGTTCAAGCTCACCAGTCACTCCTCGGAAACCCTATACAGGGTCGCTATGGGTTGGAACCAACTCAACGGCCCTTAACAACAACAATATCTCCAGCATAATTTCTATCACCAAGGCCATGTTTTCCAACTACCAATCCTTCCTCTTTGTTTCCAACTTTTACATTCCAATCACCAGCAATTATCAAAGCATCTTGCTTGCATGTTTGATAAATTTCATATTGAAGAAGTTGGTAGAATTCTTCAATTTCATCATCATTGACTTTAGTAGTTGGTGTGTAAATTTGGATAATAGTAGATTAACTAGTCTTCCTTGTAGGTACATGGATATTATTCTATCAGACAGCATTGTACTTCAAGTTAGATCTGGAAATACTCTGTTTGATGATTAATTCCTCTTCAGTTTGTCATTCCTGGCACAGTAACCCATATGATTATCCTGCTCAAAATGGCAAATGCCAGTCCATTTCATCTCACTAATGCCTAGAATATTGATCTTTATGTATTCCATTTTGTTTTTGATGACTTCCAATTTTCCTAGATTCATACTTCTTACATTCCACATCCCAGTTATTAATGGATGTTGGTAGCTGTTTCTTCTCATTTTGAGTTGTGCCCCATCAGAAAATGAAGGTCCCCAAAGCTTACTCCATTATTGTCATTAAGGTCAACTCTACTGTGAGGAGGTAACTTTTTCCAGTCGTGTTTTGAGTGCTTTCCAACCTGAGGAGTTCATCTTCCAGTTCTATACCAGGCAATGTTCTGCCGCTATTCATAGGGTTTTTAGTGGCTAACCATCTAGACTTCAGATATAGTATCAGGATGGACCAGTCCCTAGAGAACATTATGCTAGGTAAAGAAGAGGGTGAGCAAAGAAGAGGAAGACCTCCCAATGAGATGGATTGGCACAATGACAACAGAAATGGGCTCAGACTTAACAATAATTGTGAGAATGGCACAGAACCAGGTAGTGTTTCATTCTCTTGTGCATAAGGTTACTGTGAGTTGGAACTGACTCGATGGCACCTAACAACAGCAACAACAACCATTCAGAAGTGGTCTGCTTCTCCTTCCTAGTCTTAGTCTGGAAGCTATGCTGAAACACGTTCACTTTGCTGGTATTTAAAATACCAGCAGCATAGCTTTTAGCATCAAAGCAACACACAAGCCACCACAGTATGACAAACTGACAGATGAGTGGTGGGTGAGGCTAGTTAGGTGGCATTATTTTACCTTTCATATATCTCTCCATTATGTCCACATCTCTCTATCACCTCCGCCACGTTCCTAGTCCAAACCATCAACAATTTTCTTCATTAAGCATATTTGAGATATCATTTATATTTAGTAAAGTGAGCAAATTTTAAGCATAGCTTGATGAATTTTTATACCCATGCTACCACCACCAAGACAGAGGTATGGAATATTCCCAGCTTTCCAGCCACCACCTCCCTCGGTCATTAACTAACCTTCCTAAGGATAATCATTGACTGCTATCCCTCTGGATTTATTTTGTCTACTTTTGAACTTTATATAAATAGAAGGACACAGTATATACTTTCCTGTGCTGTGAGATTCATCCATGCAGTATGTGCCAGGCGACTGTTCTTTTTCATTGTTGTATAATATTCCATCGTATAGATAGGCCACGGTTTATGTGACCAATTCTGCAGCTGCTGGATACTGGCTTGTTTCCAGTTTCATTGTTGTTGTTGTTAAGTGCCATTGGGTTGCTTCCAACAACTCATACTAATCCTGTATAGAGTTTCTGAAGCTGTAAATCTTTGTGGAAACAGAAAGTTTCATATTTCTCCCACGGAGCGGCTGCTGGGCTCTAACTGCTGACCTTGTGGTTTGCAGTCCAGTGCTTATCCTACAGAGCTACAGTGCTCCCTTTCCAGTTTTAGGCTATTACAAATCCAGTTCATGTCTTTTGGTGCACTGCATGCTGGCTCATAGGATATACTTATGTCTAGCTTTGGTATATACCATCAAATATTTTTCCAAATTAGTTGTCCTAATTTACATTCCCAACAGCAGTGTATGAAAGTTCCAAAGGTTTCATATACTTCTCATCTCTTGGCATTGTCAGTCTTTTTTATTTTAGTCATTTAGGTAAGTATGTAGCAGAATCTCATTGTGGTTATAATTTAGGCTTCTTTGTGACTAATGGTGTTGAGTTTCCTCTTCTCTGTTTATTTCAAGCCTCTGTCAGTGCTCTCCTGGATCACTAGAAAGGCCTCCTAACTGTCCACTTGTTTCTGCTCTGGGCCTCTCTAATACCTTCTGCCCATTACAGCTGCAATGAGTAGTGTTCTTGACATGTAACTTGGATCATGGTACAATTCTGCTTAAAATCCATCTGTGGCTTCTCCTTGCCCTTTGGATCAAGGCCCAAATCCTTGACCTATCCCCACCTGCCTCCCTGCCCACGTCGCCAGCCTCATCTCTGACTTCTCTCCCCCTGCAGTCACTTAGTCCTCGTTTGGACATTTGGGCTGTTTCCAGTTTCAGGCTATTACAAATACTCGTGTCTCTCTCCTTCCCAGCATTCATCACATTCTGTAATTACATGCTCATGAGACTACTTGATTGATGTCTGTTTCTGTAATTAGACCAGAAGCTCCATAGGAACATGTCCTGTGCTTGTCTAGCTCATTAGTGTAATTTCAACACCTAATATATTGCCTGACACATAGTAGGTACTCAACAAATATGAGGGGACTTCAAAGTCATGAACAAATGCAATGAAAACATAATGGAACATTCCCATGAACTTGAAAAAAACTCCCTCATCTTTGTTCAATGAATAAATATGCCCTCAGTTTACAGATGAAGAAACTGAGGCACTGAGAGGGAAAGTACACTCAGGTTGCAGGCCTAGGGCAGGTCCTGAGGCCATGGATATTCAGGGATCTTTCTAGTATACTCCAGTGCCTCTGAAGAGACCATGAGTAAAAGCATTTCTGTCTGTCTTTTACAGATTTCCAGTTTGAGGATGATTATTGCTGTTGGCATTATTAATAGCTCCCCACTAGAATCCCCAGGAACGAAAAGATGGTGTATCTTTCCTTCACCACTGGATCCCCAACCCTCATGATAGTGCCTGGAATATAAAAGCTACTTAACACTGGTTGGATTGACAGTTAAATATTGGTTGAACTGAAGCATTGTTAGCATAGATCAGAATAAAGAAAAATATCAGCTCCTACTAAAGCAGATGCTATGGAACTGTCTACATTTTTTCGTTTGGCTGGAATTTTATAGGACTAATTACAGGTAGTCTCTGATTTTATGGCATATTAGTGTTGACAAACCATACTGGCCACCACCCATTTATTTATTTAGTATATTTTGTCATTAGTAATGGGGTCTGGGTATGGTGCTGCGAGTTAATGCACCACACTTGAACCATAAGGTCAGCGGTTCAAGCTCACCAGGTGTTCCTCGGAAGCCCTATACAGGGTCGCTATGAGTCAGAACCAACTCAGCAGCATTTAACAACAATCATTAGTAATATGTTGTACAATGTTGTAGCGTGTAATTTGCTGATGTTATCATTTTCAAATGTTCACTTGCAAATGGTCAAGCATCAGATTTATATAAAGATACTGACAATAATAGGCAATAAACATGAAAACTGGAAAAAAAGAGGTATTTGACCTGTCAGAACCGACTTAAGGTGGAGTCTTCAGAATGAAACCCCATCATAAGTCGAGGACTACCTACATTGCTAAAGCTAGGGAGCTACTGACTGGAAATATGTCATGGACTAAACTACATTCCCTCAAACCTCAATAACCTCAAATTTCCTCTGGTTGCACCGACTTAGTCGACTTTCATTTACCCTCTTAGGAAAAAACTTAGCTGGAACTGTGAAGGATGGAAACCAAAGGACACTCAAAGGCCACAAGGAACCTACCAAAGCGAATTAGGACTTTGTTCATTGTTGGTGAGCAAATTGATGCTGCTCATTGCAAATGAATCTTATTTGTTCACCATCAAGTCTTATCGGCTCATTGTAGCAGGTCTTGCTGCTGCACTGCATGGCAGCAGATGGGTTCCAGGGATGGCAGCTCTGTGGAAGTAATAAAGTGGCATTTCTTTTCCAATTGTCTCTCATTGAGACCTCTCAGTAATTCGGATTGATTGTCCTGTAGCCCAACGCAGGGACTGACTGAGTGAGGTTTGTCTGGGCTGGGATTTTCATTACAGTCTCAGGAATTGAATGATATTTACACAAGGTTGGTCCTCAGCTGCCCACGGACTCTCTGTTCATCCCAGCCAGGGGTCAAGGCCTGAATATGGTTAAGGTAAGGAAGAACCTTCAGGTCTGGAACTGGGGTTTTTGAACTTTTTCAGGCCCTGTGCTTTTTTCAGGACAGCTGATGCATCCCCAGGAATCTGACGCTCCAGGCAGGTGAGAGGTGATGGTCTACAAAGGACCATAGGGACATTAGGTTGTGCCAATAGTGAGGAACTGCTCACCCATCCTCTAAAACCCATCCATCTGGGACCTCCTGCTAGGGGGCTTCCTGTGGGCCTGGCCTAAGCTCTTGGTGTCTATCTCTGCCCCACAACAGAGAAGGCAGGTGGTGAGGGGGTGGGGAGAATCAATAGTGTCTTAATTCTAAACTGGTTATCAGTTTGTTTTTATGAGTAAGAAGAGGCAGAGGTGCTAGGGGTTGAGGGTGAAGCTGAGGTCTGACAGGGCATTGCACAGCCCCTCGCATCAAAAGCTAAGCCACCAGTCCCTGCTCAGCTCAGAAGCGTCTTGAAAGTCCTGTGTTTAAAAGGACAGGCACCCATCCCTGGGAAGGCCAGCCTTATGCCCTTTCATTACCTTTTCTTTAGAATTCCTGACCCTGTCTTCCCTTTCCCTCTTTCCACATCCCCATCCCCTTCAGACCCATCTACCCCTCAACCCATCCAACTGCCAATTGAAAAAGCCTGAAAATAATGTGAAATAATATAGTTTATCACCCAGAGGCTGCTGACAGGCAGCACAGCCACCTCGGAAAACAGGAGGGAAGGCAGGGAGGGCAAGGAAATTATAGGCTGCACAAAGGAGAAAAAGTTAAAGTGAGCGGACCATAAAAGAAAGTGGAACTATTATGCTGCAAAATGCCAACTCATTACAAAGCGGCCAAAGAGAGAAGTACGGGCTGCCTGTAATAGCAGTTTACAAGGGAACATTGTACAGCAACAGAAGAGACGCTGCTATAATTTGCTCTAACAACTCCAATTATCCCTTTTATTGATTTGGCAACACATTTAATAGGAGTAGCCACACCTCTTCTGTTACAAATCATTAAAGGTGTTGAACGGTGTAATTTTAAAATTGTCCTCCTACAGTTGTCAGTATGACAGCATAATTCCCCCTGATTTCGGCTATGTAAACACCGAGCCCTAGTCATTTCCCCCTTACAAGGCCAGAGATGTTGTCAGCCTGGGGTTTTTGTGCAGAAACATGCATTTAATACATATCTTTTTTCCCCAGTCAGCTCTCCTAATTGCAGTGAGGTTGGTTTAGTTGTTTGGTTTTTTCCCCCTTCTCTCTGACTCCTTCCCTTTTTTCTTTTCTTCCAACTAGGAGGTGTGTGTATGTGTGTGTATGTGTGTGAAGGGGTAGGGCGAAAAGGAAATAAACAGGTTACTTGGCCTTTTCTTTTTCCCTTGGCAGACTTAATTACTACTTAAATCTGGGCCCTGCCGTTAACATCTAGGACTGGTGCCCAGCTTTGGGGAGGCTGAGGGATGCCACTCCCCCACCCCGGAAGCAGACTGGGCAGGTGCCTACTTGGCCACCGAACCTGGGAGGGGGTGGGCCAGCTGCTGGCTGGGCTGGCTCAGGATGGAGACAGAGACAGAGACTGAGACCAGGGTGGGTGGGGTGGGTGGGAGTGGCTGGTGGGGGTGGGGAAATGTGGAGGGGGTTGAGCAGACAGGGGCCAACCCTGTCTGCCCTGGAGAGGGGAACCCAGCCAGATTGGAGTAGCCAGAGGGTTGGTGGCACAGGGATGGGAACCTCTGCACCTGGGCTTTTCCTTTGCATCTGGTCTGCCCTGATGGCGCCATTTTGTCCCTCCCTTGCCAGCCTTCGAGTTCCTTAAGGGAGTTTCATCCATTTTTAAGGTGGCCGCGTCACTCCTGTGCTTTGCCCAGTGAGGAAGTCCTCAACAAATATTTGTGGAATGAACAAACGTAAAGTTGTATGAGCAGAGTCTGAGAAAGTAGGTGATGGAGGGCTTAGGTGGTGGAAAGGGGCAAGTGAGGCAAAGGTAGCCGGGCTGTGGTGTGGGGTGCCATGGCTGTGTGGTGTGAGGTGAGCATATATAGAACTCCAGTGAAGCTGGGTGACCTGGCAGGGATAGGCTCATATTCCCCTTCCTCCTCCACAATCCCACCCTAACCCTCCTCAAAAGCCCCTGTGTATAGAGGCTGTGGGCTGAAACCAGTCTCTTGTGGTTAAGGCCCCCAGGCCATACTCCTATCCGGGAACTGAGGACCAGTGGCCAGGTGCCGTGGGGAGAAGGGTTTGAGGAGTCAGGACCCCTTTCCAAATCTACCTCTGCAAAGTCTTGGGCACGTTCCCTCTTGTTATTAGACTCTTTTCACTGTATGATGGAACTGGGCAGCGTGCCAGCCTTTTGACAGGTGAGCAGAAGGTAAGTAGGCATCCTACAAATGCTTGCTCTGGGGCCTGAGTGCTAGGACCTGGGCTGCAATTGTTAAGTTGTTGTTAAGTGCCATGGAGTCAGTTTCAACTCATAGCAACCCTGTGTAGCATTTCTGAGGCTGTCAATCTCTACTGGGAACAGAACACCTCATCTGGCTGGTGGGCTCAAACCACTGACCTTGTGTTAGTAGTCCAGTGCTTATCCTACTCAGCCACGATGCTCCTAAGGCTTCAGTAGTTGGAATTTAAGTTAGACCTCAAGAATTTTCTAAATTCTCTAAGGACTTGGGGATTCCAAAGTAGTAGGTTACTGGGGTTGGATTGGGAGGTCAGGAATGGGACAATTGAAGGATTCATAGTTTGGGGCAGGGGCTGCTGACCCAAGCATGGCCATGACAGTCACATCTGTGTGCTCTATCTCAGGGTTTCAGAAGCTGAGCCCTCAGCCTTGGGTCCTAGGACATGGGGGATGGAAGGCACCTTCAGTAGCTGCCATTCCAGTCATCTATCTAGTCGAACATCTGCAGGCCTTGTTTGGGCCTTGTTGGTCTTCTTCAGTGCCTGGCTCTTTTTGCAGGTGAATCTGCAGTGCCTCTCAAAGAGAAGGCTTAGCCACACCCAAGTCCTACTTTTATATCCCCACAGGGGAAAGCTTGGGGTCTGCTGAGTGGGGGATTTGTGAAGGGAGACGTGTTAGTCCATGTAAACTTGTGTGTATATGCTCATGTATTTCTCTGGGTGTCTCTGTCTCTTAGCCTCTGAGGACCTCAGTGGATATCTGCTTCTGCCTTTCTCAGCACCTCTGGGGGTCTCTTTGTGTCTTTTCCTCTCCGGATCTCTTGTTCTGCTTCTCTGCATGTCTTTTCACCTCTTGCGGTGTTGCTCACTATATTGTAATTTCTGTGCTTGCTGTCTCCCCCGGGACCGTGGACTCTGTGAGGGCAAAGACTGTGTCTCTTATCTCTCTATACCCTGAGTCTGTACATTTTTTTGTTGTTGTTGTTTGCCTTGGAGTTGGTTCTGACTCATAGTGACCCTGTATAGGATTTCTGAGGAGCGGCTGGTGGGTTTGAATTGGTGACTTTGGGGTTAGCTAGCCAATGCTTATCCTACGGTGCCGCACTATGACTCCGTGCCAACTCAGTGGTGTCAAGTCAGCTGTAACTCACAGAGACCCTGAACAGGGTTTCTGAGGAGTGGCTGCTGAACTTCTAGGTGCTTAATTTATTTTAGAAGGTGCCCTGGTTGGCACAGTACTTTAAACCTTGGATTGCTGACCAAAAAAAGGTCAACAATTCAAACCTACTAACTACTCTGAGAGAGAAAGATGAGGCTGTCTGCTCCCATCAAGATTTACAGTCTCAGAAACCCTAAGGAGCAATTCTACTCTGCCGTAGAGAGTCGCTGTGAGTTGGAATCGACTCGATGGCAGTGGTGGTAGTAGAATCTATTTGAGTGGAATAAATGAATGAATATCTGACTCTGCTTAAGACTCCTTTTGTGTTTGCACTGTGGTTGTCTGCACATCCTTATGACTCTATGGGTCTCTATGATTGTTTCAGAAGCGAATTTTGTGGCTCTGTGTTATGCTGTATCTTGATTCTTTTCATGTCTATGCGTATATCTTGGGGTCATTTCCTTCTTCCTGTTTATATCTGTCTTTGGGTCTGTTGGCCTGCCTGAATATATATGTGCGTAGCCTCACATCTCTCCTCAGGTGTGCTGGTCTCAGACATGAATCGTAACAGAGTTTTGTGTTCAAAGCAGGTGTGCTTTGAGGCATTAATGTTGGAGGAACTGAACTTCCAAGTTTGCCCCTTTTTCCACATGGACAAGATTCTCCCCAACTCTTCATTCCAAGAGGCTGTGGATACCAGGCTCTGATCACCTTTTCAGCCTAGGATGGGGGTGAACTGTGGTCCTTTCCATATCTTCTTCTCACTGTGACCCCAATCACAATGCCTGCCCTTTTCTAATTGGCTGATGTCTGTGGTAGGGGCAAGGGAGTTGATGTCCAAGGAGGAAATCCCATTACGGAAGTCAGAGCCAAGTTATTATCAGTTAAAATGTAATTGGAGTTGGTGAATAATCATATTCGATTCCTCATGTATTTATGGCACATCTAGCTTTGTGCCCTTGGGTAAGGGTCTTCACCTCTCTGATGAAATAAGACCTAAATGCTTGCCAAGGACTTCTGGATTTCTGGGATTCTTAGTCCCTGAGGCTGGAAGGAATCTCTCTTCACTGAACTCCAATGACTCACTAGGCCTCTGTTCCTTGCCTCTGAATTATTTGTGTAATTGCTTTGAGTTTCCTTCCAAAACTCTACATTCCTTGAGGGCAGGGTCATATTTATCCCCCACAGTTAGATATCTGCACACAGTAGGTGGCTTATCAGTGTGCTGATTGACTGCTAGGCATTGTCATTAATAACAAAGAAATAGAAGTTTAAGACCCTGCATTGAAGCAGCATACAATTTTACAAGGAGATGCCCTGCCATTTACTAGCTTTGTCAGCTTAGTGAGTTCTTCAGCCTCTTTGTGCTTCTCATTCCTTACTAGTGATAAGTAGGGAATAGTGGTGCCACAGAAAGATGTTGTGAGGGCGCTGTAGGATAAGCACTGGAATACAAGATCAGTTTGAACTGCAAGGTCTGCAGTTCAAAACTCATCAGCTGTTCCTCAGAAACCCTAGGAGGGTCATTATGAGTTAAACTGACTCAACAGCACTTAACAACAACAAGCCCCAAGTGTTGCAGGGATTTAATTGCACAAATCGGGCTGTGAACCGCAAGGTCAACAGTTCAAAACTACCAGCTGCTCCGCGGGAGAAAGATGAGGCTTTCTGCTCCCATAAAGATTTACAGCCTCGGAAACCCTATCAGGGTCGCTATGGGTCTGAGCTGACTTAACAGCACTTAACAACAACATGATGTTTGTTGGTGTTGTTAAGTGCTGTTGAATCAGTTCCAACTCATAGCGACCCTGATAGGGTTTCCAAGGCTTTTAAATCTTTGCAGGAGTAGAAAGCCTCATTGTTCTCCCACAGAACATCTGGTGGGCTTGAACCATGGACCTTGTTGTTTGCAGTCCAGGGCTTATTGTTGTTGTTGTTGTTAAGTGCTGTCGAGTCCGTTCCAACCCGTAGCGACCCTGTATAGGGTTTCTGACGAGCGGCTGGTGAGCTTGAACTGCTGACCTTGCTATTCAAACTGACTTTGCAGTCCAGCGCATTAACCCACAGCGCCACACCAGGACTCCATTGCGTATTGTAGTAGATCCTTAATTAATGTTATTCTGTGCTGTTCCTAAGTAGAGAATAGGCATCAAAACCTATGGATACCAGGAGGAGAGAATTTAGTGTTGGGTAAGAGTTTTTGAATTGAGGCTTGGGAGAAAGGATCTTTCTGGGGATGGGGAGTTAGACACTGTTTTACTGTTCCCTAAGGTGTGTCAGCTGCCCTTTCTTTCTCCCCTATCCTCTCCTCTCAAAACAGACTTAGGAAAATGAGACAAGAAGACATAACACAGAGCCTGACAGGTGCTCAGAAATTATTTGTTGAATTAATAAATAATATGAAGTCTATTTTTATTATGGCTAAAGATAGCCAATCATGAACCAGGCTCCTCAACTGAATCACTTGTGATCTTTTTTTTAATCTTTTGATTGTCAATCGAGCGAAGGTTTACAGACAAGATGATCAGTTTTACATTCAACAAATCATACACTTTATTTCATCTCAATGATTGCAATCCCTTCCTTGCAACAACAGTTATCTTGCTTCCTCCCTGTGGTTCCTATTGCCATTGCACCCTCCTTCCCAGCCCTTCTCAACTTTTGTCTTTCGGGAAATGTGGCCCTTTTGCTTTTGAATGATTGACCATTCCATGGTGAGCACACCTTACTAGTGGTTGTTCCCATATAGACCTATCTACCCGTATAGACCTATCTACCCGTATAGACCAATCTACCCATATAGACCTATCTGCCCATATAGACCTATCTGCTGCTTGACTGAATATTGGGCCACAAAAGTAAGTTCCTTTTCAGACCTGAAGGGTGGTCGAGGGACATAGTCTCTGGTTCCTCCAATCGCTTTCTGACTGGTTATCTTTTTTTTTTTTAAGTTTTGTTCTTAATTTTCTACTACTCTGTCTAGGGCCTTCTAATATGATCCACTTGGGAACTTTTAAGAAATCCATTTTCCCATCTACCAAATCCAAAATCCACCCACCTGCCACCATATGAATTCAGAATCTCCAGGCTTGGTCACAGAATCTAATCAGCCACCCAAGTAATTCTGATGTATGGACAATTTGGAATACCTTGATTTAAGACAGGGTCAAGATTATATATTTAATATACATTTGAAAATAACAGTTATTGGTGTGGTGCTGTGGGTCAATGCACTGGACTGCAAAGTTGGTTTGAACTGCAAAGTCAGTGGTTCAAGCTCACCAGGCACTCCTTGGAAACCCTATACAGGGCTACTATAGGTCAGAACTGACTCGATGGCACTTAACAACAACAAGTTGTATTATTTAAATATGATTTTTTAAAACTGATGTTCATACTCTATGCTCTATTCTCAAGTCTCCTCAAATCCATGAGTAACATTTTCAGGGCAACACTGGAGTCAGGGGTGAGGAAGAATGAACATTTAAGTAGAAAGAACATTTGGGATTGGGATCAGATGAAGAGATTGGCCTAGATCCCACCCTTGAAGGGACCAAAGGGAAGAGCAGGCTGGAGCTTGTCTGCAAAGCTGGAGTAGGTCTCACAGTCTCTTCCTTCAGCCAGAATACCACCTTACTGGAGTCATCAAAGAGCCTGGGAATCTGCTTCTGAAAACCAACCGGTGAAAACCCTTTGGATTACAAAAGTCTAATTCACAACAGATCATGGGGACAGCATAGGACTAGGCAGCATTTCATTCCATTGTGCTTGGGGTTGTCATGAGTTGGGTGTTGGCTTGGCAGTGATATGATGAATAACTACAAAATAAATCAATGAAAATTTCTATGTGGAGCTTTAAGATAGTTTCAGTAAACTTGGTTCATTGTATCTGCTCGCTAAGTGCCGTCGAGTCGGTTCCAACCCATAAGTGGCCCTGTATAGGGTTTCTGAGGAATGGCTGGTGAACTTGAACTGCCAACCTTGTGGTTCAAACCCACTTTGCAATCCAGGGCATTAATCCGAAGTATTGCTTTGAATTAGTTAGGACTGGCTGGTGCTGGATCCCTGTTATGTGTTAACTGCACTCTGTAAGGTTATTGTTGCTGTTAAGGGCTGTTGAGTCAGTTCCGACCCATAGTAACCTGTATAGGGTTTCCGAGGAGTGGCTGGTGAGCTTGAAAGGCTGACCTTGTGAATCAAACTGACTTTGCAGTCCAGCGCAGTAATCCACAGTGTCACACCACTGAGTTTTGTAAGGTGTTGTTGTTGTTATATGCCATGGAGTCGGTTCCAACTCATAGCGACCCCGTACAGGGTTTCTGAGGCTGTAAATCTTTACAGGAGCAGAAAGCCTCATTTTTATCCTATGGAACAGCTGGTAGTTTCAAACTGCTGACCTTGCAGTTCACAGCCTGATTCGTAACCACTTTGCTACCAGAGGTTTTGTTGTTGTTTTTGTTAAGTGCCGTTGAGTTGGTTCCGACCCATAGCAACCCTGTACAGGGTTTCTGAGGCTGTAAATCTTTAGGAGAGCAGAAAGCCTCATCTTTCTCCCGTGGAGCAGCTGGTAGTTTCGAACCACTGGCCTTAAGGTTTGCAGCCAGAGCTTTAGAGGTCAGTATTATCTCCATTTTACAGATAGGAGACTAGGACTCAGAGAGATTGAGTAGCTTACTTGAATACACACAGTCAGCAAGAAAGAGGTAGAGCTGCATCCAGATTCCATGACTCCAAGGCCTATGCTCCGCTAACCCCACTCCCACCCAACCCCACATCATGTGATGGAAGTCTAGTCAGAATTCAGGTGGCTGGGTCCTGATCACTCCAGTGGCTCCCTCTGTTACTTGAGGAGCTCTGGCTTTCCGGGCCTGGGGAGGCACTCAGCTCCCTGGACCATATCCCATCCTTCTTCTCCGGTTCCTCATTTTTCTTTTCCACCCCCATCCTTTTCCTGGTGATTCCTCTTCACAGTAAATGTCTGGTGGGATGGTATCCAGGATCTGAAGCTCCCCTTCTCACCTACCCTCTTCTCCCTGCCCTGTTTTATTATTTGCCTTTATTCATTCATTCACTCATCTCTTCATCCACTGATTCCTCAACACACATTCACCTAGTTTGGGTAGGCACTGTTGGGATCCAGAGGTAAGGGAGACCTGGCCCTGGCCCCTGGCCCCTTAGGAGCTCTCAAGAAGAAAGTGCATTAAATCCAATGCAAATACCCTGGGACCATCAAAGGTGGCTTTCCTGGGCCCAGAGGAGTAAGGGGTCAGCTTCCACCTTGGCTCTGTGAATACTGGACTTTTCATGTTGCATGTGACAAGAGTTGAGCTGAAATGTCTGTTATGTAGAGGAGCAGTGAGCACGTGGGGACACTGGATGTTTGGGTTGCTCAGGTGATCAGTGCCTGAGTCAGTGGCCTTCCAGAGCTGGAGGGCCCATCCTTGTCCTCTAACTCACTAGCCCTAGGGCCCCTAGAAGGCTTCTTTAATCCTGCTCATTATCAGGTCCCTCAAATGACCTGTCCTTTCAGAAGGGGTCCTGCTCCTTCTAAGCTGTGTTACTTCCCAGAGTTCTGTCTCCCATCAAGTGTGTGTGTATAGGGTAGCAAATAAAATGGAGAAGGAGCTGAACTTTTGTTGCTTATCTTAGACAGTAGCTGGAGCTCCCATTTTAGGCAGGGAGCCCCATCATTGGTCCTGTGGAGCAAGCAAAGTGAATTGGTCACCACAGCCCCTGCCCTCAGGGAGCTTACAGCCTGATAGTGCAGAGGAGTGTTCAGTTTGAACTACTTGGGAGCTCCCTCCAGAGCTTAGGTTCCCAAGAGAGGGGTGGAGGCTGGAGAATGGAGTGTATGAGCGGCAGGAGAGGGACAAAGAGGACTTGACTTGTGAGAGGGACAAAGCATTGGATGAATGGACAATGGCTGCCACTTCCCAGATGGACAGGAGCCCTTGGGCAGCAACAAGACAGTGACAAGACCCCCACCCCCAATGACTTCAATACTGGAGTTAGGCTGGACCAAAGCAGACCTGGGCTGAGCATGTCCTAGGTGTGGACACCATGGTGGGAGTGTGTGGGGAGAGGTCTGAGGCCTCATCAGCCAAGGAGTTAAGCCAGCAGCAAAAAAGTTAGTGGTGTCAGCCCTTTTCTGTCTCCCCCTCCTTCACCTAACCCCCTCTCCCCTCCAGCCCCAACTCCATCCTCCTCCTCCTCTTCTGTTCCTCCTCCCTTTTCCATTTGGAAGAAGGAGGCTTGCTGTCTTTGTATTTTAACTGTAGCAAAAAGATTAAATTGTTTACGAGCTGGGAGCCTCGGCTGGCTGGATGAGCCGGAAGAGACAAAGATAGACATTCTAATTCTCCCCTGTTCTCCAGGCCTCCGTCCCCCTGGCTGCTGCTAATTCTTTTATCTGCCCCCAACACTCCAGGCATTATGTGCATTCATAAAAAAGGGGGGTGGGGAGTGGAGAGAGCCCTCGCCGAAGCCAGCAAAATTACTGTTCTCTGCGCGGTTTCTCCGATAGCAATCTCTTGAATGCTGATTACTTTTTCCCCCCTCTCTCTGGCTCCCTCCCCCTTTCCCCAGCACCCAACATAAGTTGGTCTTTAACCCTTTATCTTTAGCAAGCAGAAAGACACGGAAAACATCTCACTCAGTGGGTGAAAAAAAAAAAAAGAAAGAAAGCAAAAAGGGGTGGGGGGAGGGAAAGAAAGAAGGAAAAAAAACACCCTAGCACAGAGAAGAATTACTGTTATCTTCTCACCAGAAGAGGAACAGCAGAGATAAGGGAAGCCTGAAGAATTAAAAGAAACGTAGTGTTGGGGGCTCTAAATTCACGCCAAAGCTGGTTGTATTTGTCTGTCACGGGGGTTCATAATTTTCCGAGGTTGTTTTGATAGACTTATTGTGCGGACTGCATAGAAAACTCATCAGCATTTGTTGCCTCTGAGCATTATTGTCAGAGGTAACTGCGTGTCTATAGACTGAGAGAGATAATGGCTGAAGTAGAGAGCAGATAAAGCCTGGGCTCTTCTCATTAAGGACTATCTCTACCTCCGCAGACTGGCTGGGATTGAGTGACTGAGGCAGCAGCACAGGGTATCCATTATGCCAGCAAAAGCCAAAGGCGGTGTCATTACCGTGGGCAGCCAAGGCTCAGGCCTGCCCTAGGGCCCAGCCCAGGAACCCAGTGGCCTGCAAAGAGTGGCTGCGAGGGGGCTCTGGGCACACAGATGGAGCCACAGTGTGTCAACAGGGGTGCCAGCTGGAGTATCCCATAAATTGCTGGACTCTTTGTGGAAGAGCAATGTGAGGTGAGGTAGGAGAGGTAGTTCTGTGGTTCTTTTGTTCTATGGTTGCACAGAAGGAGAGAGCGAGACCAGAGAGAAGGGAAGAGGTGGGTCTGAGCCTCTGGTGAGGGAGAAGCAGAAGTTCTTCTGATTCTGAGGCCTTCTACCTTAGTCCATGCCTCACATATGAAGTCAGCGATGCTGGCCTCCCTGAAGCCCAGATGGCTGTCAATGCTTAACACCTAGGCCTTCCAGACTCCTCCCTCCCTTCCATCAACGTCTTGCCCAAAGCCCAGCTCACATTTTGTGGGGCACACTATATATCAAAGGAGCCCTGGTGGCGTAGGAATAAGCAATCCTTTGGTAAACAAAAGGTTGGTGGTTCGAACTCACTCGGCTGACTCCTTGGGAGAAAGAACTGTCAATCTGCTCCCATGAAGATTACAGCCTAGAGAACCCTACAGGGCAGTTCTATTCCGGCACATGGGGTCACTGTGAGCATCCAGCAACTGTGTGCAAACCCACTGATCATGCGCCTCCCTCCATCTCCTGTGGAACTATTCTCCTACAGCTAGCAAAGGCGAGTGGGCAAATCTGGGCAGAGAGGTCCACAAATGTCCTCAAGTGTTGCATTGAGAGTGGGGCTCTGAGCAGCTCAGGAGGAGAGTCCTCTCCAGCCTGTTTCCTGTTTGTGAAATGGGGATAATTAACCCATTTCTTGGGTGATTGTGGAGACTGGATGAGATCATTTATGTCGAAGAAAACTTGTTGGCACAATGCCTGGACAGACTAAGCGCAAAGTCCACCAGCCATTACCTTCACCATGACTGCTCCTCCTGTGGCCCTCTGAGCCCTCTGTATAGCTCAGTACTTCCTCCTTACTCAGTCCAGGGTCGGAGCTCCAGGGAGAGATGTACTGTAAATGGATGCATTACCCTTTTCTCCTACTCCCAGGAAGGTGAGTCCTTGACATTCCCCTAGTGCATCCCTCCCGGTTGGCTGATAAGAAGATGGGGCTCAGGAAAGCAAGGACTGACCCAGGTACATGCAGATTTCAAGCAGAGCTGGACAAAGAGCCCAGGTCTCATAGCTCCCAGGAGTTGCCTCCCTTTGCAGCAGGCTGCCTTTTAGGCTCCATCTGCCTGGGAGTTGGCCAGCTTGTAAACATGGTGCTTGCAGTCATGTAGGACAGAGGGGCCCAATGCCTACCACTGGTTCCTGGGACCCTGTTCTTGTTGGCAGTTTCTTCCAAAGGACCTGGGCCAGGCTCAGGAATGTGAGACCTTTTAGCGCTGACTGATCACCCACATTTGGTTTGGTTCAAGCAGACTGAGGCCAGATAGCATCACCAGTGCAGGTATTTAATGTATTTAGTGATTGGGGGGTGGGGGGGTGGGGCGTAGTGATGGAGATCAGAGCATTGGGTGACTTCCTAGGTCCATCCAAGTCATGGCAGTAGGTGGTTACAATTCAGAAACACCATGTGACAGTGAGTGACAGATGCAGGGGTCACCCCTCCCAAGTCCCCTGCACAGACACACTTTATAAAACCACATGTGCTTTGGCTATAATTCATTTATCTTATGTACAAGAAATCCTCATTTCAAAAGAAAATAAAAACACTGGGGACATGGAGGCACAGCTGGGGGATCATTGCCACAGAGTCTGCAACGTGGACATCAGGCACAGCCTCTTCTCCAGGGCACTTGACCAGAGTCCAGTGAGTGGGCAAGGGGGTAGGTTAAGTGTTACTACATCCATTAGGCACCTACTACATGTCACATTTTCCACTCATCTTCTGTTGTCCTCACAATTAACTATGAGGATGGCATTACCATCTCCCTTTGATAGGCCAGGAAACTGAGGCCCAGAGGGATTATGTAATAGGAATAGGTTTAGTAAATTAAAACCTCGGATTTGCATGCCGGACTCAAGATTTCCAAGTCCCGGATTTATGCACTCTACACATGGTCCCGTAGCTGCCTTCTAAGACTAACTGGTTTTAGAACCAGACTTTGCTCCCTTCCTTCTCTTTGTTTTCTCCTTTCCTTTTCCCATTCCCCCTCCCTTCCACTCTCTCTCCTTTACTTCCTTCTAAACCTTTTCTTTATACATCACTTTCCAAGACTAGGTGGTACTAGGTACTAGGTGATAATATTCCACTCTGGTCCTGCAGGTCTAGTGGGGAAGACCAATTAAAATTCTTGCAAACAACTAAAAAATAGGTGTAGGAGAGAGAGCTACAGGAGCACAGAGTCAGCATGCCTAGGGGGGAAAAGGAGGCTCAAGGAGACAGTATCAAGAAGATGGTTGAGTCAACCCTTAAAGACCAGAAAAGTCCTCCAGGAGGACAAACTGAGGAAGGACATTGCATGCATAGGGAACAGCCTATGCAAAGACCTAGAGTCAAGGAGGAGCATGGAATGAATGTACAGAAACAGTCAGGAATTGGCTTGGGGAGAGGGTACAGGAGCATGCTGGGAAGAGCCTGCAATGCCAGGGTAAGGAGACCAGGCTTTTTTCAAGCATCCATGGGAGCATTTTGCAGGGTTTCTCACAACTCTCACCATTTGGAAGGTTGGGCTGGGGAGAAGTTTTGGGGAGTCCCTCTCAGCATCAGTCAGCTCCGCAAATGACCTTTCCCTCATCATCCCACCTCACTAATCACCAGCTCAAGGGCAACTGATTTCTGATGGCAGAGTTTGGCAGGAGTGGCAGAACATGGAGTGGAATGAACATAAACTCTGTAAGATTCAAATCTCCACATCAAGTTGTGTGACCTTGAGGTCCAGGCATGTAATCTCCCTGGATTTAGTTATCCCTAGAGTGGTTCTGCTGTGCATAAGGTCGCTATGAGTCAGTGCTGACTCAATGGCACCTAACAACAACAACAACAGTGTGGACAACATCTATCTGGCAGGATTACTGTGAAGATTATTAGAGAAGGGAGGTATAAAGTGCCAAGTGTGTTGCACCCTTAAAACAAATGCCAGTTTTCCCTGTCTTTTCCCTACCCTCACCCTCTGTGCTACCAGAATTCTACCTGCTGATAGTGTTCCTGGGTTCTTTGTTCTTTCCCTACAATCCCTGTGTCTCCCTCATTTAAATCTGTCCTGGGTCCAAGCACTCTTGATCTTCTTTGTTTTGGCTGATGTTCTGGCCTTAGCCCCAACCTGGCATCCTTGGCAGTGCCCCTGGCATCTGCAATGGTTCCATTATTTTCCTCTGCTGGTAACACTTGCCAGCCCAGCCTTGCCTTGGCCAACATCCCTAGATGTAACCTTCACCTGCTTAGACCCACCGAGTCCCCTAGACCTTCTTGCCTCTCCAGATTAGAACTGTCCCATGTCCACATTTCAGTCCTGCTACCTGAAACAGAGCTAGCCGCTGGGTGGTCCTGGGCCCTGGGTTCTGGAGGTTCTCAGGGTTACTGTTAGCCCCTACAGGCCATCCTGGGTGTTAGTGAACTCTGGATGAGTTCGAAGGCAGGAACAGAGAAAAGAGCAGGGACTAAGAGTGCAAAGACTTGGCTGAACCCTGGTTAATAGCTATGTGGCTGGGGAAACTTGTTTCTGTGCCTCAGATTATTAACCTATAATCTGCGAGGCTCCATCTTCAAAGCCTGTTTCACCTCTCACAATTCGAGTCCTAGGGAGGATGGACTAGGGGCCCACAGAGTGGATCTCTAACCCCTTTCCATGGTGGCAGTGAAGGGGTCTTCAGGAGAAGCCCCCTGCGCTGCCAGCACAGCCCCACCCCCACTGACTCAGTGAGACTCACCGCCCCTTCTTCGGGATTTACAATGGGCTGAATTCATTTGCATGACAAAATTGGCTCGGGTATCCAAGTGTTGCGGGAAGACAAGTGTAACATTACGCAGAACAAGCAGCCGGGAGGAAGGTTATTGCCGACAAAGAGGGAACAACCGCCCGCCCACCCGCTGCCTCTGCCAACCTTTCATCGCAGGCATGGGGTGCTGCCTGGAGGGTGTCACGGGGAGGGGCAGGACAGATCCCCAGACCTGGGGGATGATGGGCAGCGCCTTCCCACTGTTAGGGTGGGGAGGTTTCTTCAGCAATTTTTAAAGATTTCCACCCTTGAAATAAGCACAAGATTATCCCTACTCTTAGAACTTGATAACACAGCCCTTTCAAAACCACTACCTCTACGCCCATCCACCTACTACCTACCTATACCGGCTCATCCATCCAACCTCCGCACATCAGCCATCTATTCACCTCCACCCACACATGCACTCATCTGTCTACCACCCATCCATCCATCTATCCAGTCACCCATTCATCTACCTTCCTGTCTTCCAAGGGGTGGATTACCCAATAAGCAAGGTTAAGCATGAACTTTGTTGTTGTTGTTGTTAAGTGCCGTCGAGTCGGTTCCGACCCATAGCGACCCTGTACAGGGTTTCCGAGGGTGTAAATCCTTACGGGAGTAGAAAGCCTCATCTTTCTCCCGCGGAGCAGCTGGTAGTTTCGATCTGCTGACCTTATGGTTCGCAGCCCAATTCGTAACCACTACGCTACCAGAGCTCCTTACTTGTGCTTATTTACTAATCAGTTGAACCGTTTCACATGTTTTGCACTACAAAACGTGTGAAAATGCTTACTAGAGATTAGTAAATAAACACAAGTATGCCTGTCCTTGCCTTGTTTACTGGGTTCTCTGGTCCTGTCAGGAATTGCAAATTTCTTGAAGAGGCTTTGCTTCTGTGTTATTGTTGTTAAGTGCCGTCGAGTCGGTTCCAACCCATAGCGACCCTGAACAGGGTTTCCGAGGCTGTAAATCTTTGTTGTTGTTGTTGTTGTTGTCAGGTGCCATGGAGTCAGAACTGACTCATAGTGACCCCATGCACAGCAGAACGAAACAATGTCCGATCCTGGGCCAACCTCACTACCGCTGCCAAACTTGATGCAATCAATGATTCCACCTGGCTGTTCCATCTCGTTGGGGGTCTTCCTCTTTTTCTCTGACCCTCCATCTTACCCAGCATGACATGCTTCTCCAATGACTGTTCCCTCCTGACAATATGTCCAAAGTATGAGAGACGAAGTTTAGCCATCTTGGCCTCCAAGGAGCACTCTGGCTGTACTTCTTCCAAAACAGATCTATTGGTTCTTTTGACAGTCCATGGCACTTTTAGTATTCTCCTCCAACACCACAATTCAAAGGCATCAATTCTTCTACGATCTTCCTTATTCACCGTCCAGCTTTCGCATTACGAGAGCAGAAAGCCTCATCTTTCTCTTGCAGAGCAGCTGGTAGTTTCGAACTGCTGACCTTGCGGTTTGCAGCCCGATTCGTAACCACTACGTTTGCTTCTGCGGAAGGTTCTTTCCGTAGGGTTGGGAGAGAGACAGATGCCAGCCATACCTAAAAACAGAATCTTAGATGTGGTGAAATAATGTGAACCTGTTTACTGTTTCATGGTTATTTGACATTGAGTCAGTTCATGTTGTTGTTGAACAGAATCTTAGATGTGGTGAAATAATGTGAACCTGTTTACTGTTTCATGGTTATTTGACATTGAGTCAGTTCATAGAGACCCTGTATTGGGTTTCCAAGACTGTAATTCCTTATGGCAGCAGAAAGCCTCATCTTTGTGCCTTGCAATTTTTCACTTTGCTGTTAAGTGGCACCAAGTTGGTTCTGACTTACAGTGGCCCTGTATAGGGTTTCCAAGGAGTGGCTGGTCAGCTTGACTTTGCAGTTCAAATTGACCTTGAAGTCCAGGGCATTAGCCCACAGCACCACACCAGGACTAGAGATTAGTAAATTAACACACATATGCTTATCTTGCTTACTGGGTAATCAGACACTGTATCTTCCCATTCATCTACCCACTCTGACTCATAGAGACCCTATGGTGCACAGTACAACTGCCCCATAGACTCTCCAAGACTGTAAATCTTTATGTAGGCAGACTGACACATTTTTCTCTGGTGGAGAGCCAACTGTTTAACCACTGTGCCACCAGAGTTCCTCTCCACCCATACACAGTCATTTACTAGTTTATCTATTAACCCCTGCATCCACCTAGTCATCCTCCTATCCACCCACCATCATCTACACATACACCCATACATACATTTGCTAATCTATTCAATTCACTCACCCACCCATCCACCCACCTACCTATCTGCCCACCCATCATCCATCCACTTATCTATGCATCCTTCTACAAGCCTACCTATTCCCTACTCACTCATTCTCCATTGACATTTCCACCCATGTCCTTAACCATCCTTCCTTCTACTCACCACTCACCTACCCATCCACCCATTCATCCATCTCTCCATCCACTCATCAATCCACTCTTCCTTCATCTAACAAAAACAGATACACTTCAGGTACCTCTCTATGCTTCAGCTTCCTCATGCATATGAAGCTATTGAAAATACCATGGCTTAGGGCAGGCTCACCTTAGTCCTCAAACTGACATTTTTGCTCTTGAAAACTTGAAAGAGGTTTTGTGCAGCAGATTTGTCTAATGCAATCTGGCGTTTGATTTCTTGACTGCTGCTTCCATGAGTGTTGATGGTGGCTGTGTGCCGTGGAGTCGGTTCCGACTCATAGTGACCCTGTACAGGGTTTCCAAGGCTATAAATCTTTATGGGAGCAGAAAGCCTCATCTTTCTCCCACGGAACAGCTGGTAGTTTCGAACTGCTGACCTTGTGGTTCACAGCCCGATTCATAACCACTACGCTACCAGAGCTCCTGATGGTTATAAGTGTTGATAGTGGATCCAAACAAAATGAAGTCTTTGACAACTCCAATCATTTTTCCATTTATGTTATCTCTGGTAGCGTGGTAGTTATGAATTGGGCTGCTAACCTAAAGGTCAGCAGTCCAAAACTACCAGCCATTACACAAGAGAAAGATGAAGCTTTCTGCTCCTGTCAAGATTTACAGCCTTGAAAACCCTATGCAGGGTCACTATGAGTCAGAACTAACTCCACAGTACTTAACAACAACAACAACAATTCAATACAAGGAGTCCTGGTATGGCGCTGCGGGTTAATGCACTGGACTGCAAGATTGGTTTGATCTGCAAGGTTGGTGGTTCAAGCTTACCAGCACCTTCTTGGAAACCCTATACAGGGTCATCATGAGTTAGAACCAATTTGTCGACACTTAACAACAATGTTTGATACAAGGAAACTGGTATTATAGTTCAATGGGGACACACTAAGCTATGAGAAAGTATGAGAAATTATGGGAACTTAGATATGGGCCATCCCTTCTTATTTGAGACTCTTTGTGACAGTTAGGCAGGATCAGTAAGTATTATTAGTCTCCCAAATTGTTGTTGTTAGGTGCCATCAAGTTGGTACCGACTCATAGTGACCCTATGCCCAACAGAACAAAACACTGCCCAGTCCTGGGCCAACCTCACAATTGTTGCCATACTTGAGCCCATTGATACTGCCATATTGCCAATCCATGTAGCTGGGGGGTCTTCCTCTTTTTCTCTGACTCTCCACCTCACCAAACATGATATCCTTCTCCAGTGACTGGCCCCTCCTGACAATATGTCCAAAATACGAGAGACGAAGTTTGGCCATTTTGGTCTCCAAAGAGCACTCTGGCTGCACTTCTTCCAAAACGGATCTGTTGGTTCTTTTGGTAGCTCATCACACTTTCAATATTCTCCTCCAACACCATAACTCCAAAGCATCAATTCTTCTATGGTCTTCCTTATTCACTGTCCAGCTTTCGCATGCATATAAGATTATTGCAAATATCATGGCTTTGGTCAGGCACACCTTAGTCCTCAAGCTGACATCTTTACTCTTCAACACTTTAAAAAGGTCTTGTGCAGCAGATTTGCCTAAAGTAGTACATCATCTGTTTCTTGACTGCTGTTTCCATGAGTGTTGATAGTTGATCCAAGAAGAATGAAGTCCTTGACAACTTCAATCTTAACTCTGTTGATCAGAATGTTGTTTATTGGTCCAGTGGTGAGGATTTTTGTTTTTTTTACATTGAGATTCAAACCATACCGAAGGTTGTGCTTTTTGATCTTCATCAGTAAGTATTTTAAGTCCTCTTCACTTTCAGTAAGCAAGGTTGTATTATCTGCATATTGCAGATTGTTAATGAGTCTTCCTCCAATCCTGAAGCCACATTTTTTTTTCATAGAACCCAGCTTCTCGGATTATTTGCTCAGCATACAGGTTGAATAAGTATGGTAAAAGAATACAACCCTGTCGCACACCTTTCTTAATTTTAAACCATTCAGTGTTTCCATGTTCTGTTTGAACAACTGCCTCTGGGTCCATATACAGATTTCCTCATAAGCACAATTAAGTGTTCCAGAATACTCATACTTCGCAAAGTTGTCCACAGCTTGTCATGATTCACACAATCGAAAGCCTTTGCATAGTCAATAAAGCTAATCATCTTTCTGGTATTTTCAGCTTTCAGCCAAGATCCATCGGACATCAGCAATGATATCCCTCATTCCAAGTCCTCTTCTGAATCCGGCTTGAATCTCTGGAAGTTCTCTGTCAATGTATGCTTGCAGCCATTTCTGTATTACCTTGAGTAAAACTTTACTCACATGGGATATCAAAGAGATTGTCTGATGATTTCCACATTCCGTTGGGTCACCTCTCCTTGGAAT
>NW_006408525.1:6276295-6294770 GCF_000296735.1 Chrysochloris asiatica | reverse complement strand
TAGTTCCCCCAGCTTGAGAAATGCTGACCGTGTTCTTTCCTTTTGGTTTTCTGACTCCAGATCTTTGCACATTTTGTTGTAATATTTGACTTTGTCTTCTAAAGCTGACCTTTGAAATTTTCTGTTCAGCTCTTGTACCTCCTCATTTCTTCTATGCTTTAGCATCTGTATACTGGAGAGCAAGTTTCAGAGTCTCTTCTGACATCCATTTTGACCTTTTCCATCTTTCTTGTCTTCTTAATGACTTTTTGCTTTCTTCCTGTATAATGTTCTTGATATCATCCCACAACATTTCTGGTCTTTGGTCTTTAGTGTTTGATGTATCAAATCTGTTCTTCAGATGATTTCTAAATTCAGATGGGATATATTCAAGGTCATATTTTGGCTCTTGTGGACTTGTTTTCATTTTCTTCAGTTTCAGTCTCCCAAATTACAGATAAGTAAACTGAGACTTAGTAAGTTTAAAAGACTGCCCCAAGCCACACTTCCTCACAGAGACAACAGGACTAAATGCTGTGTCTTCTGATTTCAGAACCCCTCAGGACTTGGCTTATGTTCTTGCCACCCCCTTCAGGTGGAAGATCAGGCTGCACAAAAGCCATGCAAAAGCCACCTCACTCCCAAATGGCATGAGCAGAGCCAGGATGCCCAAGTCTCTGAAGGAACAGAGTGACTCAGCTCTACAGGGTTTTATCTTGTTCAGAGCCTCCCACTTGAAGAAAAGAGAGACAGACATTGGCCAGCAGCAGCCAGACCAAATGAAGTGAGCTAGTTCAGGAAGTCTGGGAGTGCACCTCAGTTTAGCTTTTGGAATCTAGGCTTAAACAGTGCAATCTTGGGCGTACCATGTGGTGGGAGGTGCCAGCAATGTTTGGCCTTAGTCTAGAGTGTAGACTCTGCTTTATTCTCCTGAACGCCATCCAGGACAGAGAATAGAGATATATTCATGCAGTCCCAAGGGGTAGAACCAGGATCAACCAATGAAAGCTACAGGAAAGCACTTTTGATCATTTATAATGATTAGTTTTAACAAGCAGAACTGTTCAGTAAGAACAGAGCCTCCTGGCAAGTAGTCATTTTTGTCACTGAAAATACTAAAATATTAGAGGGAGCACTTTATAGTAGAAGGAGCGTGGTCTTTAGAATATTACAGGCCTGAGTTCGAATCCAGATGTCACCTGTTACTAACTGTATGACATAAGGTTATTCAATCCATCTCATTGGGGGACTTCCTCTTTTTTTGCTGACCCTCCACTTTATCAAGCATGATGACCTTCTCCAGGGACTGGTCCTTCCTGACTCCGTGTCCAAAATACAAGAGACAAAGTCTTTCCATCCTCACTTCTAAGGAACGTCTGGCTGTACTTTTTCTAAGAAAGATTTATTTGTTCTGCTGGCAGTCCACGGTACTGTCTATATTCTTCTTTGCCAATGCCATAATTCAAATGCATCACATTTTTTTGTGCTCTTGCTTATTCATTATCCAACTTCTACATGCATATGTTGTTGTTGTTGTTAAGTGCCGTCAAGTCAATTCTGACTCATAGAGACCTGTACAGGGTTTCTATGAACCATCAACCTTTTGTGTAGGAGTCCCGTGCTTAGCCTACAGTGCCAATCAGGAGTCCACATGCATATGTTGTTTTTGTTGTTGTTAGGTGCCATCAAGTCAGCACTGACCCATAGTGACCTTATGCACAGCAGAACGAAACACTTCCAGATCCTGGGCCAACCTCACTACGGTTGCCACGCTTCAGTCCATCGATGCTGCCACTTGGCCAATCCATCTCATTGGGGGTCTTCCTCTTTTTCTCTGACCCTCCACCTTACCAAACATGATATCCTTCTCCAGTGACTGGTCCCTCCTGACAATATGTCTGAAGTATGAGAGATGAAGTTTGGCCATCTTGGCCTCCAAGGAGCACTCTGGCTGCACTTCTTCCAACACAGATCTACTGGTTCTTTAGGCAGTCCAATATTCTCCTCCAACAGCATAACTCAAAAACATCAATTCTTCTACAATCTTCCTTATTCACTGTCGAGCTTTCTCATGCATATGAGGTTATTGAAAATACCATGGCTTGGGTCAGGTGCACCTTAGTCCTCAAGCTGACATCTTTGCATATGAGGTGACTGAAAATAGTCTTCAAAGTGACATATTTTTTTAATGTTTACTTGTGTTTTACTGACTTAAAAGAAAAACAAAAAACAACTTTTTATTGTTAATTGAGTGAAGGTTTACAGAGGAGATCATCAGTTTTACACTCAGTAAATCATAGACTTTGCTTAAGTTCAATGATTGCAATCCCCTCCATGTAACATCAGTTATCCCACTTCCTCCCTTTGATTCGTATTTCCATCCCACCCTCCTTCTCAACCCTTCTGAACACTGTCCTGAGGTAAATGATTTCCTTTTGATCTTAAATGAGTGACCATTTCCATGGTAAGCATACCTTACAAATGTTTTTGTCTTTCTAATATACCTCTCCCAGTATGGTGCTGTGGGTCTATTTGAACCACAAGGTTGGCACTTCTCAGAAATCTTATACAGGGTCACTATGAGTTGAATCCACTCAACAGCCCTTAACCACAACAGCAACATATACCTATCTACTGTTTAGCTGCCCCTCAGAAACCCTATAAAGGGTCACTATGGGTTGGAACCGACTCAATGGCACTTCACAACAACAACTGTTTGGCTGAAAACTGACCCATGGGATGAGTTCAGTTCCAAACCTGAAGGGTGACTGAGAGCCACAGTCTTGAGTTCTTCCAGTCTGTTTCTGACCGCTAAACCTGGTCTGTTTGATAATTTTGAGTTTTGCTCCATATTTTCCCCGACTCTATCCAGGACCCTTTCAGAACAGTTGGTAATGACAGTCAGCCATCACCTACTTCTTCTGATCTCAGTGCTGTGGAGACTGATGTTCACAGGTTGCATTAATCTATTGGATGAATTGACTCAAGCATCTTCAGTTTTCCTCACTTTTTGTGTTCTTCCCCAGAGTTGTATCTTAGATGGCTGCTTATGAGCTTTTAAGATCCTAGTAGCAACTTACCAAAGTAGCATGTAGAACACTGTCTTTGTCGACTATTGTATACCAGCAGACCATGGTGTCCCCTGAGACTATGTTCCAGTAACTCATGCCCTCAAGATGTGTGGTAATGTCTAAGTTTTCTTAACTTTGCCCCCTGTATAGTCCACCACATTCATAGATATTTTGCAGCAAAGGTAATATAATATACATATACAAATAACCTGTGTCAAACTTTTATATATGTGTGGGTGTCCTCCGCTCTCTCTCCCACCCAGTTTAGCCTGTGTGTCTGTCCATGTATCTACCTGTGGATCACTGCTGGTGCAGGGTTGTGTGTAGGTGACAGCTTTCAAATATTATCTACACTTTCAAAATAAGGCAGACACAGAAAAGCTGAAGGAGCCCTTATGGCGTAGTGGGTTATACGTTGGGGTGCTAATCACAAGGTCCGCAGTTCAAGTTCACCAGGTATTCCACAAGAGAAAGATGAAGCTTTCTGCTCCCATTAAGATTTACAGCCTCCAAAACCCTAGAAAGGGAGCCCTGGTGTGGTTCCTTAGCATAAAGCACTGGACTAAGATTGGTTTGAACCACAGATTGGTGGTACAAACTCATCAGCCTCTCCTTGGAAACGCTATACAGGGTTGCTATGAGTTGGAACCGACTTAATGGCATTTAACAACAATGAGTCAGAACCAACTAGATGGCTCACAGCCAGCCAGCCAGCGAAACTGAGTCTCTAGCCCAGCATCACACTGCATTATGTGAAAACGACTATTAGAATGTCTGACATCAACCCCTTCCCCATTCCATAAAAACTGGGCTAGGTCTGGGCTCAATTCTCTCTTACTATGAGCCCCTTTTGGCCAGGTCCCACCCTCTGTATCTGTGCCCTTCAGAGTCATAGCAAGGAGCAACACCAGAGAGACAACCCAAGGGAGAGCTCTTTGGAAAGAGCAAAGGTTCATAGACAAGTAATTGAATACTTAAAACTCTGAGGTTGTAAATGGACAAGTCTCTTCCCCATCTGGTTTCCTCCCTGTACCCTGCACTCAATAGGTACTCAGTGCATGACAATGACGAGATCTTTAGTTCCTATTTCCTCTCCACTTATTTGAATTTTATTTTACTTTGTTGTGTGTGTGTGTGTGTTGGGTTTTGTTTTGTTTGCAAGCTGCCTCAAATCCTTGCGGTCAGGGTGGGGAGACATGGTGGTACAAAAAGAAGCCAAGGAGTAAATATCATCCTGGTAGGATGATGATGATGGTGGCAGGTGTAGGAGGGGTGGCTGGTTACCCGATGGGAGGTTCTCAGGCCCTTTTCCCTTGGAGGTTTCTTTCTACAGCAGCCCATTGGCTGTCTGTTCAATCATCTGGTCAATACATGTGTTGAGCACTTAGTGTGTGCTCAGATGAAATTTCTAGCCTCCATCTCAAAGCTCAGCGCCTGATGGAACACTCAGCTGAGGGCACAGCTAGTGACACCAGGTGTGGTAAGAGTCTCCTGGGACCCAGCTCAGAGAGTTTCCTGTACCCACACCATAGTTGCACACTTGGCAGAGTGCACCTTGTTCTTGGAACCAAGAGTTTTCAGGGACCTGCCTGGGCTTTGGAACGCCCTCCCCACTTCTCTTCTTTGAAATCATTCTAATCTTACAAGGCCTTCACCTGCTCACCCTCTCTCATCTCCTCCTTCCCTTTGCTGCCCCAGGTGCTCCTCTGTCTGCCTGACAATGTGTCAGCCTCTGCCAGGCACTGCCAGGCTAGGTGAAACTTTTAGTATGTGTCTGGCTCACCCAGAAATCTATGAGCAACTCCCAAATGGCAACTCAGCTACAATTTTGGCTTCTCCCCAATACCCAGCACAGTACCCCATCCCCCAAAATGATATGTTTAAGTCCTAACCCCAGAACCTATGAATGTGACCTTGTTTATAATGGGATTTTTGCAGATATACAACCCTTTTCTCCACATCTTGGTTCACCTGTCTCAAATGTGATTTTTTAGGGGCAGCCTCTTAAAATGAGAAAACATCACCTTTCCGTGTCCTCACAGCAACCCTGTATAGGGTTTCTGAGGCTTTTAAATCTTTGCAGGAGCAGAAAGCCTCATCTTTCTCCTGTGGAGTGGCTGGTGGGACTGCAATGGGTTTGTTTTTCTTGTGGTACCCAGTTTTACAGATGAGAAAACTAAGAGGCTCGGGGAGTTACACAGGGTGAAGTATTGTACATGTTCAGGTTGGTGGAAAGATCCAAATAGGGGATGCGGTCTTGGAGAGGGTGAGAGATTACTTACAAGAAACTGAAACACAGTCAAACTCCTTTAAGGGGAAAAAGAAGGAAGTGTGTATTGATGGCAGGATCCCAGGATCTCTGCCAACGAGAGCCTGACTCAGGCCTGCTGGTCCAGAAGTTCTTTTCTGTCAATGGCTGAGGCCCCAATTCTCCACAACACCTGGACCCAAGGGGCCACATGGTTGGAGAAATGATGTCAGGTAGGTGAAGGGACAGTGTCCAGAGCTCTGCCACTGATTAAAGGGGTAACGTCAGAGAGGAACTGTCCCACTCAGAATCTTGCCCTGTCTTCTGACAAGAGAAAGATAAATTCTCTGTAGCAGCAGGCCAGCAATCCATCCCTTTCTCTAATAATAACAGTGGCACACTTCCTGAGAACCACTTTCCCCCCTCTGTGGCCTGAATGAGTTTCTTATCATCCCCATACTTCAATTTTCCCATCTGTGAAATAGGCATAACCGTTGCCCGCATCGAGACTTTATGAGGAGTACCTGAAGATCGTGCATCAGCAGGGCACTGAAGACAGTTAGGTCTCAGACAGGTAGTATTTGCTACCATTAGCATCATGGTCTTGTTATTATCACTATCATCTTTACTATTGTTATTATTACTACAAGGATGTCAATGTTAATAAATGCTCACAGCCATCCAGAGATGAGGAGATGGAGGCTCAGGGATTATGAAGCTACTTAGATCATGCAGTTGGTCAATGACAGAAATGAATGTCATCAAACTGTCCACCTCCAGAACCTAACCTAACCTAATCAGAACCCAGTATCATGTCCCAAAGATAAAACCTACCTCCTGTTAATTGGAAAAAAGGATGAAACACTTAGTGAGCGCCTACTGTGTTCTTGTGATGAAATGTATATGGTAGCTATAGGTAGTTTATTTAATGATTTCTAATGTAGAAATAAGAAAACTGAGTCTCAATGAGGATTAATTTACATATTACCACATACTCTGGTAGCATAGTGGTTATGACTCTGGCTGCGATCCTCAAGGTCAGCAGTTCAAAACTACCAGCTGTTCCACAGGAGAAAGATGAGGTTTTTCTGCTCCTGTAAAGATTTACAGCCTCGGAAACCTTATACAGGGTTGCTATGAGTCAGAACTGACTCCATGGCACATAACCACCACCACCAGCATTACCACATGCTAGAGAAAGACATCCTTCACTACTGTGCTTGACACCTGATACTAGAGCAAGAACCCTCCTAGACTGGGACCTCTGCTGGGGTAGATGGTAGGGGTGTGGGGGGGAGACCTGATTGCTCAGACCTGCCAGGCTGTGTATGTGTGTGCGTGTGAGATAGAGAGTGTGTGTGTTCATATGTGTGTGTGTGAGAGAGAGAGAGTGTAAATGTGTGTGATTGTGAGAATGTGTGTGTGAGTAGGAATATGTGCAGGTGGGGGTGTGTATGAATGTCTTTTGTTTCTTCCACTGAACCTAGCATGGGCTCTGTTCAGATCTGAGCTAGCTGAGGGGAGCAGCCAGTCAGGTTCGGTGTGTGTGAACATGTGAGAGAAAGAGGTGTGTGTGAGAAAGAGAGTGTGAAGGAGATGTGGGCTTGTGAGAAATGTGTGCGTGTGTGTGAGGGAGAAGTACGTGTGAAGAGAGAAACATGTGTAAGAGACAGAAGTGTGTGTAAGAGACAGAAGTGTGAGAGAAGTGTGTGCATGTGTGAGAGAGAAGTACGTGTGAAGAGAGAAATGTGCGAGGGAAATGTGTGCATGTGTGAGAGAGATGTGTGAATGAAAGTGAGGAGTTATGTTTGCAAGAAAAAGAAGTGTCTGTGTAAGAGACAGAGGTGAGTGGGTGTGAGATAGAGGTGTGTGTGTATGTATGTGTGTGTGTGAGAGAGTGAAAAGTGTACATGTATAAGAGAAATGTGCAGGTACATGTTTGGGCAGGGATGGGGAGTCTTTGTCTCCTGGGCTTGGTACACCAGGGAGATTGTCTGTAGGGGGTGGGGTAGGGGTTGTCTTGGAAGGCCTAAGAGCCAGGAGGGGGAAGGGGACCAGAGAAGCCCATTAATGCCGCCCTCCTGTGGGGGGTGGCAGATAAGTGGCCCCAGGGGGCTGTGCTGAGGACCCTCTAACTAGCTTGTTGCCATGGGGATGCTAGCTGTGAATACAGGCCTAAAAGTCCAGCTTGAGCCTCTCAGCCCCTCCCTTCCTGGCAGGTGGAGACCCCCAGCTGGGGTGTGTTTATCTGGGAAGGGGAACTGAAGGGTCATCCCATCCAAGCTCTTCATTATTTAAAGCAAAAGCCCCCTTCCTTCTACTTCCCCTCAGGAGGGCTATTCTGGGTCAAGGGAGAAAATGGCTATCTCCATCTTCTTGACGTTGGGTCTCAGGTTCAGGAGCTGCCTCCTCAGGTTCTTGCCAGCTGATGATGACAGCAGGAAGAGAAACACATGTGGTCCCCCCGTCATTTCAGCATTCCTGACAATAATCCAACCTCTCCTGGAGATCAGATCTCTGCTGGCACTGGGGACATTGAGAGGTATGAGAGTCGTCCTCTGAGTAGTGACCAGCTTATCTGGGAAGACAGATCCTGAACCATCAATTATTTTATGAGGGGTCTCCCTGAGAGGTTTTGTTACTGTTTTATCATGAAAATTTTCAAACATTAAAACTAGAGAGAGAAAGAGACTTCTGGCAAGATGGCGGACTAGGCAGAAGCACTACACAGACTCTACAGCAGACACAGAGAATAAATGAAATAGACACAGATGAAAATTTAGGAATTCTGAATTTCAGATGAAAGGTTAGAGAAGTAAATTGAGTGTTTGCTGAGAGGAGAAGCTGAGCAGGGATGGCAAAAGGGGGAGACTGATTGGGTAATGGTTGGCCAGACATGACACAACCATCTTGTGGGCAGCTTTGGCAACAGAAGATTGTTTATCAGAGCTGATTCACACAAAGGGAAAGGTGTGATTTCTTCTTTTCCCCCACACTCTCCTGGTGACCAAAGGTGTGGCCAGCTACCATCTTCATCCATCCCCAGAGCCATGTGGTTGGGAACCATGACAGTGTGAGGCAGGGCTGATTGTGTTGCTTTGGTGCCTAGTTTCAGGCAGGCTTGGTTACAGAACTTGTAGAGCCACCACACCATCATTTATCTAGTCACCTGTCACCCGTTACCCTGTGGTCTTAACAGGCACCGAAACTATCTTCATTAAGAGCCTCCACAAATGCTTCTGGATTGAGTGTCCTGAACATAGATAACACCGAGGCCTATAGAAACTCCATCTAGGACCAGGAACTCTGCTGTCACATCGCTCCCACACCCATCTCCTGAGCTCCTTGCCTAGTAGGAAACCCTAGAATTTTCTCCTCTCTGGGCCCAACAACTATACTGTTTTGATTTGCTTCGTTTTGTTTTCTTGTTTCATTGTTTTTGTTTATTTATTCTTTCTCCTCCTTCTACTTCTCTTTCCATTCCCATAAATTTTATCCTTTCTATCTCTACTTTTGTCTTTTCTTCTGTTTCTCATTTCTTCTCTTCTTTTCCTACCCTTTTGATCTTTCTTTACTACTCTCTTATTTTATCTTCCCTCCTTCAGGTTTTCTAAGTTCTTTTTTCATTATTGTTAATATTTCTTACTTATATTTTCTTGTTTACTTTTCTCTTCTATAGTTCCATTTCCCTATCCCATTTTAGTCTTATACTTATTATATTCTTTTTTGTTCTGGTTGATGCCTGTTTTTATTTCCTTTTTCTCTTTTCATTGTTGGTTCTTTATTTGTTAGTTTTCTTGTGTGTGTGGAGGCTGGGAGGGGTTTTCTCTTTCCCACCTGACAGGAGACAGCAACCATTCCCATACAGCCCAGCCACAACTGTGTCCTCTGTAGCTCCATCCACTGGGCAAGAGACAATACCAGCTCCTATATCACCTGTTCAACAATCGACAACAGTCAACACCAGCCAAACCCACCCCAAACCGAGGTACACAAACAGCAAATGGGGGATGGTACACACACTTCCATTCTAACTATACCCACAGGAGAGACAGTTGGTGAGAATTTAAGAACAAATCAACATGCGATCATAAATTAAATACAAATACCAAAATGCCCTCAAGAAAACAGATAAGTTTAGTTCATATGAAGAAATAAGAAGAATGGCTCAAACAAATGACCAAGATGCAGAGCTAGAAAATGTTTCTGAGGAAGAAAAAGGAATGGAATTAACTGAAAAAGAATTCCAAAGAGTGATATTTAGGTACCCTCAAAGGAATAACAAAGATTTAGGAAAGCAAGGAGAATACAGAAAAATGTTAGAAGAATTCAGGAAAATCTTACAAGAACAAACAGAAAAAAATCAGAGCAAATTTTGAAACAATACAAAACCTGCAATTAGAAATCCAGAAGATTAATTTTAAGATGTCAGAAATGGACAATACATTGATAGGACAAAGGAGTAAATTAGAAGCAATGGAAGCCTGAATTAGTGAACTTGAAGAGAATTCTCTCAATACTAGTCTTCTAGGAGAACAACCAAAAAAGAAAAAAATCTGAAGAAAACCAAAAGGTTATGTGGGACACCATGAAGAGGAATAACTTATGGATGATCAGAATTCCAGAAGAGAAAGATGAAAGAAAAAAAAAAAAAAAACCCACAGAAAAAATTGTTAAAGAGTCATTAGAAGAAAATTTCTCTAACATCATGAAAAACAAAGATGGCAAGATAAACATACAAGGAGCGGAATGAACCCCAAACAGGATAGATCCCAAAAGAAAATCACCAAGACATATCATAATCAAAATTTCCAAAACCAAAGATAAGGAAAGAATCCTGAGAACAGCTCAGGGAAAACTTACCTACAGATCTTGGTGGCTGCTCTTGGTTGGGGGCCATCCCACACCTAAGATGAGAAGATGGTGGCCACGAAGAAAATGAAGAAGTTGCTAGAGTCAATCAACACTAGACTCCAACTTGTTATAGAAAGTGGAAAATACATGCTGTGGTACAAGCAGATTCTGAAGAATATCAGGCAAGGCCAAGTGAAACTGGTCATCCTTGCCAACAACTGCCTGGCCTTGAGGAAATGCATGATAGGGTACTGTGCCATATTGGCCAAAACTGGTGCCATCACTACGGGGCAATAATATTGAATGGGCACAGTGTGCGGAAAATACTACAGAGTATGTACACTGGCTATCATTGATCCAGGTGGTTTCAGTATCATTAGAAGCGTGCCAGAACAGACTAGTGAAAAATAAATCATGCAATTTTTTTCTTTAATAGAATTGACCTGAGCTTGTTTAAAAACATTTAAAAAACAAAACAAAACCTCAAAACTTACCTACAAAGGAGAACTAAAAAACTAAGCTCTGATTTCTCAGCAGAAAACATGCAGGCAAGAAGGCAATGGGATGACATACACAAAACTCTGATAGAAAAAATTACCAACCAAGACTCATATGCCCAGCAAAGCTGTTCCTCAAATGTGATGGTGAAATTAGGATGTTTCCTGATAAACAGAAATTAAAGCAATTTGTAATGACCAGACCAACTTTACAAAAAGTGCTAAAGGTTGTTCTTTGAACTGAGAACCAACATCAACTTGAGATTACCGTATATGACACCACCACCCAGAAGTCATTCCAGATATAGAAGTATTTAAAGTAAAACAAACCTACCAGATTGAAAATAGAGAACCAGAGATATCAATTTATAATGAAATCAACTATAAAGCCCAAAGAGGGACTAGTGTAGATACAGAACTTCCAAATGGCAAGGAAGTCAAGTAGGTTTCAAGATAAAATTGACTGTTTTAAGTAGAGAAAAATTTAATAAATCACAAGGCAACCTGTAATTTACTCTGAAAATTAATATACCTTCACATCAAACTTTTAATAAAAGGCAAATGAGAAAGATTTAGTAAATATTAACACAACAGAAATGAAAATGAAAAGAAAACCCACAAACAAAATGAACTCAGAGCAGAAAATTATGTGGAACAAAAAACTAACGGCACCACAAAACAAAATAAACACCACCACACATTAAAATGACAGCCATCAATTCATACCTATCAATAATTACAAAAGGACAAATATTGTTGAGACCAATGTTATATATAAAAAGTTAAGAAAAGGTTTTCTTAATAAAAGAAACCATCTATGATGATTACAGGGTCAGGCAGTGGAAGTGAAAATTATTCATGGGCTAGAGACACATATAAACATGGGTGACAGGGCAGGCATATACAACGAAAGGGAGGTTATCAGAGGAAAGATGGAGGTAGCAGGAGACACAGGGAAGAATGCAATAGTTAAAGTGAGTAGAGGTAACTACTGTTAACTGATGGTACATGGAGGGGATTGCAATTATTGTAATGAAACAAAGGATGTGATTTGCTGAATGTAAAACGAATGATGTGCTCTTTAAACCTTCACTTGATTCACAATAAAAAGTTTTTAAAAAACCCAAAAAAACTAGAGATAACAATTTAACAAATCCCAAAATCCATCACTTAACACAGCAACTATCAGTTTTGCTAATCTCGTTTCATTTCACCTCTCTCCTTTTTTTGCTGGGGTGTTGTTAGTTACTTTTAAGTGAATTTCTAACTCATGGGAACTACATGTTGCAAAGTAGAATTAAGTTCCACAGGGTTTTCAAGGTTGTGACCTTTTGGAAGCAGATTTCCAGGGATACTTCTGGAAAGTAGCATTCTGGAAAGGTTGGTTCATTTCAGTTAGCAAAGTTGATGTACTTCTAACCATTTGTACCACCCAGGGCTTCCTTTGCTGAGGTAGGTGGAAGCAAATCTCAGATACTATGCCATTCTAAGTGCTAACTGACCATGCCATGATCACACCTAACAGAGTTCACAGTAATCCCAGTGATGACAGTCCATCTTCAAATCCCCTTTGAAGTCCACCTTTGAGCCTCAGTTTGTCCTTTGTGTATTTATATCCACCTCCCAGAACTGCAGGGGCAGGGAAAGAGCCCAATATTGTAATGGAGATTCAGTAAGTTGTTACTGGGATAGATACTGAGGAAGCCATAGGAGGAGTGGAGAATTCTATGGGTGAGGCAGGGGTGGGGACCATCTGGCCCTGCCAAGGCAACCTCAGTTTCAGCTGTCACGGTGTTGTTGTTAAGTGCTGTCAAGTCAGTTTTGACTCATAGCGACCCTATGTAGGGTTTCTAAGGAGCAGCTAGTGGATTTGTACGTTGAGGTTTGCAGTCCATTGCTGATCATACAGCACCACACCAGGAATCCAGCTGTATTTGACGAAATACAGCTGGCTAATTTTTTTTTAAAATGTTTTATTGTGAATTATGTGATAGTTTACATGGGGGAATATTAGATTTACATTCATTCTATCATATATCAGTTCATTGCCATGGTTACAATCCCCTCCATGCACCATCAACTAACCAAAGTGTATACCCTGCAAGCCTGCTCCTTGGTCATCAGCACACAGCCCCTCTCCCTCTCTGGATCTAGAGTCCCCAGCTGCTCCATCTCTCCATGTCATCGTCTCTGCCTTCATCTCAGCCGTCACTGTTTCTCTGGGTAGGGTCCCGCACTCTGCTCTTCTCCCTTGATGGTCCCAGGGACCTCCGCTCCTGGACTGCAAAGTCAACCACTCTCCTCCTTTTGCTACAAAATGTCTACCTTTACATTTCCAACCCTCACAGTCAGTCCTGATAGCAATTATTCACTATTGTGCCACATGAGTGCTATCCCCATCTCCTTTCATCAGCCCTGCCCAGACAGATTGGATACTACTCAGTAGAGATTCTATCCTCCTCCGTGCCCTCTAAATCTAGGCTCCCTCTTGAAAGCTTGTAAGCCAGTCACTTCTTGCCTTTGTAGCTCCCCCATTTTGGGTAGCCAATGTCCAAGTTGCCCATCCCTGTCTACTCGGTGTATGGAGGTGGTGGGAATGAGCCTCGCTGTAAAGATTTGTTCCCTCTTTTGAGCTACTTCATCCATAGGTGTAGGTCAAGTTCATCAAATTGTATCAGATTACTCTTTTTTTCTTCTTCTTTCTTCTTCTTGTTGAGCTCTGATCATCCAGCCATTAAAGTCAGGTCAAGTGGGTATTATCTGCAAGTGTGGGTGTTCTTGTGTGTATGCCCTCTCTTCTTATCAGCTGGACACTTCACTCTCCTCCACTCTAGTCCTCTGTGGCTATGTCGCTGACTCTGGGCCCAGGAGTCCCCAGGTCTTGCCATACTGCTGGCCAACCAGGTCTCCACCCAGGTTCACAGGAGTCTATTGAACAAGGTAGGGCTTAGCTTATGGCTTCATTGCTGTTTTTCCCTCACTTCCCCTTATTGGTGACCAACGTGGTCACAAGTCAGAGCGCATGTCTGCTCGTGTATTCCCATTGAGTCTTAATCTTGGAAGGGGTTTGCCCTGAGGGGACCCAACCACTTGCCTTGATGTCTCCTGGATGACCAACTTGCTTGTTCTTATAGTAGTCAGTCGGACTGCCATTATATTGTTTTGTGTTTTTCCTGTTGGTCTTTCTTTCAAGAAGTATCTTTTGTTCTCCTAACTGCTCCAGGCTGGTCTGCTTGTCCTTTCCAGTGGAAATTTCCCACCTCAGAAGATTCTGGATGGGGTTCAGGATTTCACCTATGGTCTTATGTAATGCAGAGGCTCTGCAGGAAGTCTCCTTCACTGGGCACGTTGTAGCCCCATTTTAAGTATTCCAATCAGTTATAGGCAGAAGATGAATTTACAAGTTTTCTATGGTGATATTTCTGGCTATTCCTTTCTCTCCCCTTCAAGTGTCTATTTTATAATGGTATGCAAGTGAAACCTAGATTGAAAAAAAAAAACAGCCAAGCATCTTAACATTATTTCCCCCTTTTGAGCAGGCTAACTTTTAAGTTGATTATTTTGTAAGTCCCACAAATGATGTTATAAATTTTGGCAGAAAAATGGTTCCCCACCCCAGTCTAAAGGATGTGAAGGGAAAGGGGGTGAGGAAGTCCCAAACTCTCTGTAAAATGAAATGGTCTTGGTGACATCATACGTAATAAATACGTAAACCTAAACTCCGAGGGTTAATGGACAGCCATGTTGCAGGGGGTGGTTTTCTGTACTGTAGCTTTGAAGCCACAAGAGAGTGATGATTGAGTTATGGTCCTTGTACTGATTAGCTGTAGCTTTGGGTGAGTTATTTTGCCTTCAGGGGCCTCAGTTTCCTACCTTTTCCAATGGTGTTGGGAAGATTGAATGTGATTATATAAATATAGTATTGGACACATGGCGGGGATTCAGTAAATGGTGGCATGATCATGTTGCTTTCTATTTTATATATGAGGAAAGTAACATGCAGAGAGGGAGAATGAATTGTCCAAGGATGTACAGCTCAGAGTGCTGGAGCTGGGATGGAAGCCGAGGTCTTCCAAGTGCCATGGGATGTCCACTTCAGTATAGCTTGTGTTTTGCCTCCTCCAATCCTGCCTCTATCCACCACCATCATCCACCACAAATGGAAATGACAAAGAGGATGTTATCAGCAAGGACTCTGTTTTCTGAACAAGCAGCAGGTCAGTCTGTGGTGCTGTGGATTGAGCACATGATGGGACACCAGCAGGCTTGGCTTCAGGAGATTAGAACAAGATTATTCTTTTCTCTGGACCTCAGTTTCTCCATTCATGCCAATAGGACATTGACTAGGACTTTGTCTGGTTCTGCTTTGCTCAAACCCTGGGAATCTGAAGGATGCTTGACACTGATAGTGGATTTCACTAGTAGTGAAATCTTGGGTTCACTATCATTGAACCCAAGACCCCAGGCTACAGGACAGTATGGGGATAGAAGAGACTACCCTGTATTGGGAAATAGGGCTGGGATAGCCCAGCTCAGTAGAACTGAAGCTCTCCCTCTCCCACTGAATTGTAGGCCCCTGAAAACTTGGCTGTGACTTTCACATTGTAAGTACCATGTAGGTGGAATAGAAAATTCCAAAGACATAATAAATAGAACTAGACATAAGATCATGGAAATAGAAGACTTGGGCAACGTTATAAACCATCTAGACCTAATAGATATCTGTAGAACACTCCAGTCAACAATAGCAGAATATACATTCTTCTCAAGTGCATGTAGCATATTCTCCAAGATAGACCATATTTTAGGTCACAAAACAAGACTCAATAAATATAAAAAGTTGAAATCAGAGAAAGTATGTTCTCTGACCACAATGGAATGAAATTAGAAATCAGTAACTGAAGGAAATTTATAAAATTCACAAATGAGTAGTAATTAAACAATACCTTCCTAAATAACCAATGGGTCAAGGAAAAAATCATCACAAAGGAAATTAGAAAACACTTTTAGATGAATGAAAATGCAGGCACAATAGACCAAAGCTTATACTATGCAACAAAGCAGTGCTCAGAGGGATATTTATAGCTGTAAATGCCAATATTAAAAAGAACAACTTCAAATCAATAGCCTATTCGGCTAGAGCTAGAAAAAGAAGAGCAAACTGAACCCAAAGGAAGCAGAAGAAAGGAACTAATAGATTAAAGAAAGATAAGCAAAATAAAAATTAGAAAAACAATAGAATAAACAAAACCAAAAGTTGTTTCTTAGAAAAGATCAACAAAATTGACAAATGTTTAGCTAGACTGAGGAAGAAGATAACAAAGAGAAAAGACTCAAATTGCTAAAATCAGGAATAGAAGTGGCTTTACAGAAATCAAAAGGATAAATTCCATTGACATATAGATTAAAAAGAAGTTTCACAACAATGTGGAGCTGTAGGATAAGCACTGGACTGCTAACCACAAGGTTAGTGGTTCAAACCCACCAGCTGCTTCTCGGAAAATTTATATAGAATTATTATGAGTCAGAACTGACTCATGGCACTTACAATAACAATAACAACACACAACATTTCAAGAGACATGGAAACACATAAAAGTATTGTATCCAGAAATGGAACCCAGTGATTGCTTTGGGGGAATAGTTCTCAGAAGATGAAGCAGGGTCGTTTGCTCGTCATTATAAACCCTTTGACTTTGTAAATGTTTTTGTTGTAAAACATAAACACATGTACAAAAAAGTGAATAAAATTAAGTACAGCTTAGTAAAAAAGACCCATGGAAATTCCATCCAGATTAAGAAATAGAACATTACTTGCTCCCCAAATGTCCTGCTTGTCCCCCCATCTGACCCCAAACCCCCAAAGATAATCAGCATCCTAACTTTAATGGTAAGCTACTTCCTTGCTTTTCTTGATAACTTTACCATCTTTAAACACTATCATTTACTTCGGTATGTGTCTGGACTTTATATAAATCAAATCATGCCGCAGGTCTTTTTTAGAGTCTGACTTCTTGCATTTAACAGTATGCTTGTGAGATTCACCTGTGTTCACATGACACACAGCAGTCATTTCTTCATTTTCTTTGTTATATTATATTCCATTTTATGAATATGTCACCATTTATGTATCCATGCCACTATGGATGGAATGCACTTGTAAAAAGCTCTGTCCATGAAGCTAAATTGAAAAAAAAATCTTTTCAACAAAATGAAGATTAAAAAGGAAATTCAACAAATGTTAGTTTAAAAATCATTTCTGAGACCCTTACTTTCTTTTTCTGGTCAAGTCAGTCATGAAACCTGTCTGGGTCTGCAGTGGAAACAGGACAGACACTTAGGTAGGAGACCAGAAATGCCCACCCAACCATGGGCTCACTACAATGTTCAGCCTCAAATTAGAGAGTCACACGGATGGTATGAAGGCTATTTCATCCCTTCTGCCCAAGGTCTGCAACTTCCTCCCATACCCCAGAGTGCAGACACAGGCAGCTGGACATAAACAGGCCCCCACACATGGGCACACACACACAGGCAAACATGCGTCTATGCCCCAGAGGTGGCAGCACCTGCCGGCACCTGACCAGCAGGCGAGGTCTGTGCACGGAGAGGTTGGTGGAAGAAGCGAAGGAGGAGGAGGGTGGAAAAATCCCCTCATTTCTGAAGAAATGTCCCAGATTAGATTTGTAAATCAAAAACCAATATATAACATGCAAGAATTGATCTGTTTTATATTCCTCAGTTACATTTTTGTGAAGCACATTTAGAAGATTTAGAACGTATTTGCGCCTGCTGGTTGGGCCATTATATGCTTGAGTTCATACATCTATTTGTGAGGCTATAAAACAGGCATCGACTACCATGTAAATTGTGTTCTCCACAATAAATTATATGCATACTTGCAAAAATACATAACTGCCGTGGCTGGGCCAACATGGCCAGAATACTAATGAAGGCAAAAGTTGCTTTGTCCCTCTTCTCCGGCCTAATTTAGCCTCTACATCAAAAATTATGTAGGAAAAATCACTTTATCCTCTCACTGAGAAATAAAATAGCACTCACGGGCACCCTCATCTCTGCCCACCCCCCTTCCTTTTAACCGAACACTGCCATTTTCATACTAATTTTAGCTGTTCCAGGTTTACCGGGGAGAAACCTGGCTCCACCTTAGCTGGGGAGTTGCTGGGTTTCTACATGCATGAGGAAGCTGTAGGAGCCGGCGCATGGGCACATACACACGCGTGCACACATACACGCCCTCCTTATGGTTTGAGTTCACTTGTTATATGGGTCTATATGCAAATACAGTGATGTGCTCCAGGCGCACGTGCATAGACACTCCACAAGCCTTCACCCATGTGGGCAGCGCTCATTCCCTTTCCCTGGCACTGATTCGTGTACATAGGATGGCACCAGGGAAATGCAATTTAGTTCAGCTCAGTCCCCCAAAGATGTTGACTGCTGTATGCCATGCACTGTACTTGACAATGGGAATATTGAGATTTTTTTTTATAAAGAAGAAAAAATAAAATTTCAACTCAAAATGCATGCAAGTCAATGTGTTGGAAGCTGTAGCAGAGATCGAGAGTACACACGTACACACATTCAAACACCTGGGCCGTTTTAGGCATGCACAACCCAAGCACATATACACACACAGTGTCTGCACTCACACAGACACCCAGGTTCCTGTGCACACACACAGCACACACACACTCACAACGATGAGCAAAATGCATTGAAAGAAGTGGCAAAGAACAAGGCACCAGGAATTGATGGAATAAGAATTGAGGTCTTTCAGGAAAGTGAGGCAGCACAGGAGGCAC
>NW_006408525.1:6250397-6274765 GCF_000296735.1 Chrysochloris asiatica | reverse complement strand
ATCTTTCTCCCGCGGAGCGGCTGGTAGTTTCGAACCACTGACCTTAAGGTTCGCAGCCCGATTCGTAACCACTACGCTACCAGAGCTCCTTGTAGGGGTGTGCAATCCCAGGCTGGCTGGTATTGCTGCCCCTTGCCTACCTTGGCTTCTACCAGTGGTCTTCCTGCAAGGTTCCATCCTGCTGGACCTCTGAAAGGTGTGCAGGGGGAGAGGAAGTGGATACAGGTGGCTTCCATGACAGTCTCTCAGTGCACGAGCATTTTCCCTCCCTGGAGGATAAAAAGAGAACATGGAGCTAGAAAGCAGGAAACTTCTACCCAGGAAGTCCTATGTGGCCTCAGCCCCATTTTAGACCTCGGTTTACCCAATTTTAAATGTGGGAATTGAATGCAGTCATCTCAGGGGCCATCAAGCTCCAGATGTCTATAGTTTGTTGCTGAGGAAGGTTGGGCATCTGCCCAAGTCAGAGAGCATGACGCAACTATAGAGATAGCCCCAAAGTATATGAGATGCAACTCAGCATTTGTTCTCCCAGTTTAGAACAACATTAGCTGCAAGGGCAGGGCCAGAGTCTGAAACCTTGAGAAAAAAGTAGTGGAGGAGAGAAGGCTGGGTGAGGAACGGTGTAAGAGTCATTTGACCAAGCTCATATATTTATAGCTGCCGGTGGGTTCTAGTGTAATTCAATTCTATCTCCTAATACCTAAAAGACGTCCTGGTATTGTGCTGTAGGATAAGCACTGGACCACAAGGTCGCTTTGGACTGCAAGGTTGATGGTTCAAACTCACTAGCTGCTCTTTGGAAACACTATACAGGGTCTCTATGGGTCAGATCCTACTCTATGGTACTTAACAACAGTACCTAAAGGGCTGCTGTGGGGCAGGGGGAAGGGACTTCCTCTGTATGGCTGATAGTAGAACTGGGATAGTGGGGGAAATAGGTGTAAATTTCAAACAACCTGTGGTTCAATAGAAGGATCAACATGATTCCTCTTTTTTCTGTCTCTATTAATTTTGCTATTGCAGTTTTCATTTCCTTGTGGTTCTCTGTCTCATATTCTCCCCAATGTCTCATCCTATTTCTTTGTTAGCTTGCTCCACAAGTAGAAAAATATTTACTTTTTTTTTTTTAAAGTAAATAGTATTTTTATTGAGAAAAACATTGCATGCATGTGATGAAAAATTCAAATTGTTCAAAACGCGTACAGTGGGAAGTAGGTCTCTCTATGCTCAGACTCGACTCCTCAGTACCAGTCTAGTCATACAGTTTCCCTCATAAGAAGCAATCACTGTTACCAATTTTTACTTTGTTTTTCAGAAATATACTGTGCATACATGCATATCTGTCAATTGCTCTATCAATTGGTAGACCAATCAATTCATCCATCCATCCACACATTTGCCCATCCATCTGTCTGTCACAAATTGAATTGTGTCCCTCCAAAATATATGTCAACTTGGCTAAGTCACGATTCTCAGTAACTTGGCAGTTGAACAATATCGCAGTGTAGAAGTTATGTGATGATTTCCCATGATGTGGTCTGATGTGATACATCAATAAGAGAATTAAGGGTGGAATGCAATATCTTTAATATCATCATAACACTGATCCGATGTAAGGAAGCTTCCTGGGGGTGTGGCCTGCAACATCTTTCATCTTGTTGTTGTTATTAAGTGCTGTTGAGTCAGTTCTGATTCATATCAACCCTGTATTGGGTTTCCGAGGAATGGCTGGTGGGTTTGAACCACTGACCTCATAGTAAGCAGTCCAGTGCTTATCATATAGCGCCACACCAGGCAGAGATAAAAGGAGACAGAAGTGAGCAAAGAGGAGGGACCTACTACTACCACTGAAAAAGAAGAGCCAGGAGTGGAGTGTGTCCTTTGGATCTGGGGTCCCTGCAGTGTGAAGCTCCTAGATCCAGGGAAAGACTGATGTCAAGATGCATGGAGATCTCTAAGGAATGCTGGGCCTACAGTAGCTGAAAGGAGACAAGGACATTTCTCCAGAGCTGATAAAGACACAGAATGCCTTTCCTTAGAGCCCACACTCTAACCTGAGACTTTCAGCCTCCTAAACTATGAGAGAATAAATTTCTGTTTGTTAAAGCCATCGACTTGTGGTATTTCCATTATAGCAGAACTAGAAAACTAAGACACTATCATCTATCTGGAGTCCTGGTGTGGCGTTGTGGGTTAATGCGCCAGACTGAAAAGTTGGTGGTTCAAGCTCATCAACTGCTCCTCAGAAACCCTATACAGGGTTGTTATGGGTCGGAATCAACTCGATGGCACTTAACAACATCATCTATCTATTAATCTACGGATCCATCTATCAATCTATCGATCATCTAACATCTATCAAGTCCTAGTGACATGATGGGTAAGCACTTGGATAATAATACTAAGGTTGTCAGTTTGAAGCCACTCACTGGCTTCACAGACGAAGACTGGGTGATCTACTCTTATAAATATTGTAACCTAGGAAACCCCACTAGGCAGTTCTACTCTGTCAGTATGAGTCAAAACTTGATGCCCCCTAACAACTTGTGTATGGATGTATATATGTACTTACGTACATGTTTATCTATCCATCCATCTGCCTGTCTACCTCCCTACCATTTATCCATCCATTCACGTGTCTCCTTTACTTTAACACAAATGAGAGCATTCTATATGATTTGATTCTTGTTTCTTTCTCTAATCTTACTATGAAGCTTGGAGACTGTTTCTAAGAAAAAGTTTTCTATTGGTCAATGTCTGCCAATGAGTTCCTCTTCATTGGAGATGTGGAGGCACAGGCTAGATGACCACTTGGAGAAAGGAGAAGGAAGAGTCCAGCCCTTGATTGAGGAGAAAGGGCTAGACTCTTTCCATCTTGGATACAAAGAGAAAAGCTCTTTATCCCATCTACTCTTCTCTCCTCTCCCCCACCCCCAATGCTGGGTCAGGGTCACCAGTGCCTAAAGCTGCCCAACTATGGCTTCCAGCCCTTCTGTAATTGACAAGAACCCCCAGAGAGATCATCTCTCTGTGCCAGCCACATGCCACTAAACTCCAAATTAAGAGGCCCAGCTGAGATTTCTGTCTTATTCCACCCATGCCCCTGGGGCCAATCCTTTCTCATTTCAGGAGGGGAATGGAACTAGAATTTGGATTTGGGAAGGGGGGTGGAGGGGGGTCCCTACCAAAGCTGGTGCCTCTATGCTCCAGAGAGATGTGTGTGTCCTACCATGCAGCTTAAGACTTCTCCAAAACACCGTCCCCCCAAATCCAATAAAATTGCAAATTTCACTGTATTTCACAATATCCTAAATAAACATGAACAGCATGCGTTTCTCTTCCTTGCATCAAATATTAATCTGCCCGTGGCCAGCACCCGCTCCCCCTCGTGTGTGTGCACGCTGGGTAAACACCAGGGAGATTGCAATGCCAGACCTTCCCTTCTCTTCTCCAAGTCGAGAGCATGACAAATTTTTCTCCTAATTACACCTGCCACTGTTTGCCTTCTAATACTGTAAATCCTCTATCACATAGTTTTTCAGATTCGGGATTAGGTTCTCTTCCTATCGTACAAGTGATTGGAGGGGGCAGGGATGGGGGAGCAGGTGGGGGCAGTGAGGACTTGGTGGCATTGCTTTTCATGATTTCTCTTCTGGGACCCCTGATCTGGGCACAGGCATTGTTTGGAGATCCCCAAACCATCCAGATCCTAACCTTTCTGCAGAGGTAGGAGAGAGAATTCAGAAAAGACACTTGTTCAGGTGTGCAGAACCTGTTCATACTAACGTCATCAGCCTCCTGCTCTTGTTAGCTGCCATAGAATCAGTCCTTGGTTCATGGAGAGCCCATGATTGAACTGTTGTGATCCATAGGGTTGTCATTAACTGATTTTTGGAAGTCGATCACCAGACCTTTCTTCCTAGTCTGCTTTCGTCTTAGAAGCTCTGCTGAAACTGTTCAGGATCACAGTAATATGCAAAATTCCACTGACATGGATGGTAGCGGCACATGAGGTACATTGGCAGGAAATGGAACCCAGGTTTCTTGCATAGAAGGTGAGGATTCTACTACTGGATCATCACTGACCTCCATCAGTTTCCTAGTCATTCATAAATTCATGGATAATAAAAATCCTGAGGATGAAGCAAGAGGGGGGTTGGGCATGTCTAACGCAATACTCAGCACATAGTTGTTAAGCGCCATAAAATCAGTTCTGACCCATAGCGACCCCTGTATAGGGTTTCTGAGGAGCAGCTGGTGAGCTTGAACCACCAACCTTGTGGTTCAAAGTAACCTTGCAGTCTAGTGCATTAACCCACTGCACCACACCAGGACTCCAGCACATAGTAGGTGGACAATAAATTGTATTTCCCTTCCTTTTTGCTCTATTTTCTGGCCAAAGTTGTTATCATTGCTCTCTGGCCTATGAAAATTGCTCCTTCATGGTTTCCCATCTCCTCACTCCTCTCCAATGAATACGTTGTCCCCAGCAGCCAGAGTGCTCTTTCCAAAGCCCAGAGCTCACGAGTCCTGGCAGGCTCTGCCCTAAAGCCCCAAATAACTTCCTGTGCCCCAGATTTGCATAATGCCCAGTTCCCCATCTGAGACCCTCTGCGGCCTGGTCCACCTTGATTTTTGAGCCCATTCCCTGCCCCTCGCTCAGACCTCCCCTTCCCCAATAGCACTGTTCAGCTTGTCAGCTCTGTTCTTTGTGTCAAGTTTCTCCATTTGCCTGGCATGCTTGTTGAAGTTGAATTCTCTTTGTAGGTGTTCACCCTGATGACTCCACTTCCTTAAAGCCTCTTCTGATCCCCCAGTCATAATACCTGGGCCCCTTCATGTACCCATGGGGCTTTGTATTTGCAATGTTTCGGGCTCAGGCATTTGCCTTGCCTATCAGTGGTGTTGCAAGGTCTATGGGCTCCTTTGAGGTACCACCAAAGATTTTAACCATCTCTGTCATCTCAGTGTTTTGCTGGCTTCCAAGACTGTGGTGCATCTCGACACTGCAGAGGGGTGATGTTTGATGTGTGGTGGAGGTTGGAGGGGTGGGAGTTTGCTGCTGACCCTAATCTCATGATTAAGTCACCCCCTGTTCCCTGTTTGGGTAAAAGTGGGGTCCTTCACAGCCAGCCCCTCTTTGCCTCTGGGGGCAGTTGCCCAACCTGGCAGGTAACAAGGTGTCCTCTTAAGTGCAAGAGAATCAACCCTTGAAGACCATAGCAGGGGAGGGAGGGCTGAGGGCCAAGGAGCCTCCCCTCTACCCTTTTCCCCATGACTGAGCCCCTCTCTTTGGCTTCTCTTCCTGAGCCTGGGCTGATCCCACAGAGCTCCCTTCTGTGTATGGGGAGCACCCAAGATGTATAAAGAACACACACATTAGTTCCATGAGCCTTTGACATAAGCATTATTACTGACTAATTTGGAGAAGGGATGTAGGCAATAGGTTTCTTTTCTTATTCCATTTGGTTCCCAGAGATCATTCTGCCTCTGTGATCAACTCCAGTCCATCAGGGAGGCAGGAGGCCTACAGCTGGGCTTAGGAGTGCAGCTTGGGGCTATCCTGTTGAGGTCTCCACCCCCCCCCCCTCCCAAAGTGCCCCTGGAGTTGCTCTAGAAGTCTTGTTTCAGAACAAGCTTGTCCAGCTTGAATAATAACTGTCCCTGGCCCTATCCCCTCCCCACACATTTCACCTTCAGAGGGCTGGGAGAAATTTCCCTAATTAATTAACTCCTCTGCAGTCTGCCCTCCATGTCACTGGGTGATTAATTGTCACTGTGCCTTTAAATCAGGGGTAGAAGGAAGGTGGGTTGAGTTGGCAGTGGTGGAGACCAGAAGCAGGGACACTGGGGGGGGGGGGGGGGCAGCCTGAGGGTCTTTCCTGGGGTGGTAGGACCCTGCTCCATCCCCATCGTGTCCTTGCCCAGGGTCTGAGTGAGAGGCCCCAGAGCCAAATTACAAATGCATCCATCAGTAATCAATCTATGTGTCTCAACTATGGGACTGTGGGAACTGGGGCATTCTAGGAGGGGAGGGGAGGCTGGTGCCTATCCTACCCTAAAGGCTGTAGAAATAGTGTATAGGATAAAGACATGGATTTTAGTGAGAAATAACTGAGTTCTAATCCTGACCCTGTGACTATGGGCAAGTCATTTTGTCTTCCTGAGGCTCAGTGTTCTCACCTGTGAACAGTGAGCTCTACCTCCCAGGACAGTGGGAGGATGAAATGACATCATGTGTGTGAAGCGCTTAGTGTGGCATTAGACTAGGAACACAGCGAGTGCTCAGGTATGGTGGCAGGGATGGGAGGTACTGGAAGGCCAGACTCCTCCCACAATTCCCAGTTAGGACCCTCCCAGCTCTGTTCTCTTCAGCAATTCCCCTCTCCCTGCCCCACCTTGAGGGGTCTCACACCCAGTCTCAGCTCCAACACTTACCTGCTGCATGACCTTGTACAAGGTACTTTTCTTTCTCTTGTTTTCATTGTGATTTCGGTGAAAGTTTTCAGGGAAAATTAGTTTTCCATTCGACAATTCATATGACAGTTTTGTTTCATGACATTAATTGGTTCTTTCTTTTCCTGTGTCTTCATTTCCTGATCTAAGAAAATGGGGACATGGTTACCCTACCTTCATGTTTACAAGGCACTGGGGGAAAAACAGGGTCAAGGTTCAGTCCTTCCTTCAAGGAATTCCACAGCAAGAAAGACTTGTGTGGAAATATATCACTGTAAATTTTGTGTGAACTCTGATAGAGGTGCATAGGGCATTCTGCAGGAGACTGGTAATGACATCATGGGTAAAAGGTGATGGCTCTTAGCACATAATTGTTGTTGTTGTTAAGTGCCTTCCAGTCAGTTCCACCCCATAGCGACCCTGTACAGGGTTTTCGAGGGTGTAAATCCTTACGGGAGTAGAAAGCCTCATCTTTCTCCCACAGAGCAGCTGGTAGTTTCGAACTGCTGACCTTAAGGTTCGCAGCCCGATTCGTAACCACTACACTACCAGAGCTCCTTCTTAGCACATAATAGTTGCTCAATAAATGTCAACTGTCTTCTCCAGCCTTCCAGTTCCCCTGTAGCCTAACAGTTTAGACTTAGTCTCTCTCCTTCAGAGCCCTAGTTCTTGTCCTTTCACTCAGCCTGCAGGGTCTGGGAAGAGGGGCAGATATAGGTCCTCTTGGGGAATTGTTCCTGCCCCAGCTTCACTCTGTCACCGTCCCTTATCATCAATGCTAGCTAACATTTATTGACCGTTTGCTGTTGCCAGCCACTGGGCTAGTGTTTTACATGAATTAATTGAATTTAACCCTCACAACAGTTGCATTTGACAGTTGAGGAGACTGAACCAGACCTAAAGAAGACAGAGCCATGGGATAAACCTCTATGGATTTCAGCTGAAGTTGAAGAAAACGAGAGTTTAAAAAGCTGTTTTAGAAGGAGTAGGATTGGGTCAGGGGATCACTTCTGAAGCTGCAGAAGGGCATCTAATCAGAAGAAGCAAATAGTCCTGCTTACAGACTCCTGGGAAACCAGGGCAAGTCCTCTTGGGTTTCAGATTACTTACTCCCTAGGTTCACTCATGCTCTGTGGTGGGCCCCAGAGTTCAGCAAACCCTCAGAGGAACTTGGCTGTGGTCTTTGGGTTCCTCAGGTTGTATGGGGTGCTCTGTACCTGGGGAGGGATCACTAGGTCCAGCAGACTGGAGATGATGTTCCTGCTGGACAACTGTCCTCAGCCCCAATGTGCTGAGGGTCTGAGCACACTCAGGAAAGAGTTCAGATGTCCAGCTGTGCCCTTGCTAATTAGTGCAACTAATTAACAAGTTGCTTTATGGATTTGGGAGTCCTGGGCTCTTGATGTTCTGGGGCAGGGGGCAGGGTTGTAAACCAGTGTTAGGGAGGTTGTGGGGTAAGGAGTGGAAGGAGACAGGACTCCGGACTGCTGCGGCCCTGGGGCTGCCCCGGGCAGAGCACCTTTCCCTTGCTGAGGGTTGGGGGATAGTCCAGACAGCCATAGGAGTAAAGGGGAGATCAAGGGTGTCTAGAAGGGATAGGGGCTCAGTCATGCCCCACCTGAGGTTCCAGTCCCTGGACAGAGCTGCAGAAGGAATAGCAAACCGTCTCCTCAACCTATTCCAGGTTGGTGGGGAGAGTCAGGCTCTGCCAGATGGAACCCCCGGGCTAACTACTGGAAGAGACCCCTATCCCTGGCAGGAGCTCCCTTGAGCTGATGTGGGAGATGACTCTGATCCCTCGTCTGATGGGGAAAACACAGCCCTGCCCTGGGGTAGCTCCTAATATCAAGGGGAAGACACAGCCCTTGCTTGGGGAAGGCCCTCATTTAGTAGGGAATGAAATAAAGATAATAGAGTTAAGAAAAGACACTCTTGGTTTTGGGAGTGACACAGAGATAGAGTGAGGGAAGATGGGCAAAGGAGGGAGGACAGTTAGGGTCCTGAGGGAAGGAAATGCCTGCTGGGCTTGAAGGAATAGAGAAGGATTGAGGATGCATGAACAACTTTTCAGCTGGGATGCCCTCAGTGCATCCTGGGAACAGCAAATGGCAACACTGACTTGAAACAATGGACAGGCTGACCAAAGCAGAAGGCTTTGGTTGAAGCCTTTGAGAGACCTGGCAGGCAAGAGTGTTGAGACTTCAAGCTGGAGATGTGGGGACCCACCACCTGACTACAAGAGACAGAGACTGGATTGGTGTGATGGGACTGCTCAAGGTGTTAGCATCTAGGGAAGAGGATGTTCCTGGTGAGCATCATGGTACCAGCTTGTCATGGGTGAGAGAAGGAGAAGTGAGAGGCTCTGGGTGGTGGGGGAGAATGACAATGCCAAGGGAGTTGTTTTGAGTGTAGTGAGGAGGATTCAAATAGAGATGACAAGTAATTAGCAAAAAGGGCCTAACGCTGAGGAGAGAGATCCAATGGGAAGTTATGGGTTCAAGGCAGCTTCCACCACTGTAGTTGGTATGTGGGAGTATGTTTTCATATTGGATATGTATGTGAGTGTGTGAAAGGCCCTGGAAGTGCAGTGGCTAAGCACTTAGCTGCTAACCAAAAGGTTTGCAGTTTGAATCCATGAGAAAGATGTGGCAGTCTGTTTCTGTAAAGACTTACAGTTTTGGAAACCCTATGGGGTAGTTCGGCTCAGTCCTATAGGTTTGCTTGGAATCAGCTGGATGGCAATGGGATTTTTTGTTGGTGGTGATGCTTCTATGACTGTATATTGGGTGAAAGAAGAGTGAGACAGATGGATATCAGTCTGTCCTACCCCCTCCCCATTCTGTGGTTCTGTTAGTCCAATCCACAAAGGATCTGTGGGGATTCTGTCTACCCCCACCCCCACTCAGGGCCAGGACCCCCTCCCGACAACCACATTCCCTTTTCAGTGTACTGGTGCCCAGGCTGGGTGCTGGATTAGTGGAGGAAGGATACAATGGACACATATGGTCCTGAGAGCAGGTCCGGCCCAGGGCCCCTTACTAAGCGCCACTCGGATTAGACCTAATGAATTGGAAAGAGTTAACAATGCTTCGGGGCCCAGTGGAGGCCCAGGAGGCCTGCTCAGGCTGTAAACTGTGGCCTCCTTTCACTACTGAGGTGTAATCCGCTTTGAAATCAAAGGTGGTACAAAGTATGAATTTAAATGTGACTTTTACAACCTCAGTGAGATGACGTATACTGAATTAGCTCTTCTTCTTTAAAGGGGTTGGAAGTGGAGGGAGAGGGTGGACAGAGGGGAGGAAAGCCAGACCATCTGCTCTCAGAGGAAGGTCTACCCTGGCCCAGTCCCGGCCAACTTCCCCCCATGCCTTGGCCCAGAGGTGGGGTTGGGGGATTTGAGGTTAGCTGGAAAGAAGGAGGAGTGGGGAGCAAGAGGAATTGTCCCACCTCCAACTCATAGGGTCCACCTAGTGCAGGGTTACCATGATTCCAGGGCAATCCCCAAGAAGAAAGCTAAAGGAAGAGGATTATTCTTCATTTTAACTGTGGTAATATATATATATATATATTTGTTGTTGTTGTTGTTGTTGTTGTTAAGTGCCATCGAGTCGGTTCCGACCCATAGCAACCCTGTACAGGGTTTCCGAGGGTGTAAATCTTTACAGGAGTAGAAAACCTGAACTTTCTCCCGTGGAGCAGCTGGTAGTTTAGAACCACTGACCTTAAGGTTCGCAGCCCGATTCGTAACCACTACGCTACCAGAGCTCACTATATATATATATAACCAAACAGTTGCCATTTCAATGTTTTTTACATGAACAACTCAGCGACATTAATTATGTTCTTCATGTATATAAACATCCTGACTAGCCAGTTGCCAATTTTTCCATCACCCTTAGTAGATAGGCGTTCGGTGTCTCCTAAGCAATGATTCCCCACTACTCCCCTGGTAACCCCCAATAAACTACAATTTCTATGTTGTTGTTAAATACTGTCAAGTCAGCTCTCACTTGTAGTGATCCTGTATCAGGTTTCCAAGAAGTGACCTTGTGGTTAAGCAGTTCAGTGCTTATCCTACACCACCATACCAGTTGGTCTCTATATATCTGCCTATTTTAGATATTCCATGTAAGTGATACCTTATAATAACTGTCCTTTTGTGACAGACTTGGCATAATGTTTTCCAGGTTTATCATGTGTAGCATGTAGTAGGACTTTATTTTCTTAATAGGCAAGTAACATTCTGTTTTATTATGTACCGCATTTTGTTTATCCATCCATCTGCTGATGGGCACATGAGTTGTCCTTTAGGCTATTGTAAATCAGGATCCTTGCCCAAAAGTTCTTGGTTCTTTATAACTAAGGAGGCTGAGGCTCTGAGCTGCCCAGTATGGTGTGGCATTGTGGGCCCTTCCCCATCTATCCCCAGTTGACCTCTAGGCTCTAATTCTACCCCAGTTTGACATCCCTAGCAGTCACAGGGATTGCCAATATTTTCCAGATTCCTCTTGGACTCTGCAGAGCTCCAGACCAGGTGGAGGGGACAGAAGGAGGTGTCTCCTATGTAACAAGCATCGGGATGGACTCCTTCACCCCAGCCTCTACAGCTCCTTTTCCCCCCACATCCCTATGTGATAGCTTCCTATTCATTCTTCTAACCCAGTTCCTATAGCCTTTCCTCTGCAAAGTCCTCTCTGTGTTTCGGGGAGAACTCAACATTCCTCCTCTGGCTTCACAGAGAGCACTGTTTTGGTCCTAACATGGAGCTCAGCACAGAGTGTGGTGAGTGTTGGTTTAGGTCCACTTTCAGGGGTCTTCTCCAAGGACAGGAGCTGGACTCTCTTCCTAGGCTGGGCCCTCAGCTTCAAGCCCGGAGTCTGGTAGGCGCTCCATATGTGTATTCTCTCCTAGGTCACCACATTTCAATAAATATTTGTTTGGGAGAGGGAGGTAGAATAGGAGAACAACACTTTCTAACATTTATTGAGCATCTACTATGTGCCAGGCACTTTCTAAGCCCTTTATTATGACTTGTCTAAACTTCACAACAACGCCTTTACAGCCCCATGATGTAGGTACTTTTGTCTACTCTTGACAGACAGATTGAATTCCACACAGATGGGTCCAAGGGGACTTGTTTCCAAGCCTTGCCCTCACATCTTTGATGTCCACTCTTGAACCGTCTTTCTCCAGCACAGCCCATTTACTCCCACTTGTCTTGCCCCAGAGTTGAATGGGGTGACAAGGAAATGATGTCTAATCCCTAGGTGCAGGTTTTGGGACTCCTGAGCTCATCCTCTCTATGATAATCAGGGTACAGGTTAACCTTTTCATTTACAGATGAGGAAACGGAAGCGCAGGGAAATTTTGCTGCTGGTCTGATATTATCAAGATAACAACTTCAGTCTCAGATTATTTGCTCTCAAATCTTCTTTAGAACCAAACTCTGGTCTCATCAACCTATAGCAACTCCAGTCTTCTTAGTTTGACTGTCCTCTGGCCCTTAATTTTCTCATGACTAAATTTTCTCATCACTCTAGGAGCTCAAAGGAGCTCTGGTAGCATAGTGGTTATGAATTGGGCTGTGAACCTCAATGTCAGCAGTTCAAAACTACCAGCTGTTCACAGGAGAAAGATGAGGCTTTCTGCCCCCATAAAGATTTATAGCCTTGGAAACCCTGTACAGGGTCGCTATGAGTCAGAACCGACTCCACGGCACATAACAACAACAACAAAGGAGCTCTGGTAGGTAGTGGTTACTAATCGGGCTGCGAACCTCACAGTTAGCAGTTTGAAACTACCAGCTGTTCTGCGGGAGAAAGATGAGGCTTTCTGCTCTTGTAAAGATTTACAGCTTCGGAAACCCTGTACAGGGTCGCTATGAGTCAGAACCGACTCCATGGCACATCACCACCACCACCACAACAAAGTGGGAATAATAAAATCTACCTCCCAAGGCAGCTGTAAGAAGTAATACTGAGTGAAAAGCATCTTGCACAAGGTCCAAGGCAAACTAGGTGCTCCATAAATTACTTCCCCTTCACTCTTTGGGCAGAGACCTCCTGTGTCTTGGGGGCTTGCGCTGTGGGAAATGAGCAGTTCTGGGTTGGGGGGTAGTTGACTACGTTTGAAGTGACAGTGACAGATAGGTGCGGTGGCTCTCCCAGGCGCCCGGCCAACCCCACCGTGCGTGTCCGCCAGGCCCCGGACATTTCCTCCCTCGTCCTGGCCCACGATGAGGTGTCATTTGCCGCCTGTCCCTTCTTGTCATCGATTTCCAAGTCGTTAATTAACGGGGCTTGTCAGCTGGGAAGATGAATTCTGTCCTCGGCTCTCGGGGCCTTTTGTTTTGGGATTGTAAATGCTATAGATCTCCCATGATGGAAGGCCATGGGGTCAGGGGGCGTCAGGCTGCCCAGTAGGGGTGGCAGGGAGGAGTGGAGCCTGTGGGCTTGGCTGGGCCCTGTTGGTCTAGGATTGGCTTCCAGTGGCCCCTAGCAGTGGCCTTTGTGGCTTGGCTCCCCGAAGATGAGGTGGGAAGGATGGGTGAGCTTTTCCTTCATCCGATGCTTCGTTGGATGGGACTGGTTGGAGGGGGATACAATTTTTGTTATCTTCAGGGAGTAGCTAGTCTTGGGGGAAAACACAGTGTTGTCTTTGGGGAATTACCAGTCTAATGAGGGAGACAGAGCTCTGACCTGGGAAAGCTCTCAGTTCCTATCATGGGAGAATCTTCACTTTGTCCGAGAGACTTTCACACACCCCCAGTTTAACAGAAAAATATGAGTTTAGATCTTGAAAAAATAAAATATTTGCAGACCAAAAAACTACTCATGTCTTGACTGATCTGAGTTTGGATCTTCTACTAGAATCGGAAGCAAACCAGTCTCTGGGCAGGTGGACCCCTTGTTCAAAGGGACCCAGGCCATCCCTACTCCCCACCCCCCATGGCAGCTGCTTCCCATGTGAGATTTCAGGCAGGCTGCCAATTTCAACACCAGCTAACCTGAGTGCCAGGAGGGAAAAACTGATGTTTAAAAACACAGGTTGATATAAAACCGCTCTCTTTTTTTGATGGGAAGAGCTTCTAGACCACTGGCCCATAACCATAGAACAGCCACCACACCAAAGAATCCCAGTTTCTCTTATGCCCAAGGAGAAGGTGAGGGTGGAGAGACACGATCTTCAATTTTTGTAGTGGTTGGAGGCCGCTCTGAGTCCGGAGCGGCTAACTATGGACTAGCGCCTTGCAGAGAGGCCTGTTTGAGTAAAATAATTGCTTCTATTTGGCTGCGAGATCTTGGGGACTTTTCTCCCTGTTTCTGGGCCTTTGTTTTCTACAAGAGATATAGAACCAAGGTGTTGTTATTAGGTGCCATTGGGTTGATTTTCAACTCATAGCAACCCCACGGATAGAGTAGAACTGCCTCACAGGGTTTTCTGGGCTATAATGTTTGTAGGCTCAGATCACCAGGATTCTGGCTGGGAACCTAAGTTCCACTCACCACCTGATGCTGCTTCTGAGCATTGGAGAAGTGGGTCCTAGATCTAAGGAGCCCTGGTGGCACAATGGTTAAGCATTTGACTGCTAACTGAGAGGTCAAATCTACCCAGTGGCTTAGACGGAGTGGGATGGAGCCAGGGGGTTGCTTCTGCAATCAGACAGGTGAGTGACTATCTCAGGATGTAAGGGGTGGAGGGTGCCCCCTCAGGCTTTCTGTATAACCCTTAGACACCACTTACCCCAGGTTTCCCCAGCCCCCATTTTACAGATGGAGAGATTAACATCCATAAAGAAACAGGCACTTGCCCAGGGGAACACATGGAGCTCTGGACATAGCAGGGACTAGCATTGGGGCCTCTGGAGTCACAGCTGGTGCTATTTCCCCATCATGGCCTAGTGGAAGGCCGCCAAGGTCTGAAAGAAGTCTGACGTTCCAGCCCTGGTCCCTCTGGTGCAATCTCAGGTTCCCCTGGCTTTGAGTGAATGAAAGAAAGAGAAAGAGTACGAGTGAATGCTGTGTTTCTCTCCTCAGCCCTAGAGGAATCCCCTGGCTGGGGCTTAACAGCTTCATTGGACTGATGGAAAAGAAGAGATAGAAGGGAAGTGACTATGGGATCTGATGCTTCCTGGCTTCCGTTCCTGAGAGTCTTGGGGCCCAGGGAACCTGGAGTAGGTTGAGAAGGTTGGTGGGGACCTGAGCTGAGGATGCTAGCTAGGATGCAGAAGAAGTATGCCTAGGAAGAGGGGACTTTGATGGATGACTAGGGTCCTTGCCCTGGGTCTAGGGTGAGGACAGCCCCTCTGCATTGGATGCAAGGGCCAGGTCTCTTCCTGCAGAAGAGGCTCTGAGGCTCCTGCTTCTCTCCCTCAGTAAATCATGGGCTAAGGGACTGGAATCTGGGAGGAGGAGCGGGTGGGGCACTGCCTGGGGAAATTTACAGCCATGATTTTCTCCTGCGAGTTGGGAGCTGAGGGGGTTGCAGTCACTCACTGTTTATCCTTGTAAATATTACCATGCCCCCAGCCTAACACTCCAGTTACCACTGGCAGCAGGGGCAAGGTGATCACAGAGGAGGATGGAGGGTAGACTTCAGTCAGAACTTTCCAGACACTGACTGGGAAGGTCTGAGTCCACAGAAATAAATGAGTGATGGAGGTAGCAGTGCACAGAGGCTAGGGCCTGCCTGGGTAGAGTGACCTGTGAGGTATCACTTATTCATATATTTAATGAGCACTTAATACATGGCAAAGGGCCCCTGGGTGACAAAGGGTTTGTACTTGACTACTAACCTAAAATCGGAGTCCTGGTATGGCACTGTAGAATAAGCATTGGATTGCTAACCATGAAGTTGGTGGTTCAAACCCACCAGCTGCTCCTTGGAAGCCCGATACTGGGTCGCTATGAGTGGCAATTGCCTCTATGGCACTCAACAACAACAACAGGCTCTATGTCAAGTGTAGCTGAACATGATAGATATGAGCAAACCCATTTGGAGCCCAAGGGTCAGATGTTTTCAGTGAATAACCTGTGAACGCGTCCTTGTCGGGTATGGTGAGCAGAGGAATCACAGAGAGGACCTTCCTGTCTTCCAGTGTCTGAGCTGAGCCTGAAGCCTGGGGGTGCCTTCCTGGTCCCTGCTGCCCTCACAATGAGGTCTTAATCACAGCTGCCAGCCTTGTGCTGGCCTTTTGAGGCGATATCTTCATATGGCCCTGGAACCATTAGAGGTGCTGGGTCTCTCCTCCTGGCCTCTTCCAGCCAAATCTCAGAGACCCCAGCTTTCTGTGGATAAAACCTGGCCAGAGCTGGGCTGGGCTGTGCTATGGGGAGACACCTGCCATTTCTCCCTCCCATCCTTCTGTCCCCAAATACTCAGGGTTCCATAACAAACACTTAATTGACTAAGAGACACTCCTTGGGTAATAGTAGAGGTTGGAATGAGACAAAGAGAATAATTAAGCTGCCTAACAAAGATCCCAGACCCAGAGACAGCCTAGTGAAGGAAGAGCACACTGTTGCTATCACCTCGCCTGATCCTTGGCTTGGCACCTTCCTTGCTAAGTACTCTGGACAAGTCACTGAGCCTCTGTTTCTCAGTAAAATGGGGGTAAAATACTGCACAACAGCATTGTGAGATTTAAGGAGGAAAATGCTTTGAAAGGTGTACATATACAGGTGAAATAAGGGGACAAGATTAGAGAATAAACTTTATCAAGTACTTACTGTAGGATAAGCACTGGACTGCAAGATCGGTGGTTCAGACTCCCTAGCTGCTCCTTGGAAACCCTACATAGAGTGGTTATAAGTCGGAACTGATTCAACAGCACTTAACAACAACTGTGAACCAGACATTGACTTACTTAATCTTCACATGAGGTATAGCATATGATTTTCTCATTTTATGAGCAAGAATCCCTTGGCTCAGAAAAGTTAAGTAATCAGCCACAATCTCACAGTGAGTACAGGCAGAGGGGGCTGAGACTCAGATGTCTGCCTGCCTCCAAAGCCTTAATCTCGATTGGAGAGGGTGTGGGCTGGTGGGTGGGGTGCAATTGAGCTCTACTTCACTTAGAGTCATGCTAGCCAAGTAGTGGATGAACTTATTCTCAAAAGAAGTTCTGACACTAGTGTCTGATTAGGTAATGCACACACCTGGGACAGAATTCAGAATGTACAGAAGGGTAGGAGTGGAAAGTCAATTTCCTTTCTTCCCCTGCTGCCCAGACTCCTGGTATGGAGCTATAGGATCAGCACTGGACCACACTGGATAATGCACTAGACCACAAGGTCCATTTGAACCACAAGGCCAGCAGTTCAAACCCACCAGCCATTTCTCAGAAACCCTAATCAGGGTGGCTGTGAGTTGGAACTGACTCGATGGCACTAACAACAAAAGCCCATGCCACACAGTTCCCCTCCTTAGAAGTGACCAGTATTGCTTGTTTAATATATAGCCTTCTAGGAAGGGTGTATCTACACATGTTGTTTTTATTGTTATGTGCCATCAAGTCAGTCCTGACTCATAGTGAGCCTAAGAGGGACTGGTGAGCTTGAACTGCCAGGCTTGTGGTTCAAACTGACCTTGAGGTCTAGCTCATTATCCCATAGCACCACACCAGGACTCTGGGTCCTCATATAATAGGCATATATTAGATAGACAGGGATTTCTGGTTGGCACAAATGGTTAAGTACTTGACTATAACTTAAAGGATGTCCCCTGAAGGCCGCACGATTTACTGGCAAAAAATCAGCCTTTGAAAACTATGGAGCACAGTTCTATCCTGCAACACAAAGTCAGAATGACCTCACAGTAACTGCATATCGATTGATAGACAGCGTTAATATTTTACAAAAAGTGACACATACTAGCTGCACTATTTCTAGGAAGCTCTGTCAGAGATGAGTCTCACAACACAGGAAGTGTTCTGGCCTGCTGGGTGACAGCCCACATGGGTGTTGCAGAAGGGAACCCAGTATTGGATATGGCTGGTCTGTAGTTTTAGCCCAAATGGCTCCCAAGTCTTCTTTGTGCCCACATTTTGCAGAGGTGGGACTGAGGCATGGGGAGGGGAAATGCCATCATTTGTCTCACAGAGAATTTTTAAAAGAACTGTGAAGACCCAGTGGAAGAAAGTGATGTTGAGGCCAAGCCCATGGGGAGATGCCCAGTAGTGCTTGAGTCTAAGATGGGGGCAGGTCAGGGGAGATTCAGGATGCCCAGGACAAAGCTCACCATGCCTTGGGGATGAGCAGGAGAGCAGCAGCATGTTTGTTTGTAAAGGCTCAGGCAGGAATCTGCCCTCATGATCCCAAAGCCTCAGGTTGCAGGGCTCAGAGCTGGCCCTGGGGACAGGTGGGGGCAACTGGCATGTGACCCCCTAAACCTCAACCTTCATTGATTGCCAGACCAGATAAGAGGCAGGTCACCCACTGACCTTAGGACTTCAAGGCCCTTAATGAGAAGAGGACGATGGTGTTGCAGTTAGAGAATCTCATTCTTAGGGCTGGAAGCCATTGAAAGAATTTCTCATACATGGTTTTCCAAATTTTATTCATTTGTGCTCCATTTTCATACCAAATTGGAGTTTCTTCTGTGTTTTAAACCTAAAATAAAATATATCCTAAATGAGTACTGGTAGCGTAGTGGTTATGAATCGGGCTCCGAGCCACAAGGTCAGCAGTTCGAAACTACCAGCTGTTCCATGGGAGAAAGAGGAGGTGTTTTGCTCCCATAAAGATTTACAGCCTCGGAAACCCTGTACAGGGTCACTGTGAGTCGGAACCGACTCCACGGCACACAACAACAACAACAACAACAAATAAGTAAGGAAGACTGTAGAAAAATTGATTCATTTGAATTATGGTGTTGGAGAAGAATATTAAAAGTATCATGGACTTCCAGAAGAACAAACAAATCTGTGTTGAAAGAAGTACAGTCAGAGTGCTCCTTAGAAGCCAGGGTGGGGAGACTTTGTCTTTCATACTTTGGACATGTTAACAAGAAGGACCAGTCCCTGGAGCAGGACATCATGGTCAGTAAAATGGACAGCTGGCAAAGAAGAGGAAGGCCTCCAAGGAGATGGACTGGTTCAGTGGCAGCAGCAATGGGCTTACATTGTAAGGATCACACAAGACTGGGTAGTGTTTTGTTCTGTTGTGCATAGGATCACTGTAAGTTCAACTTGGAGACACCTCACACCATATTCTAAATGTGCAGGTTGGTTCTTCTTTTTTAAACATGTGTACCCACCCCTGTAAGGAACCTGAGGGGCGAAAGTAGTTTGTGGTCAGTTGCTAACCAAAAGGTTGGCAATTCAAACCCACCCAAAGCCACCAAAGAAGAAAAGCTGTGGCAGTTTGCTTCTTTCTGTTATGATTGCAGCCAAGAAAGCATTAACACAGAATACCGGATGAAGTAGTTTCAGGGGACGGTCCCAGAACTCTGAACTACATATAAAGGAATATTTAGAAAGTTTGAAGGCTTACAGCCAGTGGAATTTGTAGCAGAAGCAAGAAAGGTGGTGTTTTCTGATCTGTGACTGCCAGAGGCTCCCGGAGCAGCCATCTTGGAAATGACAGAGCACGTGAAGGATCAGCGCTGGGCTCCCACCGTGGACGTCTGACCGATCCTCGGAGATAAAGGTGTGGACATCCTTTTTTCCCCTCTGTTCATTGGTCTCTCACTGTCTGTGCATCTCTACTCTGGAGACTAGAGGGGGTACCTGAGCAAATGGACACGCTCCCACCCTGTGTACTACGCATGCACACTGATCTGTTCAGCAAAAACTACTAAGAAGGGAGAAAACACTGCTTAAAACTGAATGGTCTTCCAAAACGACTACAGCCGGTCCTGATCTGTGTATCACTAGGAAAAAGTCCTGAACGGGGGTGTGGAGTAGGAGAGGGAAAGAATAAAAGGGAAACAGGCCAAAAATTAAGTCCTGAGTTACATCATAAAGAGTGATGGTAACATCCTGAAATTTCTCAGACAGCCTTGAAGGCAAGAAGCCTAGAGAAGGGTGCTAAAATCATACTCATATTTTGCTACAGAGTTTTCTTTTCTTTTCTGTGATTATAGACTATAGTATCCAATCTGGTGGGGCTTTTTGTTTTGTTTTTGCTATTTTGTGTTTTGGGCCCTCTTATACCTTCAGGGTGCTCTTTCTCACCCTACGTTATGCAAGAACAGACAGCAATTGTAGTCATATAGCCAAGCTACAATCACACCCTATAAAATCCCACCATCCAGGTAAGACCCATTCTCAGCTGCTATACACCAGATAGACAGCCAACACCTGCTATAGTTACTCTGAGTTGAGTAATAACAAGAGTGAAAAGGGAAGTCCATCTCCTGATCACATCTTATGTGGAGGCAATCAGAAAGCATAATAATACATCAGCATCCACTCATCTAATTATTGAAAATACACCTAATTATTGAAGATACCCAAGATTGCAGCCAAGAAAACCCTATGGGGCAGTTCTCCTTTACAGTACAAAAGTCACCATGAGTCAGGGGCTGACTCAGTGGTAGCTAACAAAAAGAATCCCCCTGTTACCATTTCCCCATTACTATATAGAGGATTTCCAGCACCCAGAAGACTGCCCCCTCCCAGTTAGCGACCTCCCCAAAGTAACCACAGATTCATTTTGTCTATTTTTAAACTTCATATCAATTGACTCACCCAACAGACCCTCTTCTGAGACTTGCTCCTTTTCCTCAACATTGTCTCTGTGAGCTCTGTTCATGTATTTGGAAGACATGGCAATGGTTTGCCTTTTTCACATGCTACATAGTGTTCAATTGTCTGAATAGGCCACACTGTACCTATCTAATCATTCTCCTGTTGATAGACACTTGGGCTGTTTTCAGCTTGGGGATATTCACAATAGTGCTGCTGTGAGCTATACTATACATGTCTTTTGATGGATACATGACCACATTGGGCATACCCTAGGGATGGTTGTTGATGTTGTTAAGTGCCAGTGGTGGGGGAAAATTGTTGAGATTAAGAGTTACCCCTTATGTTATTGTTTACATAAAATATCTTAATGGACCCATTTTTATGTAAAATGTTATACCATGTACATCTAGAAAACACACCATTCACAAATGAATAGCTAGAAAACTGTTCACAAAGAGAACACATCTATGTAACCAGTACTCAGAACAAAAAACAGAACATTACCAGAACCTTAGATGTTTCTACATGTTCCATTCCAGGCTCAAATCCTTTCCAAGGGTGGCTGCTCTCTTGGCTCCAGTTTTGGATATTTTGAACTCTTATGTTGTTAAGTGCTGTTGAGTTGGTTCTGGCTTATAGCAGTCCTGTATAGGGTTTCTGAGGCTTTAAATATTCATAGGAGCAGAAAACCTCATCATTCTCCCTTGGGGTTCATAGTGCTTATTGTATGGGGCCACTGCATGCCCTTAAAACTTTATTGTTGTTGTTAAGTGCCATCAAGTGTGTTCCGACTCATGAGATAAGACTCTTCAGTGTGTGGTGTCTTACAAGCAACATAATGTTTGTGATTCATTCGTGTTACATGTAATAGTAGTTTGTTCTTTTTAATTGCTGTTTAGTATATCATTGTATGTATACTTAACAATTTATCCACTTACCTATTAATGGACATTTAGCGATTACAAATAGTGCTGCCTCTTGTACATGTTTTTTTCTTCTTCTTCTTAAATGTTTTATTGTGAATTATGTGATAGTTTACATGGGAGAACATTAGTTTTACATTCATTCTATCGTATATCGTCTCATTACCATGGTTACCATCCCCTCCATGCAATCCTTCCCCCGTACCCCCCAGGTCTTCAGCACATAGTCCCTCTCTGGATCTAAAGTCTCCAGCTGCTCCATTGCTCCACGTTATCATCTCTGGCTCCATTTCAGGCATCACTGCTTCTCTGGGTAGGGTCCCGCTCTCTGCTCTTCTCCCTTGATGGTCCTAGGGACCTCTGCTCCTAGACTGAAAAGTTAATCACTCCCCTCCTTGCTATAAAACGTCCACCTTTACATTTCCGTCCCTCACAATCAGTCCTGATAACAATTATTCACTATTGTATTACAAGAGACCCGTCTGCATTTCATTGCATCAGCCCTGCCTAGTCAGATGGAATACTACTCACTGGAGATTCTACCTTCCTCCAGGCCCTCTGGATCTAGGTTCCCTCTTGAAAGCTTTGTAAGCCAGTCACTTCTTGCCTTTGTAGCCCCCCACATCCCCATTTTGGGTAGCCAATGTCCAAGTTGCCCATCCCTGTCTACTCTGTGTGTGGAGGTGGTGGGAATGATTTTTGCTGTAAGGATTTGTTCCCTCTTTTGAGCTACTGCTTCCACAGGTGTAGGTCAAGTTCATCAAATTGTATGAGAATACTTTTTTCCCTCTTCTTTTTACTTCTGGTTGAGCTCTGATCATCCAGTCACTGAAGCCAGGGTAAGTGGGTATTATCTGCAAGTGCAGGTGTTCTTATGCATATGCCCTGTCTTCTTATCAGCTGGACGCTTCACTCTCCACTCTAGTCCTCTGTGGCTATGTCACTGACTCTGGGCCCACTCTTGTACATGTTTTGATGTGCATTTTTAGAAGTAGAATTACTTGTGCACTCACCTCTTTTTTCTTTTTTAACTTTTTATTGTGAATTGAGTGAAGATTTTCAGAGTAGACATCACCTTTATATTCAACAAATCATATACTTTACTTCATTACAATGATGGCCATCCCCTCCATGTACCAACAGTTAACAGTATTTACCTCCATTTACTTTAACATTGCATTTCTCCCTGTGTGTCCTGCTACCTTTATCTTTCCTCTTGTATATTGCCTGTCCTGCCACCCATATTAACATGTGTCTATTCTCCAGTCCATGAATAATTTTCCCTCCCTGCTCCCCCCATAACCATCATAGATTGTTTCTTTTATTAAGAAAACTTTTAACTTTTTACAATGATCTCAACAATATTTGTCCGTTTGTAATTGATTAATTTCGTTCAGCTCAGTGTCCTCTAGGTTCATCTGTGTTGTGAAGTGTTTCACAGATTCATCATTATTCTTCAACATTGTGTAGTATTCCATTGTATGTATGTACCAAAGTTTAACCATTCTTTTGTTGATGGGCATTGAGGCTGTCTCCATCTTTTTGATGTGTCTTTTGTAGACCACACACTGAAGGATTTTGTTTTCTTATGCATTCTGCTCTGTCTGTCTCTTGACTGGTACATTTAATCAATTTACATTCAGTGTAATTATCAATAGGTATGATTGATTGCTATCATTCTGCTGTGTGTATGAGTTTTTGTGGTGCTGTTGGTTTCTTTGTTCCACATAATTTTCTGTACTAAGTACATTTTGTTTATGGGTTTTCTTTTCATTTTCATTTCTATTGTGTTAATGTTTACTAAATCTTTCTCATTTTCCTTTTTTTTTTATTTTGATATGCAGGTATATTAATTTATTTGAGGTTACCCTGTATTTGTTAAATTTTTTCCTTATTTGAAATAGTCTGTTTTATCTTGAAATCTACTTGACTTCCTCGCCCTTTGAAAATTCTGTATCTACACTATTCTCCCTCTTTTTGCTTTGTAGTTGACTTCATTATAAATTGATATCTCTTATCCCCTATTTTCAATCTTGTAAACTTGTTTTACTTTGGTGGTGATGGTTATGTGCCATGGAGTTGGTTCTGACACATAGCGACCCTAAACAGGGTTTTTGAGGCTGTAAATCTTTATGAGAGCAGAAAGCCTCATCTTTTTCCCATGGAACAGCTGGTAGTTTTGAACTGATGACCCTGCAGTTCTCAGCCTGATTTGTAACCACTACACTACCTATATCTGGATTAAATTATGGGTGGTGTTGTCATGTATGGTAATCTCAGCTGTTTGTTAGCTGTTGTTGGTTCTTAGTCCAAAGAACATCCATTAGCATAAAGTTGGTCTGGTCATTACAAATGCCTTTAATTTATAAATATGAGGAAATGTCCTAATTTTTCTGTGTATTTGAGGGGCAGCTTTGTTGAGTATATGACTCTTGGCAATTTTTTTTAATACAGATTTTTCTGTATGTCATCCCATTGTCTTCTTGCCTGCATGGTTCTTACTGAGAAATCAGAGATCGTTTTATTAGTTCTCCTTTGTAGGTAACTTTTTGTTTTTTTCCTAAGGTTCTCTCAATATTTTTTCCTTGTCTTTGGTTTTTGATTATGATATGTCTTAGTGATTTTCTTTTGGGATTAATCTTGTTTGGCATTTGTTCAGCTTCTTGTATGCTTATTTTCTTGTCTTTCATGATATTAGGAAAGTTTGATTCCATCACCTCTGACAATTTTCTCTATACTTTTTATTGTCTCTTCCTGTCTGGAATTCTGATCACTCATAAGCTATTCTTCTTCATAGTATCCCACATAACTCTTAGGTTTTCTTCAGATTTTTTTTTATTCTTTTTTCTGATTGTTCTTCTAGCATACCAGTATTGAAAGATTTGTCTTCAAGTTCACTAATTTGGGCTTCCATTGCTTTGAATTTATTCCTTTGCCCTCTCAATATACTGCCCATTTATAAATCTTAGAATTAATCTTTTGGATTTCTAACTGCAGACTTTGTATTGTTTCAAAAATTGCATTTATTTTTTCTGTTTGTTTTTGTAGTGTTTTCCTGAATTCTTCTAATTTTTTTTTTCTATGTTCTCCTGGCTTTCCTCAATCTGTCAGTCCTTTGAAGGTACCTAAATATCATACTTTTGAATTATTTTTTCAGTTAATTCCATCACCTTTTCTTCCTCAGAAACATTTTCTGGCTCTGTATCTTGATCATTTGTTTGAGCCATTTTTCTTGTTTCTTTGTGTGAGCTAAAATGGTCTGTTATCTTCAGGGCATTGTGTGATTGTTGTATTTG
>NW_006408525.1:6225435-6250111 GCF_000296735.1 Chrysochloris asiatica | reverse complement strand
CAACAAAACAGAATAAATACACAGGGAAGCAGTAATGAAAAGACAAAATAATAAAGAGAAAAAAATCAGTTAAAACAGGCAGTAACTAGAAGAAAAGAATATAACAAGTATAAAGGCAAACGAGTAACAGGGAAATGGAGCTATAGAAGATAAAAATAAGAAAGGAAATAAACAGAAGAAAATTTAAAAACACACAGAGAAACCAGGGAAGATGCAAAGAGAGAGTGTTGTTGTTATTAAGTGATGTCAAGTTGGTTCCAACCCAAAGTGACCCTGTACAGGGTTTCCGAGGCTGTAAATCTTTATGGGAGCAGAAAGCCTCATCTTTCTCCCATGGAGCGGCTTGTAGTTTCAAACTGCTGCCCTTAAGGTTTGCAGCCTGAATCGTAACCACTATGGTACCTGAGATCCCTAAAGAGAGAGTAGAGAGTAGTAAAGAAAGATCAAAGTGCAGGGAAGGGGGAAGAGAAGATGGGAAATGAGAAACAGAAAAAAAAGAAAAACAAATTGTAAGGATTATAAGGATAAAATTCAGGGCAATGAAAAGAGAAAAAGGAGGAAAAAGAATAAACAAACAAAACCAATAAAATAACACAGGGAAAAAAAAACAGCCCCCACAAAAAAACAGTGCCGCTGTTGGGCCTGGAGAGGAGAAAGCTCTGTGGGGCTCCTACAAGCCAAGGATCTCACAAGATAGGTGTGGAAGAGATGTGACAGTGGACTTCCTGGCCCTAGATTGATTTCCGGTTGGCCTGGGTGTCATCTCTGTTCAGGGCACTCAATCTGGAAGCAGTTTGTGGAGGCCCTTGATAGAGCTGGATTCAGTGTCTGTTAGGACCGTAGGGCAACTGGGTGTGTGGTGACTGGTTAAATGCTCGTCTGGTGTCTCTTCAGGTTTGGTAGGTCTGCACCCAAGCCTGCCTGAATCCAAGCACCAAAGCAGTGCAGACAGCCCTGCCTCACACTGGCATGGCTCCCAACTACAGGGCTCTGAATTCCCAGAGAGCAAGGTCTGCACTGGGGATGGGTGAAGGTGGGAGCTGCACATGCCTCTGGTCTCCGGAGTAGCATGGGGATACAGAAGGAACCTCACCTTTGTGAATCTGCTCTGCCAGGCCTAACCTCTGTTGCCAAAGCTGCTAATAAGGCAGTTACACCTCATCTGGCTGGTCATTCACTAGTCAGTTTCCTTCTCTCACTGTCCCCCCTTAGCTTCTGCTCCCAGAAAACACTCAATCCATTTCTCTAGCCTTTCCTCTAAAGTTCAGGGTTCCAGAATTTTCATCTGTGTCTGTTTCACTTGGTCTTTTTATCTTTGTTGTAGAGGGTTCATGTAGTACATCTGCCTAGTCGGCATCTTGCCAGAAGTTCCTGGATTCACCTCTTAAACTTAAATGAATTTTATATTACAACGTAATAGGGAAACTAGAATCATTTGCCATGAAAGAAGATAAATAAAAATAAATAATTTAATATCCTATGTTATTTCATTCTATCTGAGTCTTGACACCTGCTCTTGTGCTATTAGCCTACAGTTTAATCTCTCCTTGTTCAAAGGGAGCTAACAACAAGTAGATAACATTACAGTTATACCAGTACCAACTAAGACTTTCTCTGTGTCAAAATCAGAAAGTTTGAAAAATAATTGAAGGAATAACTTCATTGCCTCTGGGTGTACAATGTTATTTATGCTAGTATAAAATAATATCCTAAAATAATCTTTGGGAAGCATTGATATAGTTCACTTACTGGTCTTGCCTCTACCTGTTTGATGATAAATTCTTTAAACTGTGTTGATCTTGCATTCTGAATGTGCATTCCTTAGTGACTAAGAAAGCATGTCATCTCAGACAACCTATCCTCCCCAGAGGCAGATCTGGTGGGAGGGTCTTTATTTCATCAAGCAACTATCTCCCTGTAACTTCCCCTTCTGGTCCCACCTTTCTACTCTGCGGCTCCTGGGATCAAGCCTACTTGATTTGTTCTGGACAGCCATTAACCTTAGAGAGCCTTAGATTTTTCATCTAAACAATAGGGATGATAATACCCACTCCAATGGAATTTTAGAAGAAGAAACTAGATACAGCATGTAGTGTCCAGCCATCTGCCTGACTCCTGATGGGGGGTGGGAAGAATGAAGCCCTTTTTGCTGAATCTATTGTGAATTCTTCCATGGGATAAAGTGGAAAGAAGTTGGTAGAAACGTGTCTGGGGTTGTTTCACAGTCATTTAAGAGGGGCCAGAATCAGAAAATCTGGGAAGACTCCAAACTCAAGAACTCCATTGCTATCAAGTCAATTCTGACTCATGGTGACCCTGGTAGAGTTTCTGAGCCTGTAAATATTTATGGGAGCAGTAAAGCTCATCTTTCTCCTGTGGAGTAACAGATAGGTTTGAACTGCCAACTTTGTGACTAACAGTCCTGTGCTTCTCCAACAGCCCCAGATGGACTCCTTGAGAGACCCTGTTTTTAGATAATTGAGTCCACATCCTAACAGAACCTTAGAAATAATCAGATTCAATAACTTCAGTTAACAGTTAAAGAATCTGGAGATCAGAGAAACCACAGATTTGTCCAAGTCACACAAGAGGTGGAACAGAGAAGCCTGTGGTGGAAGCATGGGTCTCTTTTCAGTGCTGCTTAGACGAACACTGGACTTGGAGTCCTAAGTCCTAACTTTCAGTTCTGGCTATGAGATGTCTTTTTATGTGACGTTAAGCAAGTGTATCTCACTCTCTGGACCTCAGTTTCATCAATTTTTAAATGAAACATTGATCTAAATGGTTTTTACATTTCTTCTGCCTCCAGAATTCTATGATCAAGGAGATGATTCTTGAGTTTTAAGGAAGGATGGAATCAATTCATCCAAGAGATGAGGGTGTTCCAGGTGGGGAAATAACACAAGCTGAGGTTGGGAATATAATAGGATTATGTTGAACATTTGGCCAGATGAGACACCAGGGCATTTTAAGTGTATAGGAAAGCACTTAGCTTTGGCTGACACAGTAGATCTCCTTCTTTGTATCTGAGCAAAAACCCCCATTTCCACATCTCTAGCTCATCCCTTAATTGGAAGATCATGTTTATGATCTTCTTTTTGGAAGATCATGTTTATGATCTACTGGTTGAACTAAAGCCCATTCTCTTCTTCCAAAGTAGTAAAATTATACCTGGGCATATGGCTGCCTACTAGGAACTAAATTTCCCACCCCCCTTGCAGCTTGGTGTGACCATGTGATGAAGTCCCCATTAAAGGAATGAGAGTGGACTACAATGTGCTCCTGTCACTTTTGCTCCTTCCTGAAGATATTATGTGGAAATCCTATGACTCAGTGTAGCCATGCAGACGTGGGCATGACTGAGAGTTGTGTATGACTTGTGGAGCAGAGCAGCCTGTTTCTTGAGGTCTAGTTCAACCTTTCTGTTCTTTAGGCCAGTGGACTTTGTTTTAGTAGCTCAGCTTTTTCTAACATGATGTCTATGTGACTAGGGGCACATGGGGAAATTGGGCAACTCCTCTACGCTGAGTTCTGAGGGTTCTGAGGGCTAGTTCTCTGCTCCTCTTGTCAAGAGTGTTGTTCTTTGGCTCACTCTCTCTCTGGGTATGACTATCAGTCAGTTAAAATGGACAGTTCTGAGTAAGAAAAAGAAAGAAAGAGGAGGGAGGGAGAGAGAGAGAGAGAGAGAAGGAAAAGGCAGAAGAGGGGAAGGAGGGAAGAAAGGGATAAAGAGAGATGAATACATGGATAGATAGGACAGGGAAGGAAAGGGAAGTGAATGCAAGCATGAAGACTAGGGTCACAGAGCTATAAAAAAAGCCTTAAGGATAGTCTTGTCCACCTCCAGTCTTCCTGCCTCTGTCTGCCCACCCAACCCTCCCTTTTAAAACCAAACACATGGCTGTCCAGTCAATTCCAACTCCTGGCTACCTCGTATGTTTCAGAGTAGAACTACACATCACAGGATCTTCAGTGGATGATATTTTGGGATAGATCACCAGGTCTTTCTTCCCATTCACTTCAGGATAGATTAAAACCACCAGACTTTCGATTAGCAGTCAACCACGTTAACTCTTTGTACCACTCAGGGACTCCTTCTGTATTTTACAGAGTAGAAAATTGGGTCACAAGGAGGTATGGTGATGGTGGTGGTTGTGTGCTGGCAAGTCGGTTGCAATTCATAGCGACCCTGTATAGGGTTTCCAAGGCTATAAAACTTTACGAGAGCAGAAAACCTCATCTTTCTTCAGAGGAGTGACTGGTGTATTTGAATTTCTGTTAACAACCCAATTTGTAACCCACTATGCTACCAGGGTTTCTTTGGGGAAGGGTTGTTGTTGTTAAGTGCCATCGAGTCAATTCCTACCTACAGCAACCTCATATAGGGTTTCCGAGGAGCAACTGGTGAACTTGAACCAACGACCTTGCAGTTCAAATTGACTTTGCAGTCTAGTGCATTGACCCACAGCACCACACCAGGACTCCTTGGTGGTGGTGGTGGTGGTTATGTGCCGTGGAGTTGGTTCTGACTCATAGCGACCCTGTACAGGGTTTCTGAGGCTGTAAATCTTTACGGGAGCAGAAAGCCTCATCTTTATCCCGCAGAACAGCTGGTAGTTTTGAACGGCTGACCTTGCGGTTCACAGCCCGATTCATAACCACTACGCTACCAGAGTGGAAATACTGCCATCAAAAGGGTATAGACCTAGATGAAGGATATGCAGGAAAACAACAGCTTCACATTTTGGTAGTTTTGTTTAATAAACGTTTCTATGATTTCACAGCAATACTTTTTGACTCATTGACATATATGTAAACTCAGTGAATCATTCAGTAGATGTTAACAGAGGCATACTCAGCATAACCAAGTGGGGTATAGGGAAGAAAGAGGTGAGGATTGGAGTGCTGTCCTTGGTGCTGAAAACATCTCCTATTTCAACCAAAAAACTCCAAATCCATTGCCAACAAGTCAATTCACACAGGAGTATACATCATTTTTCTCTCACAGAGTGGCTGGTAAGCTTGAAATGTCAACCTAATGGTTAGCAGTCCAGCGCCTAGCCCACAGCACCACCTGGAACATTGGTGTTTCCTGGTCATTCTCTTCCAAGAATTCTGAACAAAGGAGAGAAGAGGGATCCTGGGCTAAAATGAAAGGCACCAAAAGAGAAGGACACGTGGACACAGATTGTAGAGAGGCATAACTATGATAGACCATCAGGGAAAAGAGGAGAGATTTGAGTTTTTACATCATTTTCAAATAATGACAGTTTCCTGGGAAGAAATCATCTACTACAAACTATCTCCTCAATATATAATGACTTAAGAAGAATAAGGAATATGTGTCTCGAGTGATGCAAAACTGTGCATTTGTCAACATGAACACACTAATTCAGATGGGCATGCAGAATATAAATGGGAGGAATGGCAAGACGGATCAGAGCTATTATTCTATTTTTTCTTTTCACAGAGTAATCAAAAAATAGTGATTACATCTCATGATTTTGATAGTGCATTTCATGTACTCTAAGCAGTTCTATTCTGTTCTATACAATTCGAACAATTCCTGGTAAGTTGAGGAAGGACTACACATGCTTCCTGCACAGCCCTTGTTGAACACTGCTCTAAGTCCATTGGTACATAAGAACACATTTACTCCACATAACAACCAGAGAGGTAGGCACTGTTAAAGCATATGAGAAAACAGAGTGTCAGACGGGTCTAAGGTCACCAGCTAGTAAACGACAGGTCTGGAATTTTAACCAGGTAGTCTAGTTCTAGATCTTGCTGGGTGATGCAATGGTTAATGTGCTCAGCTGCTAATTGAAAGGTTTGATGTTTGAGTCCACCCAGACGTGCCTCAGGAAGAAAGAGCTGGAGATCTTTTCTGAAAAAGTAATCACTGAAAATCCTGTGGAACACAACTCTACTCTGACACAAATGGTTCACCATGAGTCAGAATCAACTCAATGGCAATTGGCTTTTAGTCTGACTCTAGAGGCTGCATTCTCTGCTGTTGGCTGGTCTGACCCTTGACAATGCAGAACCAGATCCAGACCCAAGCTTCCAGATTCCCAGAGTAGAGCTCTTGCCTTCTCATCATCTCTATGTACGGACAGCACAGAACCTAGCGTATTTACTGAAGGAAGAGGAAATGATAAGTTCTGTTGATCTACTCTAAGATTGAGGCACAGAACTAGGTTTAGAAGGTGGATCACAGAGAGGAGAAAGCAGGTTCCTGCTGAAACCCTGACTCAAGCCTTCTTCATGCCCCAGGAGTTCTACTCAGGGAGGAAGATCCAATTTCCAGGCATGGTTGAAACTAGAGCTGGGCTGCCCCCTCTGCTTGCCTCTTGCATCCCTCTTCCATGTGTGTTGATGTGGAATAGGCTGAGGGCACAAGGGGAAGCATTGTTCCTGCCTCCACCTTGTGAGACCCAGCTCCCAGTGGAGCGTGGAAGAGTTTGTGTAACTTTCCTGGGGGTTAAGAGCAGGTCAGTGCAAGGTTGCATCACAGGCCACTCTCCCAGCAAAACGAGCCTTCGGCAGAGTCAGGCAGCCCCGTGGGAACAGCAATGCATACCTGCTGCCCATGCCCTGAGACGGAGGGCAGCCTGAGCTGCTGGGCGTGAAGGCTGAGACCCCAAACCCCCAGCTGCCCTCCTCCCAGGAACAGCAGTGGATCACAGAAGCCAGACCGGCAGGAAAACTGGAGACAGGCAGCACAATGCCCACATTTAACAGGTGGTCAGATTCAGACCCAGAGAGGAAAGAGGGCGGCTAACGTGAATCGTGCAACTTGCTAGTACCATTCATTCATTCAACAAACACTGTGGGGTATTAATTGAAGACTTATCCTGGGAGGTTCATTATGTCTTTCATTCAGATTAGCATGCCTTTAAAAACAGCGGAAGAAACAGGCTCAGAGAGGGCAGGAGTCTTGTCTAAAATCACATAGCTAGCTAGAAGCATGTCTGCTGACTGCCGTTCCAAGACTCATTCCTGCAGCAAAGATGAAAACATATATCTATGGTACATAGGAAATTAGGCGGGGGTGAGGGTCCCACAAAATCATCTGATTCATTCCCTGCCTCTTGGCAAATGATGTGACAGAGTCAATTCCACTGAACAATTTATTTGGTGTCTACTCTGGGAAAAATGCTTAATTGATTCTCTTCTTCTGGGAAGATTTCCAGGAACCAACCAGACTTCTGCATTGGAAAGTTAGTCCTGATAAAATCTTTCCTCCTTTAATTTAACTCATTTCCCATTTGTCATATAAAGGGATGTAAACGTAGCTTGTATTTTGAACAAAGTTCTTGCTCAATGTAGAGTTTGTGAAGATTGGAACAAGATCACAATTATGGAAATACAAAGGCATGCTAACTTCCCAGCACTTGGCAGAGACTTGGAGCTCTACAGCGTTTGTGAGATGCATGAAAATGTACATGAAATCCAATATTTAAGTAGTATATCTAAAGTTTACAGAGAATGTTCATATACACTCTTTTTATCCACAAGGCAATCCTGGGAGGCAAGTATTTTATCCACATTGTGCAGATAAGAAAATCAAGGCTCAGAGAACAGAAGTAAGTTGCTTAGGGTCCAGAGCTCATGACCCTCAGAACTGAGACTTGAGCCCAGGTCTACTGCTCCTTCCATGATGCCATGTAATTCAGGTATATGTTTATATATACTAGTGGGCGTTCTACTATGATGAGAATGGTAGGTGTACATCTCTGGCATTCTCACAGGAAGAAAAATGCTCAGTTGATCTGGAGTCCCAGTTTCTTCCGCCCTTCAGAGGCCTCTATCCGCCAGATGTGCTGGGAGGAAGGGTGAGTTCATGGCTTGGGTTAATGATCCCTGCAGCCCATATCCCTTGGTGGTGGGAACAGGTGGCTAAGGCTGAGCTGACCATCCAGGAAATGAAGTGGAGTCAGGAAGGGTGGCCTGAGGTCCAGATACCTGCTTTGCAGGTAAAGACAACATTTACATAGTCCTTCTACCCCCAGAAAGACAGATATGGGGTATCTCATCCCACTGTCCCCACCCTGAGTTTGGACCCTCATCAACGCTCACCTAGGCCATTACAACTGTCTCTAAGTGGCACCCTGTCACCAGCCTTACCTATCCCATCTTCACTGCTGAGTTTATGCATCACAGACCTGTTCATATCCCTTCTGTACTTATACCCTTCAGTGCCCGACCCTGAGAGTGCAGAGTCTAAACTCGCACTGTGAATCCCTGGAACTTACTCATACCTCTCTCTACCCCACCCCAACAATGCACCCTAAGGAGGCCGTCCTGGACACAGTCAGCTGCTGGATCAGCCTCCCTGGCGTACCCAGGGAGGAACTCAGCTCTTGATAGGATTTGTGATCTAGGGTCCCTGTCAGGGTGACAGGCTCATCCACACTTTATTGTTGTTATTGTTGTTAAGTGCCATTGATTTGGTTCCTACTCAAAGTAACCTTGTATAAGGTTTCCTAGGAGTGCCTGGTGGGTTTGAACCACCAAACTTGTGGTTAGCAGTCCAGTGCTTATCCTACAGTGCCATTCTTTATAGGTGGGGAATCTGAAGCTCAGAGAGATTGAACAATAGGCCACCCAATGTGAAGTGTCAGGACTTGAGGCCAAGTCTATCCAGCTCCCAAGTCCCTGCTATGTCCTCCACACCCTGCTTCTTCCCTAGATTCTAGCCCTGGTAGGAAACACTCTAGTTAATATGGCGTTTGAAACATTCTCATTCCTCCTTGTCTCGAATGGACTCCCTTTGATTCATCCCAGAAAGGGAGGAAAATATGCCTTGAATTCCCTGGTGAGGTGAAGAGAATCTGAAGGTCCCAGTGGAGAGACTTGGCCACTATAATTGAATAACAACAGCGGTGCTTTTGCTTTGGAGTGATCTTACTCTGACCAAATTCCCTAGTGAACATAGTAGACTCTGGGGAAGGAGGAGGTTGACTGGGGTAGAAGTGCAGAAAGACAGGGTACACTCTCTTATCCTTAACTTGTGTAAGTTTGCTGGGATCTCTGTGTTGACCAATCAGCACACACCATGCACATCTGTTAGGATTCTTTTGGTTGCAGGTGACAGAATCCCTTCTTGGACTGACATCAGAAAAAAGGAGGAATTTATTGATTCTCACAGTGAAATCTCAATGTAAAGAAAACAAAAATCCTCACCACTGGACCAATAAACAGCAGTCTTATCAACGGAGAAAAGACTGAAGTTGTCAAGGACTTCATTCTTCTTGGATCAACTATCAACACTCATGGAAGCAGCAGTCAAGAAATCAAACGACGTATTGCATTAGGCAAATCTGCTGCATGTGACCTTTTTAAAGTGTTGAAGAGCAAAGATGTCAGCTTGAGGACTAAGGTGCGCCTGACCCAAGCCATGCCCATGGTATTTTCAGTAACCTCATATGCATGTGAAAGCTGGACAGTGAATAAGGAAGGCCATAGAAGAATTGATGCTTTTGAGTTATGGTGTTGGAGGAGAATACTGAAAGTGCCCTGGGCTGCCAAAAGAACAGATCTGTGTTAGAAAAAAGTGAAGCTAGAGTGCTCTTTGAAGGCCACGATGACCAGACTTTGTGTCTCATACTTTGGACATATTGTCAGAAGGGACCAGTCTCTGGAGAAGGGTACCATGTTTGGTAAGGTGGAGGGTCAGATAAAAAGAGGAAGACCTCCAGCAAGATGGACTGGCAAAGTGGCAGCATCAATGGGCTCAAGCATGGCAACAATTGTGAGGTTGGCTGAGGACTGGGCAGTATTTTGTTCTATTTTGCATAGGGTCACTATGAGTTGGTACTGACATGATGGCACCTAACAACAACAACATAGTGAAGTAGCTCAGGTGTAACTCTAGTTTCAGGTGCAATTTGATTCAAGGCCCATATGTGATCACCAGAATCCATCTCTCCATTGGTACCCATGCCTGTCTCCATTCACGAGCTTAATAAGGTGGCAGAAATAGCTGCACTGTATTAGGATAGAGGCTCACCCAATCCAAGAGGGAAGGAGAAGGCTTTCTTTCCCAGAAGCCCTAGCATTTCATTGATTCTAGTTTGTTTGTATGCCCATCTGAGAACCATTTGCAGTGACTGGGGGGTGAGGCTGGAAGAAACACAGATGAAACATATCTAGAGCTTATCCTTGGAGTAAGTACAGCCCCACCAAACCACCTGGAAGAATGGGGATGGAGCTGTGCTCAAAAGGAAATATGACCTTATGTTTTGAGATGAAGAGGCAGTGAGTACTAGGGAGAAAACAGTAATCCCATCCTCTGCATCGGCACCCTCAGTAAAAGAGACACAGCAGCCATCTCCAGTTGAAAGTTCAGCTTCAGTTCTGAACCTCCCTCTCTGCCCCTTCTTTTTAATCTTATTCCATCCTTCTCTTGAACTTGCAGCTCAGGCCTCATCTAAGACCAGGCTCCAGAGAAGCAGAGCCTGAGACAGGCACATGATCCTGGGGAAGTGATCTCTGGAGCAAGGAGCAAGCAAAGGCGAAGTCTTTAGCCTGATCCCATGGAAAGTTCTGGAGCATCTATTGCACCAGAGTTGGTCCCTCCTTGAGACAAGTGGTCTGGGCTTTGGTATCCCCCTCCCTCCCATGTATGGCTACCCAGGGTAGGGAGTATGTAACATCTTAGGGGAAGTAGCTCCCATTCACTAAGGACAGTTCTCTGGACATAGGAACAATTAAGAATCACCAGCAACTAACATGCAAATCACTAAGAAGACCTGTGTAAAGAGTCCACTCTAGGCTCATTGCCTTGCCCTTCAGACTGATCACTTAATTCTTTTTCCCTGGCATTGTCATAGAGCCCCCTAGCTGTTGCTCATAATGTGTCTCCAAGCTTGTCAGAGCCTGAGAGCCTCCTATCTTTGGCATCATCACCAAGGTTCCTACATGAGCCCTGGAGCAGAAACCAAGCAGAGATCGCTGCCGCACACTGAGATAGAGCCTACTGTGAAGGCAGTATTTACAAGGGACTGCCTCAGAGGAGGGACTCCTCTGCCTCAAGCCTCTCTTGTTCTGACCTTCTCTGTTACTTCAGCAGCAGACTTTCTGGGGCATCTCCTTCCCCCTTCTAATGTATGTGTTGAGACTTCTCCCTGAACAATCAAATCTCTTGACCCTTCCAGTTCCCTGGCCATGAATTCTTTCTGAGGCAGCTGATCCCCTTTGACAAGGATGCTTAAAGATAACTCTCTCACCAGATGCAATTGCTTTTGAGGGCTTATAAAGGAGCTCTGGTAGCGTAGTGGTTACGAATTGGGCTGCTAATCTCATGGTCAGCAGTTCGAAACTACCAGCTGTTCTGTGGGAGAAAGATAAGGGTTTCCACTTCCATAAAGATTTATAGCCTCGGAAACCCTATGCAGGGTTGCTATGAGTCAGAACTGACTCCACAGCACATAACGACAAGTCTGCCTTGCTTAGGGGCTTTACTTGTCTAGTTGAAGAACGGCCAAACTAAAAGGACAAGCAGCGAACATTAGTAAGGCATATGACCAACAAGGGGTTAATGCTCTACTATACAAAAAAGATTGCATAAATCAGTAATAAAATAAATGAATGCTGCAATTTAAAATTGGTCAAAGGACACGAACAGGCAATATCACAAAAGAAGAAATAGAAATAGCCAATATGCATATGAGGAGGTGTTTGACCTCACTAGTAATCAAAGAAAGTCTAATTACGGCGGCTAGGAGGAATCATTTTTTCACTTTTACAATTGGAAAATTCTTCCATGTTGCTGAAGGTGTAGGGGGAAATGGCCACTCTCTTGTCCTGTTGATGGGCCAACAGGAATGTTAGGAGGTACATTTTTGGAGATCAAGCTTAGAAAATGTACATAACCTTAGAATTCACAATTTGGATTCTTGGAATACAAGGATGTATGTGCATGAATGTTTATCTCAGCACTAATTATAAAAGAAAAAAAAGTGGGGGGAGTGATTTAACCTATCAATAGAAAATGGGTTAAATTAATTATAGTTGATTCAGATAATGAAATCTTATGCAATCATTTAAAATGATGATGCCCATCTGTACCCTCCATGGTCCAATAAATAAAAAACAAAGGTTACAAAGCACACTTCATTTGTTTTCAATTTTATGTTTATCCAGGAAGGTGTCTGGAAGGGTGTGCACCAGAATTTCTGGGTGGTGGGAATGGCAGATTCTATGGTATGTGCTTTCTAATATCCATTTGTCTTCTTTGGTAGCCAGTCCCTAGAATCCCTCTGGTTTCTGCAACACCCTTCCTGTTCTGATGGAACTAACTCAGCCAAGCATCAGGATGACGAGCTGTGGTTATGAGGACCCTGTCTAAACCCATATGGATTGAACGGGGACTTCTAAGAAAGACTGTTGTATATCAAAGCTCAGTGAAACTTATTGGTGTGAAATAACAACCATTTGGCAATGACCACAAAATCTGTGGTCAGGAATTCACAGAGGGCACAACAAGGAGGACTTGTCACTGTTCCATGGTGTCTAGAGCTTCAACTGGGAACTTGAACATTAGGGGTTGAGGGGACTCAAAGGCTGGGCTTAGCTGAGACTGCAGACCAGAGCACCAGTAAACACCCCACTGTCACCGAGTTGATTCCAACTTCCAGTGACTCTCCAGGACAGAGCAGAACCATTTCTTAGTGTTTCTGAGGCTGTGAGTCTTTACAGGAGCAGATAGTCTCATGTGTCTCCTTCAGAGTGGCTGGTGGGTTTGAATCACTAACCTTGCAGTTAGCAGCCCAATGCTTAGTCAACAGTGCCACCAGGATTCCTTTGAGCACCAATCTGTGGGCTAAATATAGCTGAGGCTTCTGATAGCATGGCAGCCAGGTTCCAAGAGGGAGTGTACCCAAGAGGGAAGAATCTGAAAGGTGAGGGTTTCAAGAGACCAAAGCAAAAGCTACAAACAAAAGATTTCTCCCAATTTAACCTCAGAAATCATGGTGGCATCACTCCAACCACATTCTGTGGGTTACAAGTGGGACACTAAGGCCTAGTTTAGATTCAAGGGACAGGGAATTAGAATCCTTTCTCCCCCTCTGCCCTCCCTGATAAAGAAGTGGCAAGGTCACATTGCAGAAGAGCACGTGGGATGGGAGATTCTGGAGTGACCTATGGAAAAGACAATCTACCATAGACTGCCGTTCTTCATTGCTGGACTCTAAGCTGAGAGATGTAAGATTTGGAACAGTCACAGCAACCTTGGAACCACAAAGGGGAAGCTGGTGCATAAAGCCAGCTTGGAGGAGAGCCAAGGGATGCAGGGATAAAAGAAAGGGAAAGTCAGATCTAGAGGGCATCGTTTGAGCCCTGACCAAGCCTCTCTTGAAGCTAGGCCCACCCCTAGCTACTAGGTCACATGAGCCAATAATCCCCTAATGCTAAAAACAGTCTGAGTTGAGTTTTCGATCACCTGTAAAAAAAAAAAAAGAAGTGGTCCTAACCAATGCAAAGAGGATTTTACAAGATTTTTATTCCCTTTTTAATATTTTCCCTTATGACTTTAATTTTTTACATTGAGTATATAATGTTTTAAGGTTTTTTTTTTTTTTAATTAAATTAAGCCACTAATGACAATAACCTCATACTTTGATGAACCTGAAAGCTCCAAATTCTTGCCTGCTGTAATTTTTTGTTTGTCAAAGGGCAGCTCTCCCACTTCCACCCTCTCAACCTTCACTAGTTCTGAACATTCCTCTCATCTTCCAGCACCTTCTACCCATTCTACTCAATACTTAGCCAACTGTGTGCAGGTGTGTAGTGCAGTGGGTCCCCTGGCTTTCAGAGCCCCTTCATCTAGACAGAAATGGGCAGAAATCATTCTGATAGAGGATCGCTGGCTGTCAATGTGCAAGTGGGAGTACTGTGTGCTTTGGAAAGATACAGAGAAAGAGGAGAAGTCTTACTAAGATGGAGGGCAGTCTAGGCAGAGGGCACAGCTTGAGCAGAGACCTGGGAGTGGGGTCAGCAGGATGCATAGTTGGCCTGACACCGAACAGGTGACTTGAGGATAGGGAACATGATATGAAGCCTAACAGGAAACTTGGATGGTAGGTTACAGCTTAAGTTGGAGAGGACCTTGAATGTCAGGATACAGAGTTTTGGTTTTATCGTGAAGATAGTGGGGAGTCAATAGAGTGATTTCAACAATCAGGTGTCGTGATCAGATTTTGAAGGGGAAGATGGCTCTTGGTGCTGTGGTGGATGAATGGGAGAGACCTGGGGACAGGTGAGAGGCTACTGCAATAGTCCAAGACACCAGGAATAAAGACCTGTGTTGCATTCTTGCATTCTTATAGTTACTCTGTCCAATCCTTATCTAAGAGCCAGCATTCCCTGTTGACCATGCTGGGGCCTGTGCTTAAGCGGAGTCTCCTTCCTGCCAGAGCCCCATTCTTTTAGCTACCACACTACACTCAGTTCCTGGCTCTGTTCAGGGCTGTGAGAGGCACCCTCATTCAACTTATCTGACTGAGGACTTCTCAGCTTAGAAACAAGTCTTCAAATAATAGCAAATACAAATTAAGAATCAAAACAATAGCAGCCAACTACAAGATGCCCGGGAGCCATCAAGGCAAACAATCAAGTCCCTTCAGGACAAACCCCCTCCCAAGACTGAAACTCAAAGGGAATACACGAGCAGGCATATAAGCTTGCCGGTGACCACACTGGTCTACTGGTAAGAGGAAGTGGGGGAAAAGCAGCAATGAAGAGGTGGGCTGGGTCCGACCAAGTTTCATAGACCTCCATTGACCTGGAGTATGGTGAGAGCTGGTTGGCCCGAAGTACAGTGAGACCCGGGGACTCCTGAGCCCCTGGACGAGGACATGGACATGGAGGGCTAGAGCTGAGAGTGAAGCATCCAGTTGATATGAAGTGAGGGGATATGCACAAGGGTGCCCAAACTTGCAGATAGTGCTTATTGGACCTAACTTCAATGACTGGATGTTCAGAACCCGACTAGAGGAAGGAAAAGAGAAAACAAATGTAAATCACTACAATCTGATGATCTTGGCCTGATGACCTTTGACCTATATTTATGGATGTAGTAGCTTAAAATACCTACCAAGAGGGAGAATCTTTATAGCAAGGATCTTTACCATCCCCTCTGTACATCGGGTTGATAGGGATGCGCAACTTAGACATTGGCTATCTAAACTTGGGGGAGTGTGGGGCGGGTTGTAAAGGTACGAAGTGACTGGCTTACAAGTTTTCAAGAGGGAGTTTAGATTCAGAGTGTGTGTGGGAAGGTAGACTCCCCATTGAGTGGTTTTCATCCTGTCTAGACAGGTCTGGTGAAAGGAAAAGGGACAAGACTCTCATGATTCAATAGTGAGTAATTGTTATCATAACTAATTGCAATTGTCACAACTGTAAAGGTAGAAGTTTTGTAGCAAAAAGGGGTGAGGGGTCACTTACAGTCCAGGAGCAGTGGACCATGGGACCATCAAGGGAGAAGAGCAAGAATGGAGTGTGGGACCCTACCCAGCGAAGCAGTGACACCAGAGATGGAGGCAGGCAGAGATGATGACATGGAGAGACAGAGCAGCTGAGGATTCTAGACTCCTGGATGGAGAGGGGATGTGTGCTGGTGTCTGGGGGGCAGGATGTGTCCTTTAGCTGTTTGAATGATTTTATATTCCTTAGTGTTTTGATGCACACCAAAAAAACCCCAGAGAAAATAGAAGTAAATACTGTTGAATGATGAAGCATGCAGGGGATCATAATCATTGCATTGAAACGAACTGATGTTCGCCCATGTAAACTATCACTCAATTCACAATAAAAACTTAAAAAAAAAAAAAATGCTAGGGATTTTAAGGAGCCCTGGTGGCACTGTAGGATAAACACTGGACTGCTAATCACAAGGTCATCAGTTCCAACCCACAACAAAAAACAAAAGCAGCCATGATGTACTACAAGATGGTAACACTACTTCACATGGATTATTCCACTTACTCTCTGAGGCAGATCCTGTTGTCTTGTCCATTTAACATGGAAAATGGAGTCTCTGAGTCATGAATGCATAGACACTCTAGAGGCGCCTATGTATATTTAGCCAACATTGGACAGTGTTGAGGAGCCTTGGTGGTTGAGGAGCCCTGATGGTGCAGTGGTTTCATGCTCAGCTGCAAACTGAAAGGTCAGGGTTCAAATCCACCAATCGCTCAATAGGAGAAAAAACATGACAGTCTGCTTCCATAAAGATTTACAGCCTTGGAAATACGATGTCCTATGAGTTGGCAGCAACTCAGTGGTGACAGGTTTAAGGAATGACCTGAAGATGCTACTCCTGCCTCTGAGATCCATGGTCTCCACAGTCTAGAATGCAGTGGCCCATTTTCTATTGCTGTTAATTTGCCAAAGCTCAACAAGGGCACCCCGTCCTCTGGTAACTCATTACCATGACCACCCACAACCTGAGTCAGGATCCCTCTGCCCCAGTGTTCTTCCCTTAGCACTGTAAGAGTTTGCTGATCTATACTAGATGGTAAGCTCCCCAAGGGCAAGCTGGGAGAATCAATCACCCTGGGATCCCAGCGTCAGCATCCATAGACTCTCAATAAATGTATCAGGTGTTAAAGTGAAGGGTAGGAGGCCCCCACTTCCCTACCTTAGTGTCTCCTGGTTCTCCAGGAAAAGCCCTGAAGCCTGTCCTTCACCTCTCCATGGATTGGAGAGGGTCTTTCCAAAGTTGTGTGTCCCCCATCATTGCTATAATTCCTCCACTCTCTTCCTTCTCTTTTTCAAATAAAGATCCAAATTCCAAGACTGCTGGTAATCTACACTGAGGTTACTAGCAGGCTCAAGAGGAACCCTGGTGGCACAAACAGTTAAGTGCTCTGCTGCTAATGGAAACGTTGACAGTTTGAACCTATCCAGCAGATCCTTGGAAGAAAGACTTTGGTGATATACTTCTGAAAAGACTGCAGCCAGAAAAAAACTCTATGGAGCAGTTCTACTCTGTCACATGGGGTCGCTATGAGTTGGAATCAACTTGACGACACCTAACGACAATACCAACAACTATTGGTTCAAACCTGGCATTGCCCATCCATACCCAACCAGAAAGAAATAAAGAGAGAGAAAGGGAGAAAGGGACAGAGCTCATCACTGAGTTGGAGGCAGATGAAGAAGCCCAAAGAACAAAGTACCTTGTTCTTTGGAGCCTCCCTGGCGTCGAAAGTGCTCAAAAAGGGGTAGAAATTGGCACAGTCTTCAGCAGACAAAATTGAGCAGTTGAGGCACGTGACAGCCTATGGTACTTAAATGCAATAGCTGATCTAATCACTAGTCTCGTTCTCTAGGAAGCTTTTTGCTGCATTTTAGCACAGAAAAGCGTTGCCTTTCTCTCTTTTGTGGTTCGAGCTGCTATTTAAGAAAGAAAAAAAAAATCGATATGCCTTCTCTGGCTTTCAGTCTCTTTTCCCCAAAAGGTGTTTCTTTGGGGAGGAGGAAGAGGTGGAAGAGGGGGGGTCGAGGAGAGTTTTTGTCATTCATAAGCCATGGTGACAAATCCTTGACATCATTCGCGGTTCCTATCGATCAGCTCCGTCCGAGGCACCAGAGGACAAATAGAAATCATTTGTCTGTCCCGGCTCCCAAACAGTCCGAGACAAAGGGCTCCGCAGCAATCAGCAGCTGGAGGTATTAGCAGTGGGTCAAGTTCGGAGGTCAGATGTCAAACAGGTTGTCATCAGTTTCTCACAGCTATCAGAGCAAGGGCAGGGGAGGGGCCGAGAGAAAAAAAAAAACACCCCACCACCAACACAGCTGGTTCTTATTAGCCAAATCCTGCCTCCCTGAAAAGGGAGATGGGCCAGTCGGGCCTGACCCACCCCAGGGACACCCCGGGGTTCTGGGTTTCATAGGATGGTGGCTGGACTGGAGATGGTGAGGGGCAAAGAGAAAAAGGCACAAGAATATGAGCCCTGTTTCCCCATCTTCATATGCTTTATTTTCCTAGAGGAAACCCTAAGTTTTTATGTCCTGGGCCCCCAAAGAGAGAAAGAAACCTCAGGCTCCAGGCAAGTTAATCCTTTAAAATTGGAAATGGCTTAGGTGGCCTGGGAAATGGGGGATGCAACCACAGGACAGTTGAGTCATTTTAAGACCCTGATTACCTGTTTTGTTTTCTCCTCCTACTCTCGAGATGAGACCCAACGCTCAGTAGGGCAATCAATCTAGAGAAAGATGGGAGGATGAGTGTGGCAAATCCAGCCCCAGGGGAGTGACACACACAGAGAGGGGGTGACTTGGAGAATGCAGAAGTATGACAAATAGGACAGCTTCTAACCCCCACCATCTAGGCCTGAGCTTGGTGCAGAGGGGATCCCTTTGCAAGCCCACAGCGCTGATTGATGCCATTTTACAGATTGGACAATGAAGATTCAGATTGGAACACCAGGCACTCACCAGCAATCATGTGACTTCAGAAAGAGTTTATGTCTATGCACATAATAGTCCAAGGTAAGCTCTGCTCAATGCCACATTTTGGCAAAAACATTCCTACCTCTTTAAGAATCATAGCCCAGAAGGGGCACGCAGCACTTCTGCACCTATTCCATTGGTGAGAACCTAGTCTCTTGGCCTCACCTAATTGCAGAAAGGACTAGGAAATGTAATGTCCAGCCAGCTAGGCTGTCCACCCTGTTACTGGAAGAATGGGAGGATGGATTTGGGGGAACAGCTAGCCTGTTCATATAAGCTTGGGACAATGTCACATTGATTTAATTACTACCACTTTTTAAAAATATGGAGAACTTGGCTCTAGGTTCCTATTTTGCAAAATTAGCTACTTTTTCACTTTTTCTCTTCCATGTGGATTGTAAAATCAGTTTGTGAAATTACCAGTAAACTCTGGTTGGCATTTTTATTAGAATTGCATTCATTTATATTGGGGGGAGAAATTAACAACTTTTTAATATTGAGTCTATCTATGAATTCATTTGTGTAGGATTTTTATGGCTCTGTAATCAACACTCATGAAAGCAGCAGTCAAGAAATCAAATGATGTATTTACGTTAGGCAAATCTGCTGCACAAAGTGTTAGAGCAAAAATATCAGTTTGAGTACTAAGGTGTGCCTGACCTAAGCCATAGTATTTTTAATGACTTCATATGCATGTGAAAGTTGGACAATGAATAAGAAAGATCATAGAATAATTGATATATTTGAGTTATGGTGTTGAAGATGACTATCATAAACTACCATGGACTGCCAGAAGTACAAACCAATCTGTGTTGGAAGTACAACCAGAGTGTTCATTAGAAGCATGGATGATGAGACTTAGTTCTCATACTTCAGACATGTTATTAGAGGGACCAGTCCCTGGAGGAGGACATTGTGCTTGGTAAAGTAGAAGGTCAGCAAAAAAGGGGAAGCGCCCCAGTAGCAATGGGCTTAAGCGTAGCCGCACTTGTGAGGTTGGCACGGGACTGGACAGTGTTTTGTTCTGCTGTGCGTAGGGTTGCTAGGAGTTGTAATTGACTCAATGACGCCTAACAACAACATAATATCTTATAATTTTCTCTATAGAGATGTTACATATTTTTGTTGGGCTTATTCTGAAGCATGTTAGAGTTTTTAATTATTATTATTATATTATTATTATTATTATAAATGGCATGTTGTTGTTAAGTGCTGTCAAGTCGGTTCTGACTCATAGTGACCCTGTATAGGGTTTCCGAGTAGCAGCTGGTGGGTTTGAACTGCCAACCTTGTAGTTCATATTTTATATATGCTTGTTGAGGCATAAATAGAATGAATTTTGCATGTTGTATGTGTTCAGTATTCTTCTAACTCCCCTGTTAATTTTTTTTCCCTTTAAACTGTATTTCTTTTATTGCTATGAAGAATATATACAGCAAACACACACTAATGCAACAGCTTCAACATGTACAATTTCATGACATTGATTACATTCTTTGAGTTATGCAATCATTTTCAACCTCCTTTTCTGAGTCGTTCCTCCCCCATTAACATAAACTTACTAACCCCTAAGGTTCCTATCTAATATTTCAACTTGTCTGTTTGATTCCATATAGACAGTTCTTAAAAAAGCCGAGTGCTCAAGGCAGACCTTTTTTTTTAGTTAAGCTAAACTGTTGTTTGATTAATAAGAAAACTTTAAGGGTTATTATTGTGTTTTAAGGTTGAAGGCGATAGTTTCAGGGGTTTATTTACCCTCTATAACTCCAGAATGTCTCGAGTCCATGAGAATAGAATTTTTTTTATTAATTTAAATAGTTTGTCCATAGATTATCTTACGCTTTTTAATAAGATGATAATGGTCATATACACATAATGATAATGTGGTCTTTTAATTTTTAATTCTTATGATCTCTTGTAGCTTTATATTGTTTTGTTGCATTGACTAGAACTGCCCGTGTACTGTTCAACTGCAGTGATGATGTGGGGCATTCTTATCTTATTTCTGACTGTAGTGTGGGAATGCATCTAAAGTTTCATATTAAGAGCTATAACATTTGTTATCAGTTTTTGGCAGATACCCTTTATCAAGTTAAGGAAACTTTCTCTATCCCCAGTCTGCAAGTTTTTACATAAATGGATCTTGAATTTTAGAGAATGCTCTTTCTGTATCTGTTGAAATTATTATTTATGCTTTCTCCTTTTATTTGTTAATGTGGTGAATTAACTGATAGAATTTGTAATACCAAATCATCCTTGTGTGTCTGAGATAGACTTCATTGTTGAACTCAATTTGCTGTTATTTTATGTAAGATTTTATATTCTTGTTTATAAGTGAGATTTGACCTATACTTTTTTTCTACAGGTGGCTTTAATATCAAGATTATGCTCATTCCATAAAATGAGTTAGGTAGCTTTTCTCCTTTTCCTATTTTTTGAGTTAGTTGTATAATATAAGAATGATCACTTTATTGACAGTTTGATTTTAGAAAAGCTGTTTGAGTCTGATGCCTTTGGGAGGATGTATATAAGGATAGATTTAATGGTCAACTCAGGTTTTATATTTCTTTGGGGATAAATTTTGGCAATTTACATTTGGAGGAGGGAGAAAAGTATCTATTTGATCTTGATTTTCACATATACACAGGCAGTGTCTGGGTTAAGAATGTCTGATTTCAGTAAACCTGTTATGAATTCCCAAAGTCTACCTTTACAGGGATGCTATGGGTTGGAATCAACTAGATGACCCTTAACAACAACAACAACAACAACAACAACAACTGTATTAATAGTTTGAGATAAAGACAATCAATGGTTCATAAAAACAAGCAGATGTTACTTAGTGACATACATAAAAACATTATTATCATTACTGTGTTACTATGTTAAAGATGTTTTTAGTGGATCTGAAAGTGTTTCTTTAATGTTTTTATGCATAGAAAGGGATACTATGAAGGGGCTTCAAAAAGTCTGGGACAAATGGAATGAAAAGTTAATGAAATTTATCCACGATCCTGAGACCAAAAGGAACTAGATGATGCCTGGCCACCACTACCGATTGTTCTGAAAGAGATCACATTAGAAAGTTTTGGATAGAATGTGAGAAAATGTGGAACAAAACTCAAAATCATAAAAATGCCCAGGCTTCCTGGGCAGATAGAGACTGGTGGAACCCCAGGACTATGACTCTTGGTCATCCTTTAGCTCTGAAACAACGCTCACTACTTCTAGCTCAATTGTCATCCAAGCAGGTATATAGAGGGGTCAACACAACTGAGGCATACACACTATGGAATGGTCAACCATTCAGGTTCAAAGGGGCAGCATTTACCAAGGGACAAAATTTTGAAGGCTTGGGAAAGAAAGAATCATGAAAACAAGAAACACAGGGAAGAAGTGGGTGGTTGTTGTTGTTGTTGTGTGCCGTCGAGTCGGTTCCAACCCATAGCAACCCTGTATAGGGTTTCCAAGGAGCAGCTGGTGAGCTTGAATCACCGACCTTGCAGTTGTGATGTAATATTGTGGGACTTGCAATCATCGAAGTGAAATAAAGTGTATGATTTGTTGAATGCAAAACTAATGATCTGTTCTGTAAATCTCTACTCAATCCACAATAAAAAATTTAAAAAAAAGAAAAAAAAGATAATGGAATTTTTCCATGAACTTTTTAAAGCCTCCTCATATACACTAAGACAAACATTTGACTAGTTGGCATTAGCTAGGAACCATACCTAACTGTTGTGACTTACATACAAATATGATTTAAAAACAGCTTTAGGAATGGAATTCATTTATAATCCAGATACTGCCTGTAATTGAATTGATTATAATTGCTTGTTTTTCTTTTAATATTTCTTGTTGTTGTTAAGTGGCATCGAGTTGATTCTAACTCATAATGATCTTGTATAGGGTTTCTGAGGAGTGGCTCATGGGTTTGAACCACCGACCTTGCAGTAAGCAATCCAGTACTTATCCTGCAACACCACTCTGTGTTTATCTATAGTCATACTCCCTTTTCATTTTCTTTTTTAAAAGCTTTTATTGTGAATTGAGTGAAGGTTTACAGGGTTGATTATCAGTTTTACATCCAACCAATCATTGCAAAGCTTACAATCCCCGCCGTGCACCATCAGCCAACAGCATTTATCCTATTACCTTTTTGTTTTGGTGTATGCACACCACAAAATGTCCAAAGGGCACATTTTGCAAGCCAGCCTCCTGCCTGCTGGCACACTGCCTTTCTCAGTCCATGGGCCTAGAGTCCTCTGTCTCTCTATGTCATCATCCCTGCCACCATCTCTGTTGTTGCTGCTTTTCTGGTTTCATATCCTTTTCATTACTAAAATTACTGATAGCTTCCTCTGTCTTTCCCAACCAGTTTTGGTAAGGCTCACCTTCTTCAAGAATTAGTTCCAGGTTTTATGGCTACCTCAATTATTCTTTTATTTTCTATTTCATTAGTCCCAGCTTTTATCTGTATTGTTTTCTTTCTCTACTTCCTTTGGGTGTGTTCTTTTATATTTTTAGCTTCTTGAGCCAAGCACTCAATTATCTTCAAAAGTTTTGTGACTGAGACAGTTGGTGCCTACCCACCAGTTATTTCCCACTCAACCCCACTCCTATTATTTGTGGCTAACAGAAACCTAGATTTATTCAGGTTGTTCCTATCCACAACACTGGGGTGAATCCTGCTAATCTTTGCCAGTAGTGACTATTTAAATCCCCTCACCAGTGATTGGCTTGTTGTTGTTTTTGTTAAGTGCCATCAAGTCAGTTCCAACCCACAGCGACCCTGTATAGGGTTTCCAAGAAGCGGCTGGTGAGCTTGAACCACCAACCTTGCAGTTCAAACGGCTTTGCAATCTGGCGCATTAACCCACAGCACCACACAGTGATTGGCTTAGGCAGGGACTAAGTGAATCAGTTGTAGTCAGTGAGACTTGTGGAGAAGTCTGCTGGGAGGAGCTTTTATGGGTTCTCAGTTCTCAAAAAGAGTTATGAGGAAAATAAAAGTCATTTTTTGACCTCTGGACATTGATATGGTAGCCAAACTCCAGTGATTCTTGACTCCAGGTTGATATTCATGTTCTTATACCCATAGTCTCCTTCCACACTGAACAGGGCTGGCTTGTGTAACCAGTAGGATATCATGGAAATGATGGAGTACAGTTTCTGAGCTTAGATAATAAATGACATTGTGTTTTCTGCCTTGCTTCCCTTGCTTTGGGGGAAGCCAGCTGCCACTTCTTAAGGATATTCAGGTAGCCTATGGATGGAGGAACTGAAGCCTCCTGCCAACAGCCAGCATCAATTTACTAGGCATGTGACTGTTCCACCTTGGAGACCCATCTGCCAGCCCTCACCATGTCTTCAGAAGACATCTTGACAGCAACCTCATGAGAAACCCTGAACTGTCCAGCTAAAACACATTTGAATTTCTGACACACAGAAACTGTGAGGTAATACATGTTAATTGGTTAAGCCACTGAGTTTGGGAGTAATTTATAATGCAACAATCAATAATGAATACAATGTATTTTATTCTATAAAATACCTGGAGTCATTGTAACCATCCTGCCACCATGAAGGGAGCTAGCTAGCAAGTGAAGGCGGCAGAGCAGAAAGATGACATCGCTGAGCCTTTGAGTTAACCAGTCCTACCTCGGAATGTATTATGATATAGACAATAAATCCTCTTTTGTTTAAGTTATTCTGAGCCAGGGTTTCTGTTACTTAACAGCTCAAAACAACTTTCCTGATTTAAGTATCTTAAATATATGTTGTATCTGTCAAAATGAACTAAGTTATGTGGCAATAACAAAAAGCCACCCAGATCCCAGTAGTTTAAAACAATAAAAGTTTCTTCCGGTCCATCACAACTTGGCTAAGGAATTTGCTCTGTTATACTCACCTGAGGCCACCAGCTGGTGAAGCAGCTATTCTCTAGAATGTTGGTGGCAGAAAGAGCACTCTATGGTCTTATACCTATAATTAAACGCTCCTTCCAATTCAGCTCACAATTCATTTGGCTCCATCTAACTAAAGTACCACGAAATGCAGTCCTATCATGTGATAGAGAGCAAGAGCTGGAAATACCTCGTGGACAGTACTAATAACTATAACAAATGCATTTTAAGTGTATAAATGTTCCTCTAAATACAGCTTTAACTGCTCTTTACAAAGTTTGCCTAGTAGTTACACTTAAAAA